>NW_026599483.1:0-300000 GCF_023634085.1 Falco cherrug | reverse complement strand
TCTCAGCCCAGAAAGCAGGTAGAACAACTTTTGTGGTGTCTTTCAGATGCCTACCAAGGTAGTGTAAAAACTACCAGGAGAACTCCTGCCTGGCACCTTCCCCGGTGGAGTTGTGCATGGGGTGTGTTTGGAACATTTTGTCACCGGCCGACTCCAAAATTCAGGGGTTCCCCATCTCAGCCCAGAAAGCAGGTAGAACAACTTTTGTGGTGTCTTTCAGATGCCTACCGGAGCAATGTAAAAACTACCAGGAGAACTCCTGTCTGGCACCTTCCGTGGTGGAGTTGTGCATGGGGTGTGTTTGGAACATTTTGTCACCGGCCGACTCCAAAATTCAGCGGTTCCCCATCTCAGCCCAGAAAGCAGGTAGAACAACTTTTGTGGTGTCTTTCAGATGCCTACCGGAGCAATGTAAAAACTACCAGGAGAACTCCTGCCTGGCACCTTCCCCGGTGGAGTTGTGCAGGGGGTGTGTTTGGAACATTTTGTCACCAGCCGAGTCCAAAATTCAGCGGTTCCCCATCTCAGCCCAGAAAGCAGGTAGAACAACTTTTGTGCTGCCTTTCAGCTGCCTACCAAGGTAGTGTAAAAACTACTAAGAGAATTCCTGTCTGGCACCTTCCCCGGTGGAGTTGTGCAGGGGGTGTCTTTGGAACATTTTGTCACCGGCCGACTCCAAAATTCAGCGTTTCCCCATCTCAGCCCAGAAAGCAGGTAGAACAACTTTTGTGGTGTCTTTTAGATGCCTACCAAGGTAGTGTAAAAACTACCAAGAGAACTCCTGTCTGGCACCTTCCCCGGTGGAGTTGTGCAGGGGGTGTGTTTGGAACATTTTGTCACCGGCCGACTCCAAAATTCAGCGTTTCCCCATCTCAGCCCAGAAAGCAGGTAGAACAACTTTTGTGGTGTCTTTCAGATGCCTACCGGAGCAATGTAAAAACTACCAGGAGAACTCCTGTCTGGCACCTTCCGTGGTGGAGTTGTGCAGGGGGTGTGTTTGGAACATTTTGTCACCGGCCGAGTCCAAAATTCAGCGATTCCCCATCTCAGCCCAGAAAGCAGGTAGAACAACTTTTGTGGTGTCTTTTAGATGCCTACCAAGGTAGTGTAAAAACTATCAAGAGAACGCTTGTCTGGCACCTTCCCCGGTGGAGTTGTGCATGGGGTGTCTTTGGAACATTTTGTCACCGGCCGAGTCCAAAATTCAGCGATTCCCCATCTCAGCCCAGAAAGCAGATAGAACAACTTTTGTGGTGTCTTTCAGATGCCTACCGGAGCAATGTAAAAACTACCAGGAGAACTCCTGTCTGGCACCTTCCCCGGTGGAGTTGTGCAGGGGGTGTGTTTGGAACATTTTGTCACCAGCCGACTCCAAAATTCAGCTGTTCCCCATCTCAGCCCAGAAAGCAGGTAGAACAACTTTTGTGCTGCCTTTCAGCTGCCTACCAAGGTAGTGTAAAAACTACCAAGAGAACTCCTGTCTGGCACCTTCCCCGGTGGAGTTGTGCATGGGGTGTTTTTGGAACATTTTGTCACCAGCTGACTCCAAAATTCAGCGGTTCCCCATCTCAGCCCAGAAAGCAGGTAGAACAACTTTTGTGGTGCCTTTCAGCTGCCTACCAAGGTAGCGTAAAAACTACTAAGAGAACTCCTGTCTGGCACCTTCCCCGGTGGAGTTGTGCAGGGGGTGTCTTTGGAACATTTTGTCACCGGCCGACTCCAAAATTCAGCGATTCCCCATCTCAGCCCAGAAAGCAGATAGAACAACTTTTGTGGTGTCTTTCAGATGCCTACCGGAGCAATGTAAAAACTACCAGGAGAACTCCTGTCTGGCACCTTCCCCGGTGGAGTTGTGCAGGGGGTGTTTTTGGAAACTTTTTGTCACCAGCCGACTCCAAAATTCAGCGGTTCCCCATCTCAGCCCAGAAAGCAGATAGAACAACTTTTGTGGTGCCTTTCAGCTGCCTACCAAGGTAGTGTAAAAACTACTAAGAGAACTCCTGTCTGGCACCTTCCGTGGTGGAGTTGTGCATGGGGTGTCTTTGGAACATTTTGTCACCGGCCGACTCCAAAATTCAGCGGTTCCCCATCTCAGCCCAGAAAGCAGGTGGAACAACTTTTGTGGTGCCTTTCAGCTGCCTACCAAGGTAGTGTAAAAACTACCAGGAGAACTCCTGCCTGGCACCTTCCCCGGTGGAGTTGTGCATGGGGTGTGTTTGGAACATTTTGTCACCGGCCGACTCCAAAATTCAGCGGTTCCCCATCTCAGCCCAGAAAGCAGGTAGAACAACTTTTGTGCTGCCTTTCAGCTGCCTACCAAGGTAGTGTAAAAACTACCAGGAGAACTCCTGCCTGGCACCTTCCCCGGTGGAGTTGTGCATGGGGTGTGTTTGGAACATTTTGTCACCGGCCGACTCCAAAATTTAGCGTTTCCCCATCTCAGCCCAGAAAGCAGGTAGAACAACTTTTGTGGTGTCTTTCAGATGCCTACCGGAGCAATGTAAAAACTACCAGGAGAACTCCTGTCTGGCACCTTCCCCGGTGGAGTTGTGCATGGGGTGTGTTTGGAACATTTTGTCACCAGCCGAGTCCAAAATTCAGCGGTTCCCCATCTCAGCCCAGAAAGCAGGTAGAACAACTTTTGTGGTGTCTTTTAGATGCCTACCAAGGTAGTGTAAAAACTATCAAGAGAACGCTTGTCTGGCACCTTCCCCGGTGGAGTTGTGCATGGGGTGTCTTTGGAACATTTTGTCACCGGCCGACTCCAAAATTCAGCGGTTCCCCATCTCAGCCCAGAAAGCAGGTAGAACAACTTTTGTGGTGTCCTTTTGATGCCTACCGGAGCAATGTAAAAACTACCAGGAGAACTCCTGTCTGGCATCTTCCCCGGTGGAGTTGTGCAGGGGGTGTGTTTGGAACATTTTGTCACCGGCCGACTCCAAAATTCAGCGGTTCCCCATCTCAGCCCAGAAAGCAGGTAGAACAGCTTTTGTGGTGTCTTTCAGATGCCTACCGGAGCAATGTAAAAACTACCAGGAGAACTCCTGTCTGGCACCTTCCGTGGTGGAGTTGTGCAGGGGGTGTGTTTGGAACATTTTGTCACCGGCCGAGTCCAAAATTCAGCGATTCCCCATCTCAGCCCAGAAAGCAGGTAGAACAACTTTTGTGGTGTCTTTTAGATGCCTACCAAGGTAGTGTAAAAACTATCAAGAGAACGCTTGTCTGGCACCTTCCCCGGTGGAGTTGTGCATGGGGTGTCTTTGGAACATTTTGTCACCGGCCGAGTCCAAAATTCAGCGATTCCCCATCTCAGCCCAGAAAGCAGATAGAACAACTTTTGTGGTGTCTTTCAGATGCCTACCGGAGCAATGTAAAAACTACCAGGAGAACTCCTTTCTGGCACCTTCCCCGGTGGAGTTGTGCATGGGGTGTTTTTGGAACATTTTGTCACCAGCTGACTCCAAAATTCAGCGGTTCCCCATCTCAGCCCAGAAAGCAGGTAGAACAACTTTTGTGCTGCCTTTCAGCTGCCTACCAAGGTAGCGTAAAAACTACTAAGAGAACTCCTGTCTGGCACCTTCCCCGGTGGAGTTGTGCAGGGGGTGTCTTTGGAACATTTTGTCACCGGCCGAGTCCAAAATTCAGCGATTCCCCATCTCAGCCCAGAAAGCAGATAGAACAACTTTTGTGGTGTCTTTCAGATGCCTACCGGAGCAATGTAAAAACTACCAGGAGAACTCCTGTCTGGCACCTTCCCCGGTGGAGTTGTGCAGGGGGTGTTTTTGGAAACTTTTTGTCACCAGCCGACTCCAAAATTCAGCGGTTCCCCATCTCAGCCCAGAAAGCAGGTAGAACAACTTTTGTGGTGTCTTTCAGATGCCTACCGGAGCAATGTAAAAACTACCAGGAGAACTCCTGTCTGGCACCTTCCCCGGTGGAGTTGTGCAGGGGGTGTGTTTGGAACATTTTGTCACCAGCCGAGTCCAAAATTCAGCGTTTCCCCATCTCAGCCCAGAAAGCAGGTAGAACAACTTTTGTGGTGTCTTTTAGATGCCTACCAAGGTAGTGTAAAAACTATCAAGAGAACGCTTGTCTGGCACCTTCCCCGGTGGAGTTGTGCATGGGGTGTCTTTGGAACATTTTGTCACCGGCCGAGTCCAAAATTCAGCGTTTCCCCATCTCAGCCCAGAAAGCAGATAGAACAACTTTTGTGGTGTCTTTTAGATGCCTACCAAGGTAGTGTAAAAACTACCAGGAGAACTCCTGTCTGGCACCTTCCCCGGTGGAGTTGTGCATGGGGTGTGTTTGGAACATTTCGTCACCAGCCGACTCCAAAATTCAGCGGTTCCCCATCTCAGCCCAGAAAGCAGGTAGAACAACTTTTGTGGTGTCTTTCAAATGCCTACCAAGGAAGTGTAAAAACTACCAGGAGAACTCCTGCCTGGCACCTTCCCCGGTGGAGTTGTGCATGGGGTGTGTTTGGAACATTTTGTCACCGGCCGACTCCAAAATTCAGCGGTTCCCCATCTCAGCCCAGAAAGCAGGTAGAACAACTTTTGTGGTGCCTTTCAGCTGCCTACCAAGGTAGCGTAAAAATTACTAAGAGAACTCCTGTCTGGCACCTTCCCCGGTGGAGTTGTGCAGGGGGTGTCTTTGGAACATTTTGTCACCGGCCGAGTCCAAAATTCAGCGATTCCCCATCTCAGCCCAGAAAGCAGATAGAACAACTTTTGTGGTGTCTTTCAGATGCCTACCGGAGCAATGTAAAAACTAACAGGAGAACTCCTGCCTGGCACCTTCCCCGGTGGAGTTGTGCAGGGGGTGTCTTTGGAACATTTTGTCACCGGCCGAGTCCAAAATTCAGCGGTTCCCCATCTCAGCCCAGAAAGCAGGTGGAACAACTTTTGTGGTGTCTTTCAGATGCCTACCGGAGCAATGTAAAAACTACCAAGAGAACTCCTTTCTGGCACCTTCCCCGGTGGAGTTGTGCAGGGGGTGTCTTTGGAACATTTTGTCACCGGCCGACTCCAAAATTCAGCGGTTCCCCATCTCAGCCCAGAAAGCAGGTAGAACAACTTTTGTGGTGTCTTTCAGATGCCTACCGGAGCAATGTAAAAACTACCAGGAGAACTCCTGTCTGGCACCTTCCCCGGTGGAGTTGTGCAGGGGGTGTGTTTGGAACATTTTGTCACCAGCCGACTCCAAAATTCAGCGGTTCCCCATCTCAGCCCAGAAAGCAGGTAGAACAACTTTTGTGGTGTCTTTCAAATGCCTACCAAGGAAGTGTAAAACCTACCAGGAGAACTCCTGTCTGGCACCTTCCGTGGTGGAGTTGTGCATGGGGTGTGTTTGGAACATTTTGTCACCGGCCGACTCCAAAATTCAGGGGTTCCCCATCTCAGCCCAGAAAGCAGGTAGAACAACTTTTGTGGTGTCTTTCAGATGCCTACCGGAGCAATGTAAAAACTACCAGGAGAACTCCTGTCTGGCACCTTCCGTGGTGGAGTTGTGCATGGGGTGTGTTTGGAACATTTTGTCACCAGCCGACTCCAAAATTCAGCGGTTCCCCATCTCAGCCCAGAAAGCAGGTAGAACAACTTTTGTGGTGCCTTTCAGCTGCCTACCAAGGTAGCGTAAAAACTACTAAGAGAACTCCTGTCTGGCACCTTCCCCGGTGGAGTTGTGCATGGGGTGTGTTTGGAACATTTTGTCACCGGCCGACTCCAAAATTCAGCGGTTCCCCATCTCAGCCCAGAAAGCAGGTAGAACAACTTTTGTGGTGTCTTTCAGATGCCTACCGGAGCAATGTAAAAACTACCAGGAGAACTCCTGTCTGGCACCTTCCCCGGTGGAGTTGTGCAGGGGGTGTGTTTGGAACATTTTGTCACCGGCCGAGTCCAAAATTCAGCGATTCCCCATCTCAGCCCAGAAAGCAGGTAGAACAACTTTTGTGGTGTCTTTTAGATGCCTACCAAGGTAGTGTAAAAACTATCAAGAGAACGCTTGTCTGGCACCTTCCCCGGTGGAGTTGTGCATGGGGTGTCTTTGGAACATTTTGTCACCGGCCGAGTCCAAAATTCAGCGATTCCCCATCTCAGCCCAGAAAGCAGATAGAACAACTTTTGTGGTGTCTTTCAGATGCCTACCGGAGCAATGTAAAAACTACCAGGAGAACTCCTGTCTGGCACCTTCCCCGGTGGAGTTGTGCAGGGGGTGTGTTTGGAACATTTTGTCACCAGCCGAGTCCAAAATTCAGCGGTTCCCCATCTCAGCCCAGAAAGCAGGTAGAACAACTTTTGTGCTGCCTTTCAGCTGCCTACCAAGGTAGTGTAAAAACTACTAAGAGAATTCCTGTCTGGCACCTTCCCCGGTGGAGTTGTGCAGGGGGTGTCTTTGGAACATTTTGTCACCGGCCGACTTCAAAATTCAGCGTTTCCCCATCTCAGCCCAGAAAGCAGGTAGAACAACTTTTGTGGTGTCTTTTAGATGCCTACCAAGGTAGTGTAAAAACTACCAAGAGAACTCCTGTCTGGCACCTTCCCCGGTGGAGTTGTGCAGGGGGTGTGTTTGGAACATTTTGTCACCGGCCGACTCCAAAATTCAGCGTTTCCCCATCTCAGCCCAGAAAGCAGGTAGAACAGCTTTTGTGGTGTCTTTCAGATGCCTACCGGAGCAATGTAAAAACTACCAGGAGAACTCCTGTCTGGCACCTTCCGTGGTGGAGTTGTGCAGGGGGTGTGTTTGGAACATTTTGTCACCGGCCGAGTCCAAAATTCAGCGATTCCCCATCTCAGCCCAGAAAGCAGGTAGAACAACTTTTGTGGTGTCTTTTAGATGCCTACCAAGGTAGTGTAAAAACTATCAAGAGAACGCTTGTCTGGCACCTTCCCCGGTGGAGTTGTGCATGGGGTGTCTTTGGAACATTTTGTCACCGGCCGAGTCCAAAATTCAGCGATTCCCCATCTCAGCCCAGAAAGCAGATAGAACAACTTTTGTGGTGTCTTTCAGATGCCTACCGGAGCAATGTAAAAACTACCAGGAGAACTCCTGTCTGGCACCTTCCCCGGTGGAGTTGTGCAGGGGGTGTGTTTGGAACATTTTGTCACCAGCCGACTCCAAAATTCAGCTGTTCCCCATCTCAGCCCAGAAAGCAGGTAGAACAACTTTTGTGCTGCCTTTCAGCTGCCTACCAAGGTAGTGTAAAAACTACCAAGAGAACTCCTGTCTGGCACCTTCCCCGGTGGAGTTGTGCATGGGGTGTTTTTGGAACATTTTGTCACCAGCTGACTCCAAAATTCAGCGGTTCCCCATCTCAGCCCAGAAAGCAGGTAGAACAACTTTTGTGGTGCCTTTCAGCTGCCTACCAAGGTAGCGTAAAAACTACTAAGAGAACTCCTGTCTGGCACCTTCCCCGGTGGAGTTGTGCAGGGGGTGTCTTTGGAACATTTTGTCACCGGCCGAGTCCAAAATTCAGCGATTCCCCATCTCAGCCCAGAAAGCAGATAGAACAACTTTTGTGGTGTCTTTCAGATGCCTACCGGAGCAATGTAAAAACTACCAGGAGAACTCCTGCCTGGCACCTTCCCCGGTGGAGTTGTGCAGGGGGTGTTTTTGGAAACTTTTTGTCACCAGCCGACTCCAAAATTCAGCGGTTCCCCATCTCAGCCCAGAAAGCAGGTAGAACAACTTTTGTGGTGTCTTTCAGATGCCTACCGGAGCAATGTAAAAAACTACCAGGAGAACTCCTGTCTGGCACCTTCCCCGGTGGAGTTGTGCAGGGGGTGTGTTTGGAACATTTTGTCACCAGCCGAGTCCAAAATTCAGCGTTTCCCCATCTCAGCCCAGAAAGCAGGTAGAACAACTTTTGTGGTGTCTTTTAGATGCCTACCAAGGTAGTGTAAAAACTATCAAGAGAACGCTTGTCTGGCACCTTCCCCGGTGGAGTTGTGCATGGGGTGTCTTTGGAACATTTTGTCACCGGCCGAGTCCAAAATTCAGCGGTTCCCCATCTCAGCCCAGAAAGCAGATAGAACAACTTTTGTGGTGTCTTTTAGATGCCTACCAAGGTAGTGTAAAAACTACCAGGAGAACTCCTGTCTGGCACCTTCCCCGGTGGAGTTGTGCATGGGGTGTGTTTGGAACATTTCGTCACCAGCCGACTCCAAAATTCAGCGGTTCCCCATCTCAGCCCAGAAAGCAGGTAGAACAACTTTTGTGGTGTCTTTCAAATGCCTACCAAGGAAGTGTAAAAACTACCAGGAGAACTCCTGCCTGGCACCTTCCCCGGTGGAGTTGTGCATGGGGTGTGTTTGGAACATTTTGTCACCGGCCGACTCCAAAATTCAGCGGTTCCCCATCTCAGCCCAGAAAGCAGGTGGAACAACTTTTGTGGTGTCTTTCAGATGCCTACCGGAGCAATGTAAAAACTACCAAGAGAACTCCTTTCTGGCACCTTCCCCGGTGGAGTTGTGCAGGGGGTGTCTTTGGAACATTTTGTCACCGGCCGACTCCAAAATTCAGCGTTTCCCCATCTCAGCCCAGAAAGCAGGTAGAACAACTTTTGTGGTGTCTTTCAGATGCCTACCGGAGCAATGTAAAAACTACCAGGAGAACTCCTGTCTGGCACCTTCCCCGGTGGAGTTGTGCAGGGGGTGTGTTTGGAACATTTTGTCACCAGCCGACTCCAAAATTCAGCGGTTCCCCATCTCAGCCCAGAAAGCAGGTACAACAACTTTTGTGGTGTCTTTTAGATGCCTACCAAGGAAGTGTAAAACCTACCAGGAGAACTCCTGTCTGGCACCTTCCGTGGTGGAGTTGTGCAGGGGGTGTGTTTGGAACATTTTGTCACCGGCCGACTCCAAAATTCAGGGGTTCCCCATCTCAGCCCAGAAAGCAGGTAGAACAACTTTTGTGGTGTCTTTCAGATGCCTACCGGAGCAATGTAAAAACTACCAGGAGAACTCCTGTCTGGCACCTTCCGTGGTGGAGTTGTGCATGGGGTGTGTTTGGAACATTTTGTCACCAGCCGACTCCAAAATTCAGCGGTTCCCCATCTCAGCCCAGAAAGCAGGTAGAACAACTTTTGTGGTGCCTTTCAGCTGCCTACCAAGGTAGCGTAAAAACTACCAAGAGAACTCCTGTCTGGCACCTTCCCCGGTGGAGTTGTGCATGGGGTGTGTTTGGAACATTTTGTCACCGGCCGACTCCAAAATTCAGCGGTTCCCCATCTCAGCCCAGAAAGCAGGTAGAACAACTTTTGTGGTGTCTTTCAGATGCCTACCGGAGCAATGTAAAAACTACCAGGAGAACTCCTGTCTGGCACCTTCCCCGGTGGAGTTGTGCAGGGGGTGTGTTTGGAACATTTTGTCACCGGCCGAGTCCAAAATTCAGCGATTCCCCATCTCAGCCCAGAAAGCAGGTAGAACAACTTTTGTGGTGCCTTTCAGCTGCCTACCAAGGTAGCGTAAAAACTACTAAGAGAACTCCTGTCTGGCACCTTCCCCGGTGGAGTTGTGCAGGGGGTGTCTTTGGAACATTTTGTCACCGGCCGAGTCCAAAATTCAGCGATTCCCCATCTCAGCCCAGAAAGCAGATAGAACAACTTTTGTGGTGTCTTTCAGATGCCTACCGGAGCAATGTAAAAACTACCAGGAGAACTCTTGCCTGGCACCTTCCCCGGTGGAGTTGTGCAGGGGGTGTTTTTGGAAACTTTTTGTCACCAGCCGACTCCAAAATTCAGCGGTTCCCCATCTCAGCCCAGAAAGCAGGTAGAACAACTTTTGTGGTGTCTTTCAGATGCCTACCGGAGCAATGTAAAAACTACCAGGAGAACTCCTGTCTGGCACCTTCCCCGGTGGAGTTGTGCAGGGGGTGTGTTTGGAACATTTTGTCACCAGCCGAGTCCAAAATTCAGCGTTTCCCCATCTCAGCCCAGAAAGCAGGTAGAACAACTTTTGTGGTGTCTTTTAGATGCCTACCAAGGTAGTGTAAAAACTATCAAGAGAACGCTTGTCTGGCACCTTCCCCGGTGGAGTTGTGCATGGGGTGTCTTTGGAACATTTTGTCACCGGCCGAGTCCAAAATTCAGCGGTTCCCCATCTCAGCCCAGAAAGCAGATAGAACAACTTTTGTGGTGTCTTTTAGATGCCTACCAAGGTAGTGTAAAAACTACCAGGAGAACTCCTGTCTGGCACCTTCCCCGGTGGAGTTGTGCATGGGGTGTGTTTGGAACATTTCGTCACCAGCCGACTCCAAAATTCAGCGGTTCCCCATCTCAGCCCAGAAAGCAGGTAGAACAACTTTTGTGGTGTCTTTCAAATGCCTACCAAGGAAGTGTAAAAACTACCAGGAGAACTCCTGCCTGGCACCTTCCCCGGTGGAGTTGTGCATGGGGTGTGTTTGGAACATTTTGTCACCGGCCGACTCCAAAATTCAGCGATTCCCCATCTCAGCCCAGAAAGCAGGTGGAACAACTTTTGTGGTGTCTTTCAGATGCCTACCGGAGCAATGTAAAAACTACCAAGAGAACTCCTTTCTGGCACCTTCCCCGGTGGAGTTGTGCAGGGGGTGTCTTTGGAACATTTTGTCACCGGCCGACTCCAAAATTCAGCGTTTCCCCATCTCAGCCCAGAAAGCAGGTAGAACAACTTTTGTGGTGTCTTTCAGATGCCTACCGGAGCAATGTAAAAACTACCAGGAGAACTCCTGTCTGGCACCTTCCCCGGTGGAGTTGTGCAGGGGGTGTGTTTGGAACATTTTGTCACCAGCCGACTCCAAAATTCAGCGGTTCCCCATCTCAGCCCAGAAAGCAGGTACAACAACTTTTGTGGTGTCTTTTAGATGCCTACCAAGGAAGTGTAAAACCTACCAGGAGAACTCCTGTCTGGCACCTTCCGTGGTGGAGTTGTGCATGGGGTGTGTTTGGAACATTTTGTCACCGGCCGACTCCAAAATTCAGGGGTTCCCCATCTCAGCCCAGAAAGCAGGTAGAACAACTTTTGTGGTGTCTTTCAGATGCCTACCGGAGCAATGTAAAAACTACCAGGAGAACTCCTGTCTGGCACCTTCCCCGGTGGAGTTGTGCATGGGGTGTGTTTGGAACATTTTGTCACCAGCCGAGTCCAAAATTCAGCGGTTCCCCATCTCAGCCCAGAAAGCAGGTAGAACAACTTTTGTGGTGCCTTTCAGCTGCCTACCAAGGTAGCGTAAAAACTACCAAGAGAACTCCTGTCTGGCACCTTCCCCGGTGGAGTTGTGCATGGGGTGTGTTTGGAACATTTTGTCACCGGCCGACTCCAAAATTCAGCGGTTCCCCATCTCAGCCCAGAAAGCAGGTAGAACAACTTTTGTGGTGTCTTTCAGATGCCTACCGGAGCAATGTAAAAACTACCAGGAGAACTCCTGTCTGGCACCTTCCCCGGTGGAGTTGTGCAGGGGGTGTGTTTGGAACATTTTGTCACCGGCCGAGTCCAAAATTCAGCGATTCCCCATCTCAGCCCAGAAAGCAGGTAGAACAACTTTTGTGGTGTCTTTTAGATGCCTACCAAGGTAGTGTAAAAACTATCAAGAGAACGCTTGTCTGGCACCTTCCCCGGTGGAGTTGTGCATGGGGTGTCTTTGGAACATTTTGTCACCGGCCGAGTCCAAAATTCAGCGATTCCCCATCTCAGCCCAGAAAGCAGATAGAACAACTTTTGTGGTGTCTTTCAGATGCCTACCGGAGCAATGTAAAAACTACCAGGAGAACTCCTGTCTGGCACCTTCCCCGGTGGAGTTGTGCAGGGGGTGTGTTTGGAACATTTTGTCACCAGCCGACTCCAAAATTCAGCTGTTCCCCATCTCAGCCCAGAAAGCAGGTAGAACAACTTTTGTGCTGCCTTTCAGCTGCCTACCAAGGTAGTGTAAAAACTACCAAGAGAACTCCTGTCTGGCACCTTCCCCGGTAGAGTTGTGCATGGGGTGTGTTTGGAACATTTTGTCACCAGCCGACTCCAAAATTCAGCGGTTCCCCATCTCAGCCCAGAAAGCAGGTAGAACAACTTTTGTGGTGCCTTTCAGCTGCCTACCAAGGTAGCGTAAAAACTACTAAGAGAACTCCTGTCTGGCACCTTCCCCGGTGGAGTTGTGCAGGGGGTGTCTTTGGAACATTTTGTCACCGGCCGAGTCCAAAATTCAGCGATTCCCCATCTCAGCCCAGAAAGCAGATAGAACAACTTTTGTGGTGTCTTTCAGATGCCTACCGGAGCAATGTAAAAACTAACAGGAGAACTCCTGTCTGGCACCTTCCCCGGTGGAGTTGTGCAGGGGGTGTTTTTGGAAACTTTTTGTCACCAGCCGACTCCAAAATTCAGCGGTTCCCCATCTCAGCCCAGAAAGCAGGTAGAACAACTTTTGTGGTGTCTTTCAGATGCCTACCGGAGCAATGTAAAAACTACCAGGAGAACTCCTGTCTGGCACCTTCCCCGGTGGAGTTGTGCAGGGGCTGTGTTTGGAACATTTTGTCACCAGCCGAGTCCAAAATTCAGCGTTTCCCCATCTCAGCCCAGAAAGCAGGTAGAACAACTTTTGTGGTGTCTTTTAGATGCCTACCAAGGTAGTGTAAAAACTATCAAGAGAACGCTTGTCTGGCACCTTCCCCGGTGGAGTTGTGCATGGGGTGTCTTTGGAACATTTTGTCACCGGCCGAGTCCAAAATTCAGCGTTTCCCCATCTCAGCCCAGAAAGCAGATAGAACAACTTTTGTGGTGTCTTTTAGATGCCTACCAAGGTAGTGTAAAAACTACCAGGAGAACTCCTGTCTGGCACCTTCCCCGGTGGAGTTGTGCATGGGGTGTGTTTGGAACATTTCGTCACCAGCCGACTCCAAAATTCAGCGGTTCCCCATCTCAGCCCAGAAAGCAGGTAGAACAACTTTTGTGGTGTCTTTCAAATGCCTACCAAGGAAGTGTAAAAACTACCAGGAGAACTCCTGCCTGGCACCTTCCCCGGTGGAGTTGTGCATGGGGTGTGTTTGGAACATTTTGTCTCCGGCCGACTCCAAAATTCAGCGGTTCCCCATCTCAGCCCAGAAAGCAGGTAGAACAACTTTTGTGGTGCCTTTCAGCTGCCTACCAAGGTAGCGTAAAAACTACTAAGAGAACTCCTGTCTGGCACCTTCCCCGGTGGAGTTGTGCAGGGGGTGTCTTTGGAACATTTTGTCACCGGCCGAGTCCAAAATTCAGCGATTCCCCATCTCAGCCCAGAAAGCAGATAGAACAACTTTTGTGGTGTCTTTCAGATGCCTACCGGAGCAATGTAAAAACTAACAGGAGAACTCCTGCCTGGCACCTTCCCCGGTGGAGTTGTGCAGGGGGTGTGTTTGGAACATTTTGTCACCGGCCGAGTCCAAAATTCAGCGTTTCCCCATCTCAGCCCAGAAAGCAGGTGGAACAACTTTTGTGGTGTCTTTCAGATGCCTACCGGAGCAATGTAAAAACTACCAAGAGAACTCCTTTCTGGCACCTTCCCCGGTGGAGTTGTGCAGGGGGTGTCTTTGGAACATTTTGTCACCGGCCGACTCCAAAATTCAGCGGTTCCCCATCTCAGCCCAGAAAGCAGGTAGAACAACTTTTGTGGTGTCTTTCAGATGCCTACCGGAGCAATGTAAAAACTACCAGGAGAACTCCTGTCTGGCACCTTCCCCGGTGGAGTTGTGCAGGGGGTGTGTTTGGAACATTTTGTCACCAGCCGACTCCAAAATTCAGCGGTTCCCCATCTCAGCCCAGAAAGCAGGTAGAACAACTTTTGTGGTGTCTTTCAAATGCCTACCAAGGAAGTGTAAAACCTACCAGGAGAACTCCTGTCTGGCACCTTCCGTGGTGGAGTTGTGCATGGGGTGTGTTTGGAACATTTTGTCACCGGCCGACTCCAAAATTCAGCGGTTCCCCATCTCAGCCCAGAAAGCAGGTAGAACAACTTTTGTGCTGCCTTTCAGCTGCCTACCAAGGTAGCGTAAAAACTACCAGGAGAACTCCTGTCTGGCACCTTCCCCGGTGGAGTTGTGCAGGGGGTGTCTTTGGAACATTTTGTCACCGGCCGAGTCCAAAATTCAGCGATTCCCCATCTCAGCCCAGAAAGCAGATAGAACAACTTTTGTGGTGTCTTTCAGATGCCTACCGGAGCAATGTAAAAACTACCAAGAGAACTCCTTTCTGGCACCTTCCCCGGTGGAGTTGTGCATGGGGTGTGTTTGGAACATTTTGTCACCGGCCGACTCCAAAATTCAGCGGTTCCCCATCTCAGCCCAGAAAGCAGGTAGAACAACTTTTGTGGTGTCTTTCAGATGCCTACCAGAGCAATGTAAAAACTACCAGGAGAACTCCTGTCTGGCACCTTCCCCGGTGGAGTTGTGCATGGGGTGTGTTTGGAACATTTTTTCACCAGCCGACTCCAAAATTCAGCGATTCCCCATCTCAGCCCAGAAAGCAGGTAGAACAACTTTTGTGGTGCCTTTCAGCTGCCTACCAAGGTAGTGTAAAAACTACCAAGAGAACTCCTGTCTGACACCTTCACCGGTGGAGTTGTGCAGGGGGTGTCTTTGGAACATTTTGTCACCAGCTGACTCCAAAATTCAGCGGTTCCCCATCTCAGCCCAGAAAGCAGGTAGAACAACTTTTGTGGTGCCTTTCAGCTGCCTACCAAGGAAGCGTAAAAACTACTAAGAGAACTCCTGTCTGGCACCTTCCCCGGTGGAGTTGTGCAGGGGGTGTGTTTGGAACATTTTGTCACCGGCCGAGTCCAAAATTCAGCGTTTCCCCATCTCAGCCCAGAAAGCAGGTAGAACAACTTTTGTGCTGCCTTTCAGCTGCCTACCAAGGTAGTGTAAAAACTACCAAGAGAACTCCTGTCTGGCACCTTCCCCGGTAGAGTTGTGCATGGGGTGTGTTTGGAACATTTTGTCACCAGCCGACTCCAAAATTCAGCGGTTCCCCATCTCAGCCCAGAAAGCAGGTAGAACAACTTTTGTGGTGCCTTTCAGCTGCCTACCAAGGTAGCGTAAAAACTACTAAGAGAACTCCTGTCTGGCACCTTCCCCGGTGGAGTTGTGCAGGGGGTGTCTTTGGAACATTTTGTCACCGGCCGAGTCCAAAATTCAGCGATTCCCCATCTCAGCCCAGAAAGCAGATAGAACAACTTTTGTGGTGTCTTTCAGATGCCTACCGGAGCAATGTAAAAACTAACAGGAGAACTCCTGTCTGGCACCTTCCCCGGTGGAGTTGTGCAGGGGGTGTTTTTGGAAACTTTTTGTCACCAGCCGACTCCAAAATTCAGCGGTTCCCCATCTCAGCCCAGAAAGCAGGTAGAACAACTTTTGTGGTGTCTTTCAGATGCCTACCGGAGCAATGTAAAAACTACCAGGAGAACTCCTGTCTGGCACCTTCCCCGGTGGAGTTGTGCAGGGGGTGTGTTTGGAACATTTTGTCACCAGCCGAGTCCAAAATTCAGCGTTTCCCCATCTCAGCCCAGAAAGCAGGTAGAACAACTTTTGTGGTGTCTTTTAGATGCCTACCAAGGTAGTGTAAAAACTATCAAGAGAACGCTTGTCTGGCACCTTCCCCGGTGGAGTTGTGCATGGGGTGTCTTTGGAACATTTTGTCACCGGCCGAGTCCAAAATTCAGCGTTTCCCCATCTCAGCCCAGAAAGCAGATAGAACAACTTTTGTGGTGTCTTTTAGATGCCTACCAAGGTAGTGTAAAAACTACCAGGAGAACTCCTGCCTGGCACCTTCCCCGGTGGAGTTGTGCATGGGGTGTGTTTGGAACATTTCGTCACCAGCCGACTCCAAAATTCAGCGGTTCCCCATCTCAGCCCAGAAAGCAGGTAGAACAACTTTTGTGGTGTCTTTCAAATGCCTACCAAGGAAGTGTAAAAACTACCAGGAGAACTCCTGCCTGGCACCTTCCCCGGTGGAGTTGTGCATGGGGTGTGTTTGGAACATTTTGTCACCGGCCGACTCCAAAATTCAGCGGTTCCCCATCTCAGCCCAGAAAGCAGGTAGAACAACTTTTGTGGTGCCTTTCAGCTGCCTACCAAGGTAGCGTAAAAACTACTAAGAGAACTCCTGTCTGGCACCTTCCCCGGTGGAGTTGTGCAGGGGGTGTCTTTGGAACATTTTGTCACCGGCCGAGTCCAAAATTCAGCGATTCCCCATCTCAGCCCAGAAAGCAGATAGAACAACTTTTGTGGTGTCTTTCAGATGCCTACCGGAGCAATGTAAAAACTACCAAGAGAACTCCTTTCTGGCACCTTCCCCGGTGGAGTTGTGCAGGGGGTGTCTTTGGAACATTTTGTCACCGGCCGACTCCAAAATTCAGCGGTTCCCCATCTCAGCCCAGAAAGCAGGTAGAACAACTTTTGTGGTGTCTTTCAGATGCCTACCGGAGCAATGTAAAAACTACCAGGAGAACTCCTGTCTGGCACCTTCCCCGGTGGAGTTGTGCAGGGGGTGTGTTTGGAACATTTTGTCACCAGCCGACTCCAAAATTCAGCGGTTCCCCATCTCAGCCCAGAAAGCAGGTAGAACAACTTTTGTGGTGTCTTTCAAATGCCTACCAAGGAAGTGTAAAACCTACCAGGAGAACTCCTGTCTGGCACCTTCCGTGGTGGAGTTGTGCATGGGGTGTGTTTGGAACATTTTGTCACCGGCCGACTCCAAAATTCAGCGGTTCCCCATCTCAGCCCAGAAAGCAGGTAGAACAACTTTTGTGCTGCCTTTCAGCTGCCTACCAAGGTAGCGTAAAAACTACTAAGAGAACTCCTGTCTGGCACCTTCCCCGGTGGAGTTGTGCAGGGGGTGTCTTTGGAACATTTTGTCACCGGCCGAGTCCAAAATTCAGCGATTCCCCATCTCAGCCCAGAAAGCAGATAGAACAACTTTTGTGGTGTCTTTCAGATGCCTACCGGAGCAATGTAAAAACTAACAGGAGGACTCCTGCCTGGCACCTTCCCCGGTGGAGTTGTGCAGGGGGTGTGTTTGGAACATTTTGTCACCGGCCGAGTCCAAAATTCAGCGGTTCCCCATCTCAGCCCAGAAAGCAGGTGGAACAACTTTTGTGGTGTCTTTCAGATGCCTACCGGAGCAATGTAAAAACTACCAAGAGAACTCCTTTCTGGCACCTTCCCCGGTGGAGTTGTGCATGGGGTGTGTTTGGAACATTTTGTCACCGGCCGACTCCAAAATTCAGCGGTTCCCCATCTCAGCCCAGAAAGCAGGTAGAACAACTTTTGTGGTGTCTTTCAGATGCCTACCAGAGCAATGTAAAAACTACCAGGAGAACTCCTGTCTGGCACCTTCCCCGGTGGAGTTGTGCAGGGGGTGTGTTTGGAACATTTTTTCACCAGCCGACTCCAAAATTCAGCGATTCCCCATCTCAGCCCAGAAAGCAGGTAGAACAACTTTTGTGGTGCCTTTCAGCTGCCTACCAAGGAAGCGTAAAAACTACTAAGAGAACTCCTGTCTGGCACCTTCCCCGGTGGAGTTGTGCAGGGGGTGTGTTTGGAACATTTTGTCACCGGCCGAGTCCAAAATTCAGCGTTTCCCCATCTCAGCCCAGAAAGCAGGTAGAACAACTTTTGTGGTGCCTTTCAGCTGCCTACCAAGGTAGCGTAAAAACTACCAGGAGAACTCCTGTCTGGCACCTTCCCCGGTGGAGTTGTGCAGGGGGTGTCTTTGGAACATTTTGTCACCGGCCGAGTCCAAAATTCAGCGATTCCCCATCTCAGCCCAGAAAGCAGGTAGAACAACTTTTGTGGTGTCTTTCAGATGCCTACCGGAGCAATGTAAAAACTACCAGGAGAACTCCTGCCTGGCACCTTCCCCGGTGGAGTTGTGCATGGGGTGTGTTTGGAACATTTTGTCACCAGCCGACTCCAAAATTCAGCGGTTCCCCATCTCAGCCCAGAAAGCAGGTGGAACAACTTTTGTGGTGTCTTTCAAATGCCTACCAAGGTAGTGTAAAAACTACCAGGAGAACTTCTGCCTGGCACCTTCCCCGGTGGAGTTGTGCATGGGGTGTGTTTGGAACATTTTGTCACCGGCCGACTCCAAAATTCAGCGGTTCCCCATCTCAGCCCAGAAAGCAGGTAGAACAACTTTTGTGGTGTCTTTCAGATGCCTACCGGAGCAATGTAAAAACTAACAGGAGAACTCCTGTCTGGCACCTTCCGTGGTGGAGTTGTGCAGGGGGTGTGTTTGGAACATTTTGTCACCAGCCGAGTCCAAAATTCAGCGTTTCCCCATCTCAGCCCAGAAAGCAGGTAGAACAACTTTTGTGCTGCCTTTCAGCTGCCTACCAAGGTAGTGTAAAAACTACTAAGAGAACTCCTGCCTGGCACCTTCCCCGGTGGAGTTGTGCAGGGGGTGTGTTTGGAACATTTTGTCACCAGCCGACTCCAAAATTCAGTGGTTCCCCATCTCAGCCCAGAAAGCAGGTAGAACAACTTTTGTGGTGCCTTTCAGCTGCCTACCAAGGTAGCGTAGAAACTACTAAGAGAACTCCTGTCTGGCACCTTCCCCGGTGGAGTTGTGCAGGGGGTGTCTTTGGAACATTTTGTCACCGGCCGACTCCAAAATTCAGCGGTTCCCCATCTCAGCCCAGAAAGCAGGTAGAACAACTTTTGTGGTGTCTTTCAGATGCCTACCGGAGCAATGTAAAAACTAACAGGAGAACTCCTGTCTGGCACCTTCCGTGGTGGAGTTGTGCAGGGGGTGTGTTTGGAACATTTTGTCACCAGCCGACTCCAAAATTCAGCGTTTCCCCATCTCAGCCCAGAAAGCAGGTAGAACAACTTTTGTGGTGTCTTTCAGATGCCTACCGGAGCAATGTAAAAACTACCAGGAGAACTCCTGTCTGGCACCTTCCGTGGTGGAGTTGTGCAGGGGGTGTGTTTGGAACATTTTGTCACCAGCCGACTCCAAAATTCAGCGGTTCCCCATCTCAGCCCAGAAAGCAGGTAGAACAACTTTTGTGCTGCCTTTCAGCTGCCTACCAAGGTAGTGTAAAAACTACTAAGAGAATTCCTGTCTGGCACCTTCCCCGGTGGAGTTGTGCAGGGGGTGTGTTTGGAACATTTTGTCACCGGCCGACTCCAAAATTCAGCGTTTCCCCATCTCAGCCCAGAAAGCAGGTAGAACAACTTTTGTGGTGTCTTTTAGATGCCTACCAAGGTAGTGTAAAAACTACCAAGAGAACTCCTGTCTGGCACCTTCCCCGGTGGAGTTGTGCATGGGGTGTGTTTGGAACATTTTGTCACCAGCCGACTCCAAAATTCAGCGTTTCCCCATCTCAGCCCAGAAAGCAGGTAGAACAACTTTTGTGGTGTCTTTTAGATGCCTACCAAGGTAGTGTAAAAACTACCAAGAGAACTCCTGTCTGGCACCTTCCCCGGTGGAGTTGTGCAGGGGGTGTGTTTAGAACATTTTGTCACCAGCCGACTCCAAAATTCAGCGGTTCCCCATCTCAGCCCAGAAAGCAGGTACAACAACTTCTCTTGTGAATTTCTGATGTCTACCAAGGTAGTGTAAAATCTACCAAGAGAACTCCTGTCTGGCACCTTCCCCGGTGGAGTTGTGCAGGGGGTGTGTTTGGAACATTTTGTCACCGGCCGAGTCCAAAATTCAGCGGTTCCCCATCTCAGCCCAGAAAGCAGGTAGAACAACTTTTGTGGTGCCTTTCAAATGCCTACCAAGGTAGTGTAAAAACTATTAAGAGAACTCCTGCCTGGCACCTTCCCCGGTGGAGTTGTGCAGGGGGTGTGTTTAGAACATTTTGTCACCAGCCGACTCCAAAATTCAGCGGTTCCCCATCTCAGCCCAGAAAGCAGGTAGAACAACTTTTGTGGTGTCTTTCAGATGCCTACTGGAGCAATGTAAAAACTACCAGGAGAACTCCTGTCTGGCACCTTCCCCGGTGGAGTTGTGCAAAGGTGTGTTTGGAACATTTTGTCACCAGCAGAGTCCAAAATTCAGCGGTTCCCCATCTCAGCCCAGAAAGCAGGTGGAACAACTTTTGTGGTGTCTTTCAAATGCCTACCAAGGTAGTGTAAAAACTACCAGGAGAACTCCTGCCTGGCACCTTCCCCGGTGGAGTTGTGCATGGGGTGTGTTTGGAACATTTTGTCACCGGCCGACTCCAAAATTCAGCGGTTCCCCATCTCAGCCCAGAAAGCAGGTAGAACAACTTTTGTGATGTCTTTCAGATGCCTACCGGAGCAATGTAAAAACTACCAGGAGAACTCCTGTCTGGCACCTTCCCCGGTGGAGTTGTGCAGGGGGTGTGTTTGGAACATTTTGTCACCGGCCGACTCCAAAATTCAGCGGTTCCCCATCTCAGCCCAGAAAGCAGGTAGAACAACTTTTGTGGTGTCTTTTAGATGCCTACCAAGGTAGTGTAAAAACTATCAAGAGAACGCTTGTCTGGCACCTTCCCCGATGGAGTTGTGCATGGGGTGTGTTTGGAACATTTTGTCACCGGCCGAGTCCAAAATTCAGCGTTTCCCCATCTCAGCCCAGAAAGCAGATAGAACAACTTTTGTGGTGTCTCTCAGATGCCTACCGGAGCAATGTAAAAACTACCAGGAGAACTCCTGTCTGGCACCTTCCCCGGTGGAGTTGTGCAGGGGGTGTGTTTGGAACATTTTGTCACCAGCCGACTCCAAAATTCAGCGTTTCCCCATCTCAGCCCAGAAAGCAGGTAGAACAACTTTTGTGGTGTCTTTTAGATGCCTACCAAGGTAGTGTAAAAACTACCAAGAGAACTCCTGTCTGGCACCTTCCCCGGTGGAGTTGTGCATGGGGTGTTTTTGGAACATTTTGTCACCAGCCGACTCCAAAATTCAGCGGTTCCCCATCTCAGCCCAGAAAGCAGGTAGAACAACTTTTGTGGTGCCTTTCAGCTGCCTACCAAGGTAGCGTAAAAACTACTAAGAGAACTCCTGTCTGGCACCTTCCCCGGTGGAGTTGTGCAGGGGGTGTCTTTGGAACATTTTGTCACCGGCCGAGTCCAAAATTCAGCGATTCCCCATCTCAGCCCACAAAGCAGGTAGAACAACTTTTGTGGTGTCCTTTTGATGCCTACCGGAGCAATGTAAAAACTACCAGGAGAACTCCTGTCTGGCACCTTCCCCGGTGGAGTTGTGCAGGGGGTGTGTTTGGAACATTTTGTCACCAGCCGACTCCAAAATTCAGCGTTTCCCCATCTCAGCCCAGAAAGCAGGTAGAACAACTTTTGTGGTGTCTTTTAGATGCCTACCAAGGTAGTGTAAAAACTACCAAGAGAACTCCTGTCTGGCACCTTCCCCGGTGGAGTTGTGCATGGGGTGTTTTTGGAACATTTTGTCACCAGCCGAGTCCAAAATTCAGCGGTTCCCCATCTCAGCCCAGAAAGCAGGTAGAACAACTTTTGTGGTGCCTTTCAGCTGCCTACCAAGGTAGCGTAAAAACTACTAAGAGAACTCCTGTCTGGCACCTTCCCCGGTGGAGTTGTGCAGGGGGTGTCTTTGGAACATTTTGTCACCGGCCGAGTCCAAAATTCAGCGATTCCCCATCTCAGCCCACAAAGCAGGTAGAACAACTTTTGTGGTGTCCTTTTGATGCCTACCGGAGCAATGTAAAAACTACCAGGAGAACTCCTGTCTGGCACCTTCCCCGGTGGAGTTGTGCAGGGGGTGTGTTTGGAACATTTTGTCACCGGCCGACTCCAAAATTCAGCGGTTCCCCATCTCAGCCCAGAAAGCAGGTAGAACAACTTTTGTGGTGTCCTTTTGATGCCTACCGGAGCAATGTAAAAACTACCAGGAGAACTCCTGCCTGGCACCTTCCCCGGTGGAGTTGTGCAGGGGGTGTGTTTGGAACATTTTGTCACCAGCCGACTCCAAAATTCAGCGGTTCCCCATCTCAGCCCAGAAAGCAGGTGGAACAACTTTTGTGGTGTCTTTCAAATGCCTACCAAGGTAGTGTAAAAACTACCAGGAGAACTTCTGCCTGGCACCTTCCCCGGTGGAGTTGTGCATGGGGTGAGTTTGGAACATTTTGTCACCGGCCGACTCCAAAATTCAGCGGTTCCCCATCTCAGCCCAGAAAGCAGGTAGAACAACTTTTGTGGTGTCTTTCAGATGCCTACCGGAGCAATGTAAAAACTACCAGGAGAACTCCTGTCTGGCACCTTCCCCGGTGGAGTTGTGCAGGGGGTGTGTTTGGAACATTTTGTCACCAGCCGAGTCCAAAATTCAGCGGTTCCCCATCTCAGCCCAGAAAGCAGGTGGAACAACTTTTGTGGTGTCTTTCAAATGCCTACCAAGGTAGTGTAAAAACTACCAGGAGAACTCCTGTCTGGCACCTTCCCCGGTGGAGTTGTGCAGGGGGTGTGTTTGGAACATTTTGTCACCAGCCGACTCCAAAATTCAGCGTTTCCCCATCTCAGCCCAGAAAGCAGGTAGAACAACTTTTGTGGTGTCTTTTAGATGCCTACCAAGGTAGTGTAAAAACTACCAAGAGAACTCCTGTCTGGCACCTTCCCCGGTGGAGTTGTGCAGGGGGTGTGTTTAGAACATTTTGTCACCAGCCGACTCCAAAATTCAGCGGTTCCCCATCTCAGCCCAGAAAGCAGGTACAACAACTTCTCTTGTGAATTTCTGATGTCTACCAAGGTAGTGTAAAATCTACCAAGAGAACTCCTGTCTGGCACCTTCCCCGGTGGAGTTGTGCAGGGGGTGTGTTTGGAACATTTTGTCACCGGCCGAGTCCAAAATTCAGCGGTTCCCCATCTCAGCCCAGAAAGCAGGTAGAACAACTTTTGTGGTGCCTTTCAAATGCCTACCAAGGTAGTGTAAAAACTATTAAGAGAACTCCTGCCTGGCACCTTCCCCGGTGGAGTTGTGCAGGGGGTGTGTTTAGAACATTTTGTCACCAGCCGACTCCAAAATTCAGCGGTTCCCCATCTCAGCCCAGAAAGCAGGTAGAACAACTTTTGTGGTGTCTTTCAGATGCCTACTGGAGCAATGTAAAAACTACCAGGAGAACTCCTGTCTGGCACCTTCCCCGGTGGAGTTGTGCAAAGGTGTGTTTGGAACATTTTGTCACCAGCAGAGTCCAAAATTCAGCGGTTCCCCATCTCAGCCCAGAAAGCAGGTGGAACAACTTTTGTGGTGTCTTTCAAATGCCTACCAAGGTAGTGTAAAAACTACCAGGAGAACTCCTGCCTGGCACCTTCCCCGGTGGAGTTGTGCATGGGGTGTGTTTGGAACATTTTGTCACCGGCCGACTCCAAAATTCAGCGGTTCCCCATCTCAGCCCAGAAAGCAGGTAGAACAACTTTTGTGATGTCTTTCAGATGCCTACCGGAGCAATGTAAAAACTACCAGGAGAACTCCTGTCTGGCACCTTCCCCGGTGGAGTTGTGCAGGGGGTGTGTTTGGAACATTTTGTCACCGGCCGACTCCAAAATTCAGCGTTTCCCCATCTCAGCCCAGAAAGCAGGTAGAACAACTTTTGTGGTGTCTTTTAGATGCCTACCAAGGTAGTGTAAAAACTATCAAGAGAACGCTTGTCTGGCACCTTCCCCGATGGAGTTGTGCATGGGGTGTGTTTGGAACATTTTGTCACCGGCCGACTCCAAAATTCAGCGATTCCCCATCTCAGCCCAGAAAGCAGATAGAACAACTTTTGTGGTGTCTCTCAGATGCCTACCGGAGCAATGTAAAAACTACCAGGAGAACTCCTGTCTGGCACCTTCCCCGGTGGAGTTGTGCAGGGGGTGTGTTTGGAACATTTTGTCACCAGCCGACTCCAAAATTCAGCGTTTCCCCATCTCAGCCCAGAAAGCAGGTAGAACAACTTTTGTGGTGTCTTTTAGATGCCTACCAAGGTAGTGTAAAAACTACCAAGAGAACTCCTGTCTGGCACCTTCCCCGGTGGAGTTGTGCATGGGGTGTTTTTGGAACATTTTGTCACCAGCCGACTCCAAAATTCAGCGGTTCCCCATCTCAGCCCAGAAAGCAGGTAGAACAACTTTTGTGGTGCCTTTCAGCTGCCTACCAAGGTAGCGTAAAAACTACTAAGAGAACTCCTGTCTGGCACCTTCCCCGGTGGAGTTGTGCAGGGGGTGTCTTTGGAACATTTTGTCACCGGCCGAGTCCAAAATTCAGCGATTCCCCATCTCAGCCCACAAAGCAGGTAGAACAACTTTTGTGGTGTCCTTTTGATGCCTACCGGAGCAATGTAAAAACTACCAGGAGAACTCCTGTCTGGCACCTTCCCCGGTGGAGTTGTGCAGGGGGTGTGTTTGGAACATTTTGTCACCAGCCGACTCCAAAATTCAGCGTTTCCCCATCTCAGCCCAGAAAGCAGGTAGAACAACTTTTGTGGTGTCTTTTAGATGCCTACCAAGGTAGTGTAAAAACTACCAAGAGAACTCCTGTCTGGCACCTTCCCCGGTGGAGTTGTGCATGGGGTGTTTTTGGAACATTTTGTCACCAGCCGAGTCCAAAATTCAGCGGTTCCCCATCTCAGCCCAGAAAGCAGGTAGAACAACTTTTGTGGTGCCTTTCAGCTGCCTACCAAGGTAGCGTAAAAACTACTAAGAGAACTCCTGTCTGGCACCTTCCCCGGTGGAGTTGTGCAGGGGGTGTCTTTGGAACATTTTGTCACCGGCCGAGTCCAAAATTCAGCGATTCCCCATCTCAGCCCACAAAGCAGGTAGAACAACTTTTGTGGTGTCCTTTTGATGCCTACCGGAGCAATGTAAAAACTACCAGGAGAACTCCTGTCTGGCACCTTCCCCGGTGGAGTTGTGCAGGGGGTGTGTTTGGAACATTTTGTCACCGGCCGACTCCAAAATTCAGCGGTTCCCCATCTCAGCCCAGAAAGCAGGTAGAACAACTTTTGTGGTGTCCTTTTGATGCCTACCGGAGCAATGTAAAAACTACCAGGAGAACTCCTGCCTGGCACCTTCCCCGGTGGAGTTGTGCAGGGGGTGTGTTTGGAACATTTTGTCACCAGCCGACTCCAAAATTCAGCGGTTCCCCATCTCAGCCCAGAAAGCAGGTGGAACAACTTTTGTGGTGTCTTTCAAATGCCTACCAAGGTAGTGTAAAAACTACCAGGAGAACTTCTGCCTGGCACCTTCCCCGGTGGAGTTGTGCATGGGGTGAGTTTGGAACATTTTGTCACCGGCCGACTCCAAAATTCAGCGGTTCCCCATCTCAGCCCAGAAAGCAGGTAGAACAACTTTTGTGGTGTCTTTCAGATGCCTACCGGAGCAATGTAAAAACTACCAGGAGAACTCCTGTCTGGCACCTTCCCCGGTGGAGTTGTGCAGGGGGTGTGTTTGGAACATTTTGTCACCAGCCGAGTCCAAAATTCAGCGGTTCCCCATCTCAGCCCAGAAAGCAGGTGGAACAACTTTTGTGGTGTCTTTCAAATGCCTACCAAGGTAGTGTAAAAACTACCAGGAGAACTCCTGTCTGGCACCTTCCCCGGTGGAGTTGTGCAGGGGGTGTGTTTGGAACATTTTGTCACCGGCCGACTCCAAAATTCAGCGTTTCCCCATCTCAGCCCAGAAAGCAGGTAGAACAACTTTTGTGGTGTCTTTTAGATGCCTACCAAGGTAGTGTAAAAACTACCAAGAGAACTCCTTTCTGGCACCTTCCCCGGTGGAGTTGTGCAGGGGGTGTGTTTGGAACATTTTGTCACCGGCCGACTCCAAAATTCAGCGTTTCCCCATCTCAGCCCAGAAAGCAGGTGGAACAACTTTTGTGGTGCCTTTCAAATGCCTACCAAGGTAGCGTAAAAACTACCAGGAGAACTCCTGCCTGGCGCCTTCCCCGGTGGAGTTGTGCAGGGGGTGTGTTTGGAACATTTTGTCACCGGCCGACTCCAAAATTCAGCGGTTCCCCATCTCAGCCCAGAAAGCAGGTAGAACAACTTTTGTGGTGTCTTTCAGATGCCTACCGGAGCAATGTAAAAACTACCAGGAGAACTCCTGTCTGGCACCTTCCCCGGTGGAGTTGTGCAGGGGGTGTGTTTGGAACATTTTGTCACCGGCCGACTCCAAAATTCAGCGTTTCCCCATCTCAGCCCAGAAAGCAGGTACAACAACTTTTGTGGTGTCTTTCAGATGCCTACCAAGGTAGTGTAAAAACTACCAGGAGAACTCCTGCCTGGCACCTTCCCCGGTGGAGTTGTGCAGGGGGTGTGTTTGGAACATTTTGTCACCGGCCGACTCCAAAATTCAGCGGTTCCCCATCTCAGCCCAGAAAGCAGGTAGAACAACTTTTGTGGTGTCTTTCAGATGCCTACCAGAGCAATGTAAAAACTACCAGGAGAACTCCTGTCTGGCACCTTCCCCGGTGGAGTTGTGCAGGGGGTGTGTTTGGAACATTTTGTCACCGGCCGAGTCCAAAATTCAGCGTTTCCCCATCTCAGCCCAGAAAGCAGGTAGAACAACTTTTGTGGTGTCTTTTAGATGCCTACCAAGGTAGTGTAAAAACTATCAAGAGAACGCTTGTCTGGCACCTTCCCCGGTGGAGTTGTGCATGGGGTGTCTTTGGAACATTTTGTCACCGGCCGAGTCCAAAATTCAGCGATTCCCCATCTCAGCCCAGAAAGCAGATAGAACAACTTTTGTGGTGTCTTTCAGATGCCTACCGGAGCAATGTAAAAACTACCAGGAGAACTCCTGTCTGGCACCTTCCCCGGTGGAGTTGTGCAGGGGGTGTGTTTGGAACATTTTGTCACCGGCCGACTCCAAAATTCAGCGTTTCCCCATCTCAGCCCAGAAAGCAGGTAGAACAACTTTTGTGGTGTCTTTTAGATGCCTACCAAGGTAGTGTAAAAACTACCAAGAGAACTCCTGTCTGGCACCTTCCCCGGTGGAGTTGTGCATGGGGTGTTTTTGGAACATTTTGTCACCAGCCGAGTCCAAAATTCAGCTGTTCCCCATCTCAGCCCAGAAAGCAGGTAGAACAACTTTTGTGGTGTCTTTCAGCTGCCTACCAAGGTAGCGTAAAAACTACTAAGAGAACTCCTGTCTGGCACCTTCCCTGGTGGAGTTGTGCAGGGGGTGTCTTTGGAACATTTTGTCACCGGCCGAGTCCAAAATTCAGCGATTCCCCATCTCAGCCCAGAAAGCAGGTAGAACAACTTTTGTGGTGTCCTTTTGATGCCTACCAGAGCAATGTAAAAACTACCAGGAGAACTCCTGTCTGGCACCTTCCCCGGTGGAGTTGTGCAGGGGGTGTGTTTGGAACATTTTGTCACCAGCCAACTCCAAAATTCAGCGGTTCCCCATCTCAGCCCAGAAAGCAGGTAGAACAACTTTTGTGGTGTCTTTCAGATGCCTACCGGAGCAATGTAAAAACTACCAGGAGAACTCCTGTCTGGCACCTTCCCCGGTGGAGTTGTGCAGGGGGTGTGTTTGGAACATTTTGTCACCGGCCGAGTCCAAAATTCAGCGTTTCCCCATCTCAGCCCAGAAAGCAGGTAGAACAACTTTTGTGGTGTCTTTTAGATGCCTACCAAGGTAGTGTAAAAACTATCAAGAGAACGCTTGTCTGGCACCTTCCCCGGTGGAGTTGTGCATGGGGTGTCTTTGGAACATTTTGTCACCGGCCGACTCCAAAATTCAGCGATTCCCCATCTCAGCCCAGAAAGCAGATAGAACAACTTTTGTGGTGTCTTTCAGATGCCTACCGGAGCAATGTAAAAACTACCAGGAGAACTCCTGTCTGGCACCTTCCCCGGTGGAGTTGTGCAGGGGGTGTGTTTGGAACATTTTGTCACCGGCCGACTCCAAAATTCAGCGTTTCCCCATCTCAGCCCAGAAAGCAGGTACAACAACTTTTGTGGTGTCTTTTAGATGCCTACCAAGGTAGCGTAAAAACTACCAAGAGAACTCCTGTCTGGCACCTTCCCCGGTGGAGTTGTGCATGGGGTGTTTTTGGAACATTTTGTCACCAGCCGAGTCCAAAATTCAGCTGTTCCCCATCTCAGCCCAGAAAGCAGGTAGAACAACTTTTGTGGTGCCTTTCAGCTGCCTACCAAGGTAGCGTAAAAACTACTAAGAGAACTCCTGTCTGGCACCTTCCCTGGTGGAGTTGTGCAGGGGGTGTCTTTGGAACATTTTGTCACCGGCCGAGTCCAAAATTCAGCGATTCCCCATCTCAGCCCAGAAAGCAGGTAGAACAACTTTTGTGGTGTCCTTTTGATGCCTACCAGAGCAATGTAAAATCTACCAGGAGAACTCCTGTCTGGCACCTTCCCCGGTGGAGTTGTGCAGGGGGTGTGTTTGGAACATTTTGTCACCAGCCAACTCCAAAATTCAGCGGTTCCCCATCTCAGCCCAGAAAGCAGGTAGAACAACTTTTGTGGTGTCTTTCAGATGCCTACCGGAGCAATGTAAAAACTACCAGGAGAACTCCTGTCTGGCACCTTCCCCGGTGGAGTTGTGCAGGGGGTGTGTTTGGAACATTTTGTCACCAGCCGAGTCCAAAATTCAGCGTTTCCCCATCTCAGCCCAGAAAGCAGGTAGAACAACTTTTGTGGTGTCTTTTAGATGCCTACCAAGGTAGTGTAAAAACTATCAAGAGAACGCTTGTCTGGCACCTTCCCCGGTGGAGTTGTGCATGGGGTGTCTTTGGAACATTTTGTCACCGGCCGAGTCCAAAATTCAGCGTTTCCCCATCTCAGCCCAGAAAGCAGGTAGAACAACTTTTGTGGTGTCTTTTAGATGCCTACCAAGGTAGTGTAAAAACTACCAGGAGAACTCCTGTCTGGCACCTTCCCCGGTGGAGTTGTGCATGGGGTGTGTTTGGAACATTTTGTCACCGGCCGACTCCAAAATTCAGCGGTTCCCCATCTCAGCCCAGAAAGCAGGTAGAACAACTTTTGTGGTGTCCTTTTGATGCCTACCGGAGCAATGTAAAAACTACCAGGAGAACTCCTGCCTGGCACCTTCCCCGGTGGAGTTGTGCAGGGGGTGTTTTTGGAACATTTTGTTACCAGCCGAGTCCAAAATTCAGCGTTTCCCCATCTCAGCCCAGAAAGCAGGTAGAACAACTTTTGTGGTGTCTTTCAGATGCCTACCGGAGCAATGTAAAAACTACCAGGAGAACTCCTGTCTGGCACCTTCCCCGGTGGAGTTGTGCAGGGGGTGTGTTTGGAACATTTTGTCACCGGCCGAGTCCAAAATTCAGCGATTCCCCATCTCAGCCCAGAAAGCAGATAGAACAACTTTTGTGGTGCCTTTCAGCTGCCTACCAAGGTAGTGTAAAAACTATCAAGAGAACGCTTGTCTGGCACCTTCCCCGGTGGAGTTGTGCAGGGGGTGTCTTTGGAACATTTTGTCACCGGCCGAGTCCAAAATTCAGCGATTCCCCATCTCAGCCCAGAAAGGAGATAGAACAACTTTTGTGGTGTCTTTCAGATGCCTACCGGAGCAATGTAAAAACTACCAGGAGAACTCCTGTCTGGCACCTTCCCCGGTGGAGTTGTGCATGGGGTGTCTTTGGAACATTTTGTCACCGGCCGAGTCCAAAATTCAGCGTTTCCCCATCTCAGCCCAGAAAGCAGGTAGAACAACTTTTGTGGTGTCTTTCAGATGCCTACCAAGGTAGTGTAAAAACTGCCAAGAGAACTCCTGTCTGGCACCTTCCCCGGTGGAGTTGTGCAGGGGGTGTGTTTGGAACATTTTGTCACCGGCCGAGTCCAAAATTCAGCGGTTCCCCATCTCAGCCCAGAAAGCAGGTAGAACAACTTTTGTGGTGTCCTTTTGATGCCTACCGGAGCAATGTAAAAACTACCAGGAGAACTCCAGCCTGGCACCTTCCCCGGTGGAGTTGTGCAGGGGGTGTGTTTGGAACATTTTGTCACCAGCCGACTCCAAAATTCAGCGGTTCCCCATCTCAGCCCAGAAAGCAGGTAGAACAACTTTTGTGGTGTCTTTCAGATGCCTACCGGAGCAATGTAAAAACTACCAGGAGAACTCCTGTCTGGCACCTTCCCCGGTGGAGTTGTGCATGGGTTGTGTTTGGAACATTTTGTCACCGGCCGAGTCCAAAATTCAGCGATTCCCCATCTCAGCCCAGAAAGCAGATAGAACAACTTTTGTGGTGCCTTTCAGCTGCCTACCAAGGTAGTGTAAAAACTACTAAGAGAACTCCTGTCTGGCACCTTCCCCGGTGGAGTTGTGCAGGGGGTGTGTTTGGAACATTTTGTCACCGGCCGAGTCCAAAATTCAGCGGTTCCCCATCTCAGCCCAGAAAGCAGGTACAACAACTTTTGTGGTGTCTTTTAGATGCCTACCAAGGTAGTGTAAAAACTATCAAGAGAACGCTTGTCTGGCACCTTCCCCGGTGGAGTTGTGCAGGGGGTGTCTTTGGAACATTTTGTCACCGGCCGACTCCAAAATTCAGCGATTCCCCATCTCAGCCCAGAAAGGAGATAGAACAACTTTTGTGGTGTCTTTCAGATGCCTACCGGAGCAATGTAAAAACTACCAGGAGAACTCCTGTCTGGCACCTTCCCCGGTGGAGTTGTGCAGGGGGTGTGTTTGGAACATTTTGTCACCGGCCGACTCCAAAATTCAGCGATTCCCCATCTCAGCCCAGAAAGCAGGAAGAACAACTTTTGTGATGCCTTTCAGATGCCTACCAAGGTAGTGTAAAAACTATCAAGAGAACGCTTGTCTGGCACCTTCCCCGGTGGAGTTGTGCATGGGGTGTGTTTGGAACATTTTGTCACCAGCCGAGTCCAAAATTCAGCGGTTCCCCATCTCAGCCCAGAAAGCAGGTAGAACAACTTTTGTGGTGCCTTTCAAATGCCTACAAAGTTAGTGTAGAAACTACCAAGAGAACTCCTGTCTGGCACCTTCCCAGGTGGAGTTGTGCATGGGGTGTGTTTGGAACATTTTGTCACCGGCCGACTCCAAAATTCAGCGGTTCCCCATCTCAGCCCAGAAAGCAGGTACAACAACTTTTGTGGTGTCTTTCAAATGCCTACCAAGGTAGTGTATAAACTACCAGGAGAACTCCTGCCTGGCACCTTCCCCGGTGGAGTTGTGCAGGGAGTGTGTTTGGAACATTTTGTCAGCAGCCGACTCCAAAATTCAGCGGTTCCCCATCTCAGCCCAGAAAGCAGGTACAACAACTTTTGTGGTGTCTTTCAGATGCCTACCGGAGCAATGTAAAAACTACCAGGAGAACTCCTGTCTGGCACCTTCCCCGGTGGAGTTGTGCAGGGGGTGTGTTTGGAACATTTTGTCACCAGCCGAGTCCAAAATTCAGCGTTTCCCCATCTCAGCCCAGAAAGCAGGTAGAACAACTTTTGTGGTGTCTTTTAGATGCCTACCAAGGTAGTGTAAAAACTATCAAGAGAACGCTTGTCTGGCACCTTCCCCGGTGGAGTTGTGCATGGGGTGTCTTTGGAACATTTTGTCACCGGCCGAGTCCAAAATTCAGCGGTTCCCCATCTCAGCCCAGAAAGCAGGTAGAACAACTTTTGTGGTGCCTTTCAAATGCCTACCAAGGTAGTGTAGAAACTACCAAGAGAACTCCTGTCTGGCACCTTCCCCGGTGGAGTTGTGCAGGGGGTGTGTTTGGAACATTTTGTCACCGGCCGACTCCAAAATTCAGCGGTTCCCCATCTCAGCCCAGAAAGCAGGTAGAACAACTTTTGTGGTGTCCTTTTGATGCCTACCGGAGCAATGTAAAAACTACCAGGAGAACTCCTGTCTGGCACCTTCCCCGGTGGAGTTGTGCATGGGGTGTGTTTGGAACATTTTGTCACCAGCCGAGTCCAAAATTCAGCGATTCCCCATCTCAGCCCAGAAAGCAGGTAGAACAACTTTTGTGGTGTCTTTCAGATGCCTACCGGAGCAATGTAAAAACTACCAGGAGAACTCCTGTCTGGCACCTTCCCCGGTGGAGTTGTGCAGGGGGTGTGTTTGGAACATTTTGTCACCGGCCGACTCCAAAATTCAGCGGTTCCCCATCTCAGCCCAGAAAGCAGGTAGAACAACTTTTGTGCTGCCTTTCAGCTGCCTACCAAGGTAGTGTAAAAACTACTAAGAGAATTCCTGTCTGGCACCTTCCCCGGTGGAGTTGTGCAGGGGGTGTCTTTGGAACATTTTGTCACCGGCCGACTCCAAAATTCAGCGTTTCCCCATCTCAGCCCAGAAAGCAGGTAGAACAACTTTTGTGGTGTCTTTTAGATGCCTACCAAGGTAGTGTAAAAACTACCAAGAGAACTCCTGTCTGGCACCTTCCCCGGTGGAGTTGTGCAGGGGGTGTGTTTGGAACATTTTGTTACCGGCCGACTCCAAAATTCAGCGTTTCCCCATCTCAGCCCAGAAAGCAGGTAGAACAACTTTTGTGGTGCCTTTCAAATGCCTACCAAGGTAGTGTAAAAACTATTAAGAGAACTCCTGCCTGGCACCTTCCCCGGTGGAGTTGTGCAGGGGGTGTGTTTGGAACATTTTGTCACCAGCCGACTCCAAAATTCAGCGGTTCCCCATCTCAGCCCAGAAAGCAGGTAGAACAACTTTTGTGGTGTCTTTCAGATGCCTACCGGAGCAATGTAAAAACTACCAGGAGAACTCCTGTCTGGCACCTTCCCCGGTGGAGTTGTGCAGGGGGTGTTTTTGGAAACTTTTTGTCACCAGCCGACTCCAAAATTCAGCGGTTCCCCATCTCAGCCCAGAAAGCAGGTAGAACAACTTTTGTGGTGCCTTTCAGCTGCCTACCAAGGTAGTGTAGAAACTACTAAGAGAACTCCTGTCTGGCACCTTCCCCGGTGGAGTTGTGCAGGGGGTGTGTTTGGAACATTTTGTCACCAGCCGACTCCAAAATTCAGCGTTTCCCCATCTCAGCCCAGAAAGCAGGTGGAACAACTTTTGTGGTGTCTTTCAAATGCCTACCAAGGTAGTGTAAAAACTACCAGGAGAACTCCTGTCTGGCACCTTCCCCGGTGGAGTTGTGCATGGGGTGTGTTTGGAACATTTTGTCACCAGCCGACTCCAAAATTCAGCGGTTCCCCATCTCAGCCCAGAAAGCAGGTAGAACAACTTTTGTGATGTCTTTCAGATGCCTACCGGAGCAATGTAAAAACTACCAGGAGAACTCCTGTCTGGCACCTTCCCCGGTGGAGTTGTGCAGGGGGTGTGTTTGGAACATTTTGTCTCCGGCCGACTCCAAAATTCAGCGTTTCCCCATCTCAGCCCAGAAAGCAGGTAGAACAACTTTTGTGGTGTCTTTTAGATGCCTACCAAGGTAGTGTAAAAACTACCAAGAGAACTCCTGTCTGGCACCTTCCCCGGTGGAGTTGTGCAGGGGGTGTGTTTGGAACATTTTGTCACCGGCCGACTCCAAAATTCAGCGTTTCCCCATCTCAGCCCAGAAAGCAGGTAGAAAAACTTTTGTGGTGTCTTTCAGATGCCTACCGGAGCAATGTAAAAACTACCAGGAGAACTCCTGTCTGGCACCTTCCCCGGTGGAGTTGTGCAGGGGGTGTGTTTTGAACATTTTGTCACCGGCCGAGTCCAAAATTCAGCGGTTCCCCATCTCAGCCCAGAAAGCAGGTAGAACAACTTTTGTGGTGTCTTTTAGATGCCTACCAAGGTAGTGTAAAAACTATCAAGAGAACGCTTGTCTGGCACCTTCCCCGATGGAGTTGTGCATGGGGTGTCTTTGGAACATTTTGTCACCGGCCGACTCCAAAATTCAGCGATTCCCCATCTCAGCCCAGAAAGCAGATAGAACAACTTTTGTGGTGTCTTTCAGATGCCTACCGGAGCAATGTAAAAACTACCAGGAGAACTCCTGTCTGGCACCTTCCCCGGTGGAGTTGTGCAGGGGGTGTCTTTGGAACATTTTGTCACCGGCCGACTCCAAAATTCAGCGATTCCCCATCTCAGCCCAGAAAGCAGGTAGAACAACTTTTGTGGTGCCTTTCAAATGCCTACAAAGTTAGTGTAGAAACTACCAAGAGAACTCCTGTCTGGCACCTTCCCCGGTGGAGTTGTGCATGGGGTGTGTTTGGAACATTTTGTCACCGGCCGACTCCAAAATTCAGCGGTTCCCCATCTCAGCCCAGAAAGCAGGTACAACAACTTTTGTGGTGTCTTTCAAATGCCTACCAAGGTAGTGTATAAACTACCAGGAGAACTCCTGCCTGGCACCTTCCCCGGTGGAGTTGTGCAGGGGGTGTGTTTGGAACATTTTGTCACCGGCCGAGTCCAAAATTCAGCGGTTCCCCATCTCAGCCCAGAAAGCAGGTAGAACAACTTTTGTGGTGTCTTTTAGATGCCTACCAAGGTAGTGTAAAAACTATCAAGAGAACGCTTGTCTGGCACCTTCCCCGATGGAGTTGTGCATGGGGTGTCTTTGGAACATTTTGTCACCGGCCGACTCCAAAATTCAGCGATTCCCCATCTCAGCCCAGAAAGCAGATAGAACAACTTTTGTGGTGTCTTTCAGATGCCTACCGGAGCAATGTAAAAACTACCAGGAGAACTCCTGTCTGGCACCTTCCCCGGTGGAGTTGTGCAGGGGGTGTGTTTGGAACATTTTGTCACCAGCCGACTCCAAAATTCAGCGGTTCCCCATCTCAGCCCAGAAAGCAGGTAGAACAACTTTTGTGGTGCCTTTCAAATGCCTACAAAGTTAGTGTAGAAACTACCAAGAGAACTCCTGTCTGGCACCTTCCCCGGTGGAGTTGTGCATGGGGTGTGTTTGGAACATTTTGTCACCGGCCGACTCCAAAATTCAGCGGTTCCCCATCTCAGCCCAGAAAGCAGGTACAACAACTTTTGTGGTGTCTTTCAAATGCCTACCAAGGTAGTGTATAAACTACCAGGAGAACTCCTGCCTGGCACCTTCCCCGGTGGAGTTGTGCAGGGGGTGTGTTTGGAACATTTTGTCAGCAGCCGACTCCAAAATTCAGCGGTTCCCCATCTCAGCCCAGAAAGCAGGTACAACAACTTTTGTGGTGTCTTTCAGATGCCTACCGGAGCAATGTAAAAACTACCAGGAGAACTCCTGTCTGGCACCTTCCCCGGTGGAGTTGTGCAGGGGGTGTGTTTGGAACATTTTGTCACCAGCCGACTCCAAAATTCAGCGTTTCCCCATCTCAGCCCAGAAAGCAGGTAGAACAACTTTTGTGGTGTCTTTTAGATGCCTACCAAGGTAGTGTAAAAACTATCAAGAGAACGCTTGTCTGGCACCTTCCCCGGTGGAGTTGTGCATGGGGTGTCTTTGGAACATTTTGTCACCAGCCGACTCCAAAATTCAGCGGTTCCCCATCTCAGCCCAGAAAGCAGGTAGAACAACTTTTGTGGTGCCTTTCAAATGCCTACCAAGGTAGTGTAGAAACTACCAAGAGAACTCCTGTCTGGCACCTTCCCCGGTGGAGTTGTGCAGGGGGTGTGTTTGGAACATTTTGTCACCGGCCGACTCCAAAATTCAGCGGTTCCCCATCTCAGCCCAGAAAGCAGGTAGAACAACTTTTGTGGTGTCCTTTTGATGCCTACCGGAGCAATGTAAAAACTACCAGGAGAACTCCTGTCTGGCACCTTCCCCGGTGGAGTTGTGCAGGGGGTGTGTTTGGAACATTTTGTCACCAGCCGAGTCCAAAATTCAGCGATTCCCCATCTCAGCCCAGAAAGCAGGTAGAACAACTTTTGTGGTGTCTTTCAGATGCCTACCGGAGCAATGTAAAAACTACCAGGAGAACTCCTGTCTGGCACCTTCCCCGGTGGAGTTGTGCAGGGGGTGTGTTTGGAACATTTTGTCACCGGCCGAGTCCAAAATTCAGCGGTTCCCCATCTCAGCCCAGAAAGCAGGTAGAACAACTTTTGTGCTGCCTTTCAGCTGCCTACCAAGGTAGTGTAAAAACTACTAAGAGAATTCCTGTCTGGCACCTTCCCCGGTGGAGTTGTGCATGGGGTGTGTTTGGAACATTTTGTCTCCGGCCGACTCCAAAATTCAGCGTTTCCCCATCTCAGCCCAGAAAGCAGGTAGAACAACTTTTGTGGTGTCTTTTAGATGCCTACCAAGGTAGTGTAAAAACTACCAAGAGAACTCCTGTCTGGCACCTTCCCCGGTGGAGTTGTGCAGGGGGTGTGTTTGGAACATTTTGTTACCGGCCGACTCCAAAATTCAGCGTTTCCCCATCTCAGCCCAGAAAGCAGGTAGAACAACTTTTGTGGTGTCTTTTAGATGCCTACCAAGGTAGTGTAAAAACTACCAAGAGAACTCCTGTCTGGCACCTTCCCCGGTGGAGTTGTGCAGGGGGTGTGTTTGGAACATTTTGTCACCAGCCGAGTCCAAAATTCAGCGGTTCCCCATCTCAGCCCAGAAAGCAGGTAGAACAACTTTTGTGGTGCCTTTCAAATGCCTACCAAGGTAGTGTAAAATCTACCAAGAGAACTCCTGTCTGGCACCTTCCCCGGTGGAGTTGTGCATGGGGTGTCTTTGGAACATTTTGTCACCAGCCGACTCCAAAATTCAGCGGTTCCCCATCTCAGCCCAGAAAGCAGGTAGAACAACTTTTGTGGTGCCTTTCAAATGCCTACCAAGGTAGTGTAAAAACTATTAAGAGAACTCCTGCCTGGCACCTTCCCCGGTGGAGTTGTGCAGGGGGTGTGTTTGGAACATTTTGTCACCAGCCGACTCCAAAATTCAGCGGTTCCCCATCTCAGCCCAGAAAGCAGGTAGAACAACTTTTGTGGTGTCTTTCAGATGCCTACCGGAGCAATGTAAAAACTACCAGGAGAACTCCTGTCTGGCACCTTCCCCGGTGGAGTTGTGCAGGGGGTGTTTTTGGAAACTTTTTGTCACCAGCCGACTCCAAAATTCAGCGTTTCCCCATCTCAGCCCAGAAAGCAGGTACAACAACTTTTGTGGTGCCTTTCAGCTGCCTACCAAGGTAGTGTAGAAACTACTAAGAGAACTCCTGTCTGGCACCTTCCCCGGTGGAGTTGTGCAGGGGGTGTGTTTGGAACATTTTGTCACCAGCCGACTCCAAAATTCAGCGTTTCCCCATCTCAGCCCAGAAAGCAGGTGGAACAACTTTTGTGGTGTCTTTCAAATGCCTACCAAGGTAGTGTAAAAACTACCAGGAGAACTCCTGTCTGGCACCTTCCCCGGTGGAGTTGTGCATGGGGTGTGTTTGGAACATTTTGTCACCAGCCGACTCCAAAATTCAGCGGTTCCCCATCTCAGCCCAGAAAGCAGGTAGAACAACTTTTGTGATGTCTTTCAGATGCCTACCGGAGCAATGTAAAAACTACCAGGAGAACTCCTGTCTGGCACCTTCCCCGGTGGAGTTGTGCAGGGGGTGTGTTTGGAACATTTTGTCACCGGCCGAGTCCAAAATTCAGCGTTTCCCCATCTCAGCCCAGAAAGCAGGTAGAACAACTTTTGTGGTGTCTTTTAGATGCCTACCAAGGTAGTGTAAAAACTACCAAGAGAACTCCTGTCTGGCACCTTCCCCGGTGGAGTTGTGCAGGGGGTGTGTTTGGAACATTTTGTCACCGGCCGACTCCAAAATTCAGCGGTTCCCCATCTCAGCCCAGAAAGCAGGTAGAACAACTTTTGTGGTGTCTTTCAGATGCCTACCGGAGCAATGTAAAAACTACCAGGAGAACTCCTGTCTGGCACCTTCCCCGGTGGAGTTGTGCAGGGGGTGTGTTTTGAACATTTTGTCACCGGCCGAGTCCAAAATTCAGCGGTTCCCCATCTCAGCCCAGAAAGCAGGTAGAACAACTTTTGTGGTGTCTTTTAGATGCCTACCAAGGTAGTGTAAAAACTATCAAGAGAACGCTTGTCTGGCACCTTCCCCGATGGAGTTGTGCATGGGGTGTCTTTGGAACATTTTGTCACCGGCCGACTCCAAAATTCAGCGATTCCCCATCTCAGCCCAGAAAGCAGATAGAACAACTTTTGTGGTGTCTTTCAGATGCCTACCGGAGCAATGTAAAAACTACCAGGAGAACTCCTGTCTGGCACCTTCCCCGGTGGAGTTGTGCAGGGGGTGTGTTTGGAACATTTTGTCACCAGCCGACTCCAAAATTCAGCGTTTCCCCATCTCAGCCCAGAAAGCAGGTAGAACAACTTTTGTGGTGTCTTTTAGATGCCTACCAAGGTAGTGTAAAAACTACCAAGAGAACTCCTGTCTGGCACCTTCCCCGGTGGAGTTGTGCATGGGGTGTTTTTGGAACATTTTGTCACCAGCCGACTCCAAAATTCAGCGGTTCCCCATCTCAGCCCAGAAAGCAGGTAGAACAACTTTTGTGGTGCCTTTCAGCTGCCTACCAAGGTAGCGTAAAAACTACTAAGAGAACTCCTGTCTGGCACCTTCCCCGGTGGAGTTGTGCATGGGGTGTGTTTGGAACATTTTGTCACCGGCCGAGTCCAAAATTCAGCGATTCCCCATCTCAGCCCAGAAAGCAGGTAGAACAACTTTTGTGGTGTCCTTTTGATGCCTACCGGAGCAATGTAAAAACTACCAGGAGAACTCCTGTCTGGCACCTTCCCCGGTGGAGTTGTGCAGGGGGTGTGTTTGGAACATTTTGTCACCAGCCGAGTCCAAAATTCAGCGTTTCCCCATCTCAGCCCAGAAAGCAGGTAGAACAACTTTTGTGGTGTCTTTTAGATGCCTACCAAGGTAGTGTAAAAACTATCAAGAGAACGCTTGTCTGGCACCTTCCCCGGTGGAGTTGTGCATGGGGTGTCTTTGGAACATTTTGTCACCAGCCGACTCCAAAATTCAGCGGTTCCCCATCTCAGCCCAGAAAGCAGGTAGAACAACTTTTGTGGTGTCCTTTTGATGCCTACCGGAGCAATGTAAAAACTACCAGGAGAACTCCTGCCTGGCACCTTCCCCGGTGGAGTTGTGCAGGGGGTGTGTTTGGAACATTTTGTCACCAGCCGACTCCAAAATTCAGCGGTTCCCCATCTCAGCCCAGAAAGCAGGTGGAACAACTTTTGTGGTGTCTTTCAAATGCCTACCAAGGTAGTGTAAAATCTACCAAGAGAACTCCTGTCTGGCACCTTCCCCGGTGGAGTTGTGCATGGGGTGTTTTTGGAACATTTTGTCACCAGCCGACTCCAAAATTCAGCGGTTCCCCATCTCAGCCCAGAAAGCAGGTAGAACAACTTTTGTGGTGTCTTTGAGATGCCTACCAAGGTAGTGTAAAAACTATCAAGAGAACGCTTGTCTGGCACCTTCCCCGGTGGAGTTGTGCATGGGGTGTCTTTGGAACATTTTGTCACCAGCCGACTCCAAAATTCAGCGGTTCCCCATCTCAGCCCAGAAAGCAGGTAGAACAACTTTTGTGGTGCCTTTCAAATGCCTACCAAGGTAGTGTAGAAACTACCAGGAGAACTCCTGCCTGGCACCTTCCCCGGTGGAGTTGTGCAGGGGGTGTGTTTGGAACATTTTGTCACCAGCCGACTCCAAAATTCAGCGGTTCCCCATCTCAGCCCAGAAAGCAGGTACAACAACTTTTGTGGTGTCTTTCAGATGCCTACCGGAGCAATGTAAAAACTACCAGGAGAACTCCTGTCTGGCACCTTCCCCGGTGGAGTTGTGCAGGGGGTGTTTTTGGAAACTTTTTGTCACCAGCCGACTCCAAAATTCAGCGGTTCCCCATCTCAGCCCAGAAAGCAGGTAGAACAACTTTTGTGGTGTCTTTCAGATGCCTACCGGAGCAATGTAAAAACTACCAAGAGAACTCCTTTCTGGCACCTTCCCCGGTGGAGTTGTGCATGGGGTGTGTTTGGAACATTTTGTCACCAGCCGACTCCAAAATTCAGCGGTTCCCCATCTCAGCCCAGAAAGCAGGTACAACAACTTTTGTGGTGTCTTTTAGATGCCTACCAAGGTAGTGTAAAAACTACCAAGAGAACTCCTGTCTGGCACCTTCCCCGGTGGAGTTGTGCAGGGGGTGTGTTTGGAACATTTTGTCACCAGCCGAGTCCAAAATTCAGCGTTTCCCCATCTCAGCCCAGAAAGCAGGTAGAACAACTTTTGTGGTGCCTTTCAGCTGCCTACCAAGGTAGTGTAAAAACTACTAAGAGAACTCCTGTCTGGCACCTTCCCCGGTGGAGTTGTGCATGGGGTGTGTTTGGAACATTTTGTCACCAGCCGAGTCCAAAATTCAGCGGTTCCCCATCTCAGCCCAGAAAGCAGGTAGAACAACTTTTGTGGTGTCTTTCAGATGCCTACCGGAGCAATGTAAAAACTACCAGGAGAACTCCTGTCTGGCACCTTCCCCGGTGGAGTTGTGCAGGGGGTGTTTTTGGAAACTTTTTGTCACCAGCCGACTCCAAAATTCAGCGGTTCCCCATCTCAGCCCAGAAAGCAGGTAGAACAACTTTTGTGGTGTCTTTCAGATGCCTACCGGAGCAATGTAAAAACTACCAAGAGAACTCCTTTCTGGCACCTTCCCCGGTGGAGTTGTGCATGGGGTGTGTTTGGAACATTTTGTCACCAGCCGACTCCAAAATTCAGCGGTTCCCCATCTCAGCCCAGAAAGCAGGTAGAACAACTTTTGTGGTGTCTTTTAGATGCCTACCAAGGTAGTGTAAAAACTACCAAGAGAACTCCTGTCTGGCACCTTCCCCGGTGGAGTTGTGCAGGGGGTGTGTTTGGAACATTTTGTCACCAGCCGAGTCCAAAATTCAGCGTTTCCCCATCTCAGCCCAGAAAGCAGGTAGAACAACTTTTGTGGTGCCTTTCAGCTGCCTACCAAGGTAGTGTAAAAACTACTAAGAGAACTCCTGTCTGGCACCTTCCCCGGTGGAGTTGTGCAGGGGGTGTGTTTGGAACATTTTGTCACCGGCCGACTCCAAAATTCAGCGGTTCCCCATCTCAGCCCAGAAAGCAGGTAGAACAACTTTTGTGGTGTCTTTCAGATGCCTACCGGAGCAATGTAAAAACTACCAGGAGAACTCCTGTCTGGCACCTTCCCCGGTGGAGTTGTGCAGGGGGTGTGTTTGGAACATTTTGTCACCAGCCGACTCCAAAATTCAGCGTTTCCCCATCTCAGCCCAGAAAGCAGGTAGAACAACTTTTGTGGTGTCTTTTAGATGCCTACCAAGGTAGTGTAAAAACTATCAAGAGAACGCTTGTCTGGCACCTTCCCCGGTGGAGTTGTGCATGGGGTGTCTTTGGAACATTTTGTCACCGGCCGAGTCCAAAATTCAGCGTTTCCCCATCTCAGCCCAGAAAGCAGGTAGAACAACTTTTGTGGTGTCTTTTAGATGCCTACCAAGGTAGTGTAAAAACTACCAAGAGAACTCCTGTCTGGCACCTTCCCCGGTGGAGTTGTGCATGGGGTGTGTTTGGAACATTTTGTCACCGGCCGAGTCCAAAATTCAGCGGTTCCCCATCTCAGCCCAGAAAGCAGGTAGAACAACTTTTGTGGTGTCCTTTTGATGCCTACCGGAGCAATGTAAAAACTACCAGGAGAACTCCTGCCTGGCACCTTCCCCGGTGGAGTTGTGCAGGGGGTGTTTTTGGAACATTTTGTTACCAGCCGAGTCCAAAATTCAGCGTTTCCCCATCTCAGCCCAGAAAGCAGGTAGAACAACTTTTGTGGTGTCTTTCAGATGCCTACCGGAGCAATGTAAAAACTACCAGGAGAACTCCTGTCTGGCACCTTCCCCGGTGGAGTTGTGCAGGGGGTGTGTTTGGAACATTTTGTCACCGGCCGAGTCCAAAATTCAGCGATTCCCCATCTCAGCCCAGAAAGCAGGTAGAACAACTTTTGTGGTGCCTTTCAGCTGCCTACCAAGGTAGTGTAAAAACTATCAAGAGAACGCTTGTCTGGCACCTTCCCCGGTGGAGTTGTGCATGGGGTGTCTTTGGAACATTTTGTCACCGGCCGAGTCCAAAATTCAGCGATTCCCCATCTCAGCCCAGAAAGCAGATAGAACAACTTTTGTGGTGTCTTTCAGATGCCTACCGGAGCAATGTAAAAACTACCAGGAGAACTCCTGTCTGGCACCTTCCCCGGTGGAGTTGTGCAGGGGGTGTCTTTGGAACATTTTGTCACCGGCCGACTCCAAAATTCAGCGATTCCCCATCTCAGCCCAGAAAGCAGGAAGAACAACTTTTGTGGTGCCTTTCAGCTGCCTACCAAGGTAGTGTAAAAACTATCAAGAGAACGCTTGTCTGGCACCTTCCCCGGTGGAGTTGTGCATGGGGTGTCTTTGGAACATTTTGTCACCGGCCGAGTCCAAAATTCAGCGGTTCCCCATCTCAGCCCAGAAAGCAGATAGAACAACTTTTGTGGTGTCTTTCAGATGCCTACCAAGGTAGTGTAAAAACTACCAGGAGAACTCCTGTCTGGCACCTTCCCCGGTGGAGTTGTGCAGGGGGTGTGTTTGGAACATTTTGTCACCGGCCGAGTCCAAAATTCAGCGTTTCCCCATCTCAGCCCAGAAAGCAGGTAGAACAACTTTTGTGGTGTCTTTCAGCTGCCTACCAAGGTAGTGTAAAAACTACCAAGAGAACTCCTGTCTGGCACCTTCCCCGGTGGAGTTGTGCAGGGGGTGTGTTTGGAACATTTTGTCACCGGCCGAGTCCAAAATTCAGCGGTTCCCCATCTCAGCCCAGAAAGCAGGTAGAACAACTTTTGTGGTGTCCTTTTGATGCCTACCGGAGCAATGTAAAAACTACCAGGAGAACTCCTGCCTGGCACCTTCCCCGGTGGAGTTGTGCAGGGGGTGTGTTTGGAACATTTTGTCACCAGCCGACTCCAAAATTCAGCGGTTCCCCATCTCAGCCCAGAAAGCAGGTAGAACAACTTTTGTGGTGTCTTTCAGATGCCTACCGGAGCAATGTAAAAACTACCAGGAGAACTCCTGTCTGGCACCTTCCCCGGTGGAGTTGTGCAGGGGGTGTGTTTGGAACATTTTGTCACCGGCCGAGTCCAAAATTCAGCGATTCCCCATCTCAGCCCAGAAAGCAGATAGAACAACTTTTGTGGTGCCTTTCAGCTGCCTACCAAGGTAGTGTAAAAACTACCAGGAGAACTCCTGTCTGGCACCTTCCCCGGTGGAGTTGTGCATGGGGTGTGTTTTGGAACATTTTGTCACCGGCCGAGTCCAAAATTCAGCGGTTCCCCATCTCAGCCCAGAAAGCAGGTACAACAACTTTTGTGGTGTCTTTTAGATGCCTACCAAGGTAGTGTAAAAACTATCAAGAGAACGCTTGTCTGGCACCTTCCCCGGTGGAGTTGTGCAGGGGGTGTCTTTGGAACATTTTGTCACCGGCCGACTCCAAAATTCAGCGATTCCCCATCTCAGCCCAGAAAGCAGATAGAACAACTTTTGTGGTGTCTTTCAGATGCCTACCGGAGCAATGTAAAAACTACCAGGAGAACTCCTGTCTGGCACCTTCCCCGGTGGAGTTGTGCAGGGGGTGTGTTTGGAACATTTTGTCACCAGCCGAGTCCAAAATTCAGCGTTTCCCCATCTCAGCCCAGAAAGCAGGAAGAACAACTTTTGTGATGCCTTTCAGATGCCTACCAAGGTAGTGTAAAAACTATCAAGAGAACGCTTGTCTGGCACCTTCCCCGGTGGAGTTGTGCATGGGGTGTGTTTGGAACATTTTGTCACCAGCCGAGTCCAAAATTCAGCGGTTCCCCATCTCAGCCCAGAAAGCAGGTAGAACAACTTTTGTGGTGCCTTTCAAATGCCTACAAAGTTAGTGTAGAAACTACCAAGAGAACTCCTGTCTGGCACCTTCCCCGGTGGAGTTGTGCATGGGGTGTGTTTGGAACATTTTGTCACCGGCCGACTCCAAAATTCAGCGTTTCCCCATCTCAGCCCAGAAAGCAGGTGGAACAACTTTTGTGGTGTCTTTTAGATGCCTACCAAGGTAGTGTAAAAACTACCAAGAGAACTCCTGTCTGGCACCTTCCCCGGTGGAGTTGTGCAGGGGGTGTGTTTGGAACATTTTGTCACCAGCCGAGTCCAAAATTCAGCGTTTCCCCATCTCAGCCCAGAAAGCAGGTAGAACAACTTTTGTGGTGCCTTTCAGCTGCCTACCAAGGTAGTGTAAAAACTACTAAGAGAACTCCTGTCTGGCACCTTCCCCGGTGGAGTTGTGCATGGGGTGTGTTTGGAACATTTTGTCACCAGCCGAGTCCAAAATTCAGCGGTTCCCCATCTCAGCCCAGAAAGCAGGTAGAACAACTTTTGTGGTGCCTTTCAGATGCCTACCGGAGCAATGTAAAAACTACCAGGAGAACTCCTGTCTGGCACCTTCCCCGGTGGAGTTGTGCAGGGGGTGTGTTTGGAACATTTTGTCACCAGCCGAGTCCAAAATTCAGCGTTTCCCCATCTCAGCCCAGAAAGTAGGTAGAACAACTTTTGTGGTGTCTTTTAGATGCCTACCAAGGTAGTGTAAAAACTATCAAGAGAACGCTTGTCTGGCACCTTCCCCGGTGGAGTTGTGCATGGGGTGTCTTTGGAACATTTTGTCACCGGCCGAGTCCAAAATTCAGCGGTTCCCCATCTCAGCCCAGAAAGCAGGTAGAACAACTTTTGTGGTGTCTTTTAGATGCCTACCAAGGTAGTGTAAAAACTACCAAGAGAACTCCTGTCTGGCACCTTCCCCGGTGGAGTTGTGCATGGGGTGTGTTTGGAACATTTTGTCACCGGCCGACTCCAAAATTCAGCGGTTCCCCATCTCAGCCCAGAAAGCAGGTAGAACAACTTTTGTGGTGTCCTTTTGATGCCTACCGGAGCAATGTAAAAACTACCAGGAGAACTCCTGCCTGGCACCTTCCCCGGTGGAGTTGTGCATGGGGTGTTTTTGGAACATTTTGTTACCAGCCGAGTCCAAAATTCAGCGTTTCCCCATCTCAGCCCAGAAAGCAGGTAGAACAACTTTTGTGGTGTCTTTCAGATGCCTACCGGAGCAATGTAAAAACTACCAGGAGAACTCCTGTCTGGCACCTTCCCCGGTGGAGTTGTGCAGGGGGTGTGTTTGGAACATTTTGTCACCGGCCGAGTCCAAAATTCAGCGATTCCCCATCTCAGCCCAGAAAGCAGATAGAACAACTTTTGTGGTGCCTTTCAGCTGCCTACCAAGGTAGTGTAAAAACTATCAAGAGAACGCTTGTCTGGCACCTTCCCCGGTGGAGTTGTGCAGGGGGTGTCTTTGGAACATTTTGTCACCGGCCGAGTCCAAAATTCAGCGATTCCCCATCTCAGCCCAGAAAGGAGATAGAACAACTTTTGTGGTGTCTTTCAGATGCCTACCGGAGCAATGTAAAAACTACCAGGAGAACTCCTGTCTGGCACCTTCCCCGGTGGAGTTGTGCAGGGGGTGTCTTTGGAACATTTTGTCACCGGCCGAGTCCAAAATTCAGCGGTTCCCCATCTCAGCCCAGAAAGCAGATAGAACAACTTTTGTGGTGTCTTTCAGATGCCTACCAAGGTAGTGTAAAAACTACCAGGAGAACTCTTGTCTGGCACCTTCCCCGGTGGAGTTGTGCATGGGGTGTCTTTGGAACATTTTGTCACCGGCCGAGTCCAAAATTCAGCGATCCCCCATCTCAGCCCAGAAAGCAGATAGAACAACTTTTGTGGTGTCTTTCAGATGCCTACCAAGGTAGTGTAAAAACTACCAGGAGAACTCCTGTCTGGCACCTTCCCCGGTGGAGTTGTGCAGGGGGTGTGTTTGGAACATTTTGTCACCGGCCGAGTCCAAAATTCAGCGTTTCCCCATCTCAGCCCAGAAAGCAGGTAGAACAACTTTTGTGGTGTCTTTCAGCTGCCTACCAAGGTAGTGTAAAAACTACCAAGAGAACTCCTGTCTGGCACCTTCCCCGGTGGAGTTGTGCAGGGGGTGTGTTTGGAACATTTTGTCACCGGCCGAGTCCAAAATTCAGCGGTTCCCCATCTCAGCCCAGAAAGCAGGTAGAACAACTTTTGTGGTGTCCTTTTGATGCCTACCGGAGCAATGTAAAAACTACCAGGAGAACTCCTGCCTGGCACCTTCCCCGGTGGAGTTGTGCAGGGGGTGTGTTTGGAACATTTTGTCACCGGCCGACTCCAAAATTCAGCGTTTCCCCATCTCAGCCCAGAAAGCAGGTAGAACAACTTTTGTGGTGTCTTTTAGATGCCTACCAAGGTAGTGTAAAAACTACCAGGAGAACTCCTGTCTGGCACCTTCCGTGGTGGAGTTGTGCAGGGGGTGTGTTTGGAACATTTTGTCACCGGCCGACTCCAAAATTCAGCGGTTCCCCATCTCAGCCCAGAAAGCAGGTAGAACAACTTTTGTGGTGTCTTTCAGATGCCTACCGGAGCAATGTAAAAACTACCAGGAGAACTCCTGTCTGGCACCTTCCCCGGTGGAGTTGTGCAGGGGGTGTGTTTGGAACATTTTGTCACCGGCCGAGTCCAAAATTCAGCGTTTCCCCATCTCAGCCCAGAAAGCAGGTAGAACAACTTTTGTGGTGCCTTTCAGCTGCCTACCAAGGTAGCGTAAAAACTACCAGGAGAACTCCTGTCTGGCACCTTCCCCGGTGGAGTTGTGCATGGGGTGTGTTTGGAACATTTTGTCACCAGCCGAGTCCAAAATTCAGCGGTTCCCCATCTCCATCCAGAAAGCAGGTAGAACAACTTTTGTGGTGCCTTTCTGATGTCTACCAAGGTAGTGTAAAATCTACCAGGAGAACTCCTGTCTGGCACCTTCCCCGGTGGAGTTGTGCATGGGGTGTTTTTGGAACATTTTGTTCACCAGCCGACTCCAAAATTCAGCGGTTCCCCATCTCAGCCCAGAAAGCAGGTAGAACAACTTTTGTGGTGTCTTTCAAATGCCTACCAAGGTAGTGTAAAAACTACCAGGAGAACTCCTGCCTGGCACCTTCCCCGGTGGAGTTGTGCATGGGGTGTGTTTGGAACATTTTGTCACCAGCCGACTCCAAAATTCAGCGGTTCCCCATCTCAGCCCAGAAAGCAGGTACAACAACTTTTGTGGTGTCTTTCAGATGCCTACCGGAGCAATGTAAAAACTACCAGGAGAACTCCTGTCTGGCACCTTCCCCGGTGGAGTTGTGCAGGGGGTGTGTTTGGAACATTTTGTCACCGGCCGAGTCCAAAATTCAGCGGTTCCCCATCTCAGCCCAGAAAGCAGGTAGAATAACTTTTGTGGTGTCTTTCAGATGCCTACCGGAGCAATGTAAAAACTACCAGGAGAACTCCTGTCTGGCACCTTCCCCGGTGGAGTTGTGCAGGGGGTGTTTTTGGAAACTTTTTGTCACCAGCCGACTCCAAAATTCAGCGGTTCCCCATCTCAGCCCAGAAAGCAGGTAGAACAACTTTTGTGGTGTCTTTCAGATGCCTACCGGAGCAATGTAAAAACTACCAAGAGAACTCCTTTCTGGCACCTTCCCCGGTGGAGTTGTGCATGGGGTGTGTTTGGAACATTTTGTCACCAGCCGACTCCAAAATTCAGCGGTTCCCCATCTCAGCCCAGAAAGCAGGTGGAACAACTTTTGTGGTGTCTTTTAGATGCCTACCAAGGTAGTGTAAAAACTACCAAGAGAACTCCTGTCTGGCACCTTCCCCGGTGGAGTTGTGCAGGGGGTGTGTTTGGAACATTTTGTCACCAGCCGAGTCCAAAATTCAGCGTTTCCCCATCTCAGCCCAGAAAGCAGGTAGAACAACTTTTGTGGTGCCTTTCAGCTGCCTACCAAGGTAGTGTAAAAACTACTAAGAGAACTCCTGTCTGGCACCTTCCCCGTTGGAGTTGTGCATGGGGTGTGTTTGGAACATTTTGTCACCAGCCGAGTCCAAAATTCAGCGGTTCCCCATCTCAGCCCAGAAAGCAGGTAGAACAACTTTTGTGGTGTCTTTCAGATGCCTACCGGAGCAATGTAAAAACTACCAGGAGAACTCCTGTCTGGCACCTTCCCCGGTGGAGTTGTGCAGGGGGTGTTTTTGGAAACTTTTTGTCACCAGCCGACTCCAAAATTCAGCGGTTCCCCATCTCAGCCCAGAAAGCAGGTAGAACAACTTTTGTGGTGTCTTTCAGATGCCTACCGGAGCAATGTAAAAACTACCAAGAGAACTCCTTTCTGGCACCTTCCCCGGTGGAGTTGTGCATGGGGTGTGTTTGGAACATTTTGTCACCAGCCGACTCCAAAATTCAGCGGTTCCCCATCTCAGCCCAGAAAGCAGGTAGAACAACTTTTGTGGTGTCTTTTAGATGCCTACCAAGGTAGTGTAAAAACTACCAAGAGAACTCCTGTCTGGCACCTTCCCCGGTGGAGTTGTGCAGGGGGTGTGTTTGGAACATTTTGTCACCAGCCGAGTCCAAAATTCAGCGGTTCCCCATCTCAGCCCAGAAAGCAGGTAGAACAACTTTTGTGGTGCCTTTCAGCTGCCTACCAAGGTAGTGTAAAAACTACTAAGAGAACTCCTGTCTGGCACCTTCCCCGGTGGAGTTGTGCATGGGGTGTGTTTTTAACATTTTGTCACCAGCCGAGTCCAAAATTCAGCGGTTCCCCATCTCAGCCCAGAAAGCAGGTAGAACAACTTTTGTGGTGCCTTTCAGATGCCTACCGGAGCAATGTAAAAACTACCAGGAGAACTCCTGTCTGGCACCTTCCCCGGTGGAGTTGTGCAGGGGGTGTGTTTGGAACATTTTGTCACCAGCCGAGTCCAAAATTCAGCGTTTCCCCATCTCAGCCCAGAAAGCAGGTAGAACAACTTTTGTGGTGTCTTTTAGATGCCTACCAAGGTAGTGTAAAAACTATCAAGAGAACGCTTGTCTGGCACCTTCCCCGGTGGAGTTGTGCATGGGGTGTCTTTGGAACATTTTGTCACCGGCCGAGTCCAAAATTCAGCGTTTCCCCATCTCAGCCCAGAAAGCAGGTAGAACAACTTTTGTGGTGTCTTTTAGATGCCTACCAAGGTAGTGTAAAAACTACCAAGAGAACTCCTGTCTGGCACCTTCCCCGGTGGAGTTGTGCATGGGGTGTGTTTGGAACATTTTGTCACCGGCCGAGTCCAAAATTCAGCGGTTCCCCATCTCAGCCCAGAAAGCAGGTAGAACAACTTTTGTGGTGTCCTTTTGATGCCTACCGGAGCAATGTAAAAACTACCAGGAGAACTCCTGCCTGGCACCTTCCCCGGTGGAGTTGTGCAGGGGGTGTTTTTGGAACATTTTGTTACCAGCCGAGTCCAAAATTCAGCGTTTCCCCATCTCAGCCCAGAAAGCAGGTAGAACAACTTTTGTGGTGTCTTTCAGATGCCTACCGGAGCAATGTAAAAACTACCAGGAGAACTCCTGTCTGGCACCTTCCCCGGTGGAGTTGTGCAGGGGGTGTCTTTGGAACATTTTGTCACCGGCCGAGTCCAAAATTCAGCGATTCCCCATCTCAGCCCAGAAAGCAGGAAGAACAACTTTTGTGGTGCCTTTCAGCTGCCTACCAAGGTAGTGTAAAAACTATCAAGAGAACGCTTGTCTGGCACCTTCCCCGGTGGAGTTGTGCAGGGGGTGTCTTTGGAACATTTTGTCACCGGCCGAGTCCAAAATTCAGCGGTTCCCCATCTCAGCCCAGAAAGCAGATAGAACAACTTTTGTGGTGTCTTTCAGATGCCTACCAAGGTAGTGTAAAAACTACCAAGAGAACTCCTGTCTGGCACCTTCCCCGGTGGAGTTGTGCAGGGGGTGTGTTTGGAACATTTTGTCACCAGCCGAGTCCAAAATTCAGCGTTTCCCCATCTCAGCCCAGAAAGCAGGTAGAACAACTTTTGTGGTGCCTTTCAGCTGCCTACCAAGGTAGTGTAAAAACTACTAAGAGAACTCCTGTCTGGCACCTTCCCCGGTGGAGTTGTGCATGGGGTGTGTTTTTAACATTTTGTCACCAGCCGAGTCCAAAATTCAGCGGATCCCCATCTCAGCCCAGAAAGCAGGTAGAACAACTTTTGTGGTGCCTTTCAGATGCCTACCGGAGCAATGTAAAAACTACCAGGAGAACTCCTGTCTGGCACCTTCCCCGGTGGAGTTGTGCAGGGGGTGTGTTTGGAACATTTTGTCACCAGCCGAGTCCAAAATTCAGCGTTTCCCCATCTCAGCCCAGAAAGCAGGTAGAACAACTTTTGTGGTGTCTTTCAGATGCCTACCAAGGTAGTGTAAAAACTATCAAGAGAACGCTTGTCTGGCACCTTCCCCGGTGGAGTTGTGCATGGGGTGTCTTTGGAACATTTTGTCACCGGCCGAGTCCAAAATTCAGCGTTTCCCCATCTCAGCCCAGAAAGCAGGTAGAACAACTTTTGTGGTGTCTTTTAGATGCCTACCAAGGTAGTGTAAAAACTACCAAGAGAACTCCTGTCTGGCACCTTCCCCGGTGGAGTTGTGCATGGGGTGTGTTTGGAACATTTTGTCACCGGCCGAGTCCAAAATTCAGCGGTTCCCCATCTCAGCCCAGAAAGCAGGTAGAACAACTTTTGTGGTGTCCTTTTGATGCCTACCGGAGCAATGTAAAAACTACCAGGAGAACTCCTGCCTGGCACCTTCCCCGGTGGAGTTGTGCAGGGGGTGTTTTTGGAACATTTTGTTACCAGCCGAGTCCAAAATTCAGCGTTTCCCCATCTCAGCCCAGAAAGCAGGTAGAACAACTTTTGTGGTGTCTTTCAGATGCCTACCGGAGCAATGTAAAAACTACCAGGAGAACTCCTGTCTGGCACCTTCCCCGGTGGAGTTGTGCAGGGGGTGTGTTTGGAACATTTTGTCACCGGCCGAGTCCAAAATTCAGCGATTCCCCATCTCAGCCCAGAAAGCAGATAGAACAACTTTTGTGGTGCCTTTCAGCTGCCTACCAAGGTAGTGTAAAAACTATCAAGAGAACGCTTGTCTGGCACCTTCCCCGGTGGAGTTGTGCAGGGGGTGTCTTTGGAACATTTTGTCACCGGCCGAGTCCAAAATTCAGCGATTCCCCATCTCAGCCCAGAAAGGAGATAGAACAACTTTTGTGGTGTCTTTCAGATGCCTACCGGAGCAATGTAAAAACTACCAGGAGAACTCCTGTCTGGCACCTTCCCCGGTGGAGTTGTGCAGGGGGTGTCTTTGGAACATTTTGTCACCGGCCGACTCCAAAATTCAGCGATTCCCCATCTCAGCCCAGAAAGCAGATAGAACAACTTTTGTGGTGCCTTTCAGCTGCCTACCAAGGTAGTGTAAAAACTATCAAGAGAACGCTTGTCTGGCACCTTCCCCGGTGGAGTTGTGCATGGGGTGTCTTTGGAACATTTTGTCACCGGCCGAGTCCAAAATTCAGCGGTTCCCCATCTCAGCCCAGAAAGCAGATAGAACAACTTTTGTGGTGTCTTTCAGATGCCTACCAAGGTAGTGTAAAAACTACCAGGAGAACTCCTGTCTGGCACCTTCCCCGGTGGAGTTGTGCAGGGGGTGTGTTTGGAACATTTTGTCACCGGCCGAGTCCAAAATTCAGCGTTTCCCCATCTCAGCCCAGAAAGCAGGTAGAACAACTTTTGTGGTGTCTTTCAGCTGCCTACCAAGGTAGTGTAAAAACTACCAAGAGAACTCCTGTCTGGCACCTTCCCCGGTGGAGTTGTGCAGGGGGTGTGTTTGGAACATTTTGTCACCGGCCGAGTCCAAAATTCAGCGGTTCCCCATCTCAGCCCAGAAAGCAGGTAGAACAACTTTTGTGGTGTCCTTTTGATGCCTACCGGAGCAATGTAAAAACTACCAGGAGAACTCCTGCCTGGCACCTTCCCCGGTGGAGTTGTGCAGGGGGTGTGTTTGGAACATTTTGTCACCAGCCGACTCCAAAATTCAGCGGTTCCCCATCTCAGCCCAGAAAGCAGGTAGAACAACTTTTGTGGTGTCTTTCAGATGCCTACCGGAGCAATGTAAAAACTACCAGGAGAACTCCTGTCTGGCACCTTCCCCGGTGGAGTTGTGCAGGGGGTGTGTTTGGAACATTTTGTCACCGGCCGAGTCCAAAATTCAGCGATTCCCCATCTCAGCCCAGAAAGCAGATAGAACAACTTTTGTGGTGCCTTTCAGCTGCCTACCAAGGTAGTGTAAAAACTACCAGGAGAACTCCTGTCTGGCACCTTCCCCGGTGGAGTTGTGCATGGGGTGTGTTTGGAACATTTTGTCACCAGCCGACTCCAAAATTCAGCGGTTCCCCATCTCAGCCCAGAAAGCAGGTACAACAACTTTTGTGGTGTCTTTTAGATGCCTACCAAGGTAGTGTAAAAACTATCAAGAGAACGCTTGTCTGGCACCTTCCCCGGTGGAGTTGTGCAGGGGGTGTCTTTGGAACATTTTGTCACCGGCCGACTCCAAAATTCAGCGATTCCCCATCTCAGCCCAGAAAGGAGATAGAACAACTTTTGTGGTGTCTTTCAGATGCCTACCGGAGCAATGTAAAAACTACCAGGAGAACTCCTGTCTGGCACCTTCCCCGGTGGAGTTGTGCAGGGGGTGTGTTTGGAACAATTTGTCACCAGCCGAGTCCAAAATTCAGCGTTTCCCCATCTCAGCCCAGAAAGCAGGAAGAACAACTTTTGTGATGCCTTTCAGATGCCTACCAAGGTAGTGTAAAAACTATCAAGAGAACGCTTGTCTGGCACCTTCCCCGGTGGAGTTGTGCATGGGGTGTGTTTGGAACATTTTGTCACCAGCCGAGTCCAAAATTCAGCGGTTCCCCATCTCAGCCCAGAAAGCAGGTAGAACAACTTTTGTGGTGCCTTTCAAATGCCTACAAAGTTAGTGTAGAAACTACCAAGAGAACTCCTGTCTGGCACCTTCCCCGGTGGAGTTGTGCAGGGGGTGTGTTTGGAACATTTTGTCACCGGCCGACTCCAAAATTCAGCGGTTCCCCATCTCAGCCCAGAAAGCAGGTGGAACAACTTTTGTGGTGTCTTTTAGATGCCTACCAAGGTAGTGTAAAAACTACCAAGAGAACTCCTGTCTGGCACCTTCCCCGGTGGAGTTGTGCAGGGGGTGTGTTTGGAACATTTTGTCACCAGCCGAGTCCAAAATTCAGCGTTTCCCCATCTCAGCCCAGAAAGCAGGTAGAACAACTTTTGTGGTGCCTTTCAGCTGCCTACCAAGGTAGTGTAAAAACTACTAAGAGAACTCCTGTCTGGCACCTTCCCCGGTGGAGTTGTGCATGGGGTGTGTTTGGAACATTTTGTCACCAGCCGAGTCCAAAATTCAGCGGTTCCCCATCTCAGCCCAGAAAGCAGGTAGAACAACTTTTGTGGTGCCTTTCAGATGCCTACCGGAGCAATGTAAAAACTACCAGGAGAACTCCTGTCTGGCACCTTCCCCGGTGGAGTTGTGCAGGGGGTGTGTTTGGAACATTTTGTCACCAGCCGAGTCCAAAATTCAGCGTTTCCCCATCTCAGCCCAGAAAGCAGGTAGAACAACTTTTGTGGTGTCTTTTAGATGCCTACCAAGGTAGTGTAAAAACTATCAAGAGAACGCTTGTCTGGCACCTTCCCCGGTGGAGTTGTGCAGGGGGTGTGTTTGGAACATTTTGTCACCGGCCGAGTCCAAAATTCAGCGTTTCCCCATCTCAGCCCAGAAAGCAGGTAGAACAACTTTTGTGGTGTCTTTTAGATGCCTACCAAGGTAGTGTAAAAACTACCAAGAGAACTCCTGTCTGGCACCTTCCCCGGTGGAGTTGTGCATGGGGTGTGTTTGGAACATTTTGTCACCGGCCGACTCCAAAATTCAGCGGTTCCCCATCTCAGCCCAGAAAGCAGGTAGAACAACTTTTGTGGTGTCCTTTTGATGCCTACCGGAGCAATGTAAAAACTACCAGGAGAACTCCTGCCTGGCACCTTCCCCGGTGGAGTTGTGCAGGGGGTGTTTTTGGAACATTTTGTTACCAGCCGAGTCCAAAATTCAGCGTTTCCCCATCTCAGCCCAGAAAGCAGGTAGAACAACTTTTGTGGTGTCTTTCAGATGCCTACCGGAGCAATGTAAAAACTACCAGGAGAACTCCTGTCTGGCACCTTCCCCGGTGGAGTTGTGCAGGGGGTGTGTTTGGAACATTTTGTCACCGGCCGAGTCCAAAATTCAGCGATTCCCCATCTCAGCCCAGAAAGCAGATAGAACAACTTTTGTGGTGCCTTTCAGCTGCCTACCAAGGTAGTGTAAAAACTATCAAGAGAACGCTTGTCTGGCACCTTCCCCGGTGGAGTTGTGCAGGGGGTGTCTTTGGAACATTTTGTCACCGGCCGAGTCCAAAATTCAGCGATTCCCCATCTCAGCCCAGAAAGGAGATAGAACAACTTTTGTGGTGTCTTTCAGATGCCTACCGGAGCAATGTAAAAACTACCAGGAGAACTCCTGTCTGGCACCTTCCCCGGTGGAGTTGTGCAGGGGGTGTCTTTGGAACATTTTGTCACCGGCCGACTCCAAAATTCAGCGATTCCCCATCTCAGCCCAGAAAGCAGGAAGAACAACTTTTGTGGTGCCTTTCAGCTGCCTACCAAGGTAGTGTAAAAACTATCAAGAGAACGCTTGTCTGGCACCTTCCCCGGTGGAGTTGTGCATGGGGTGTCTTTGGAACATTTTGTCACCGGCCGAGTCCAAAATTCAGCGGTTCCCCATCTCAGCCCAGAAAGCAGATAGAACAACTTTTGTGGTGTCTTTCAGATGCCTACCAAGGTAGTGTAAAAACTACCAGGAGAACTCCTGTCTGGCACCTTCCCCGGTGGAGTTGTGCAGGGGGTGTGTTTGGAACATTTTGTCACCGGCCGAGTCCAAAATTCAGCGGTTCCCCATCTCAGCCCAGAAAGCAGGTAGAACAACTTTTGTGGTGTCTTTCAGCTGCCTACCAAGGTAGTGTAAAAACTACCAAGAGAACTCCTGTCTGGCACCTTCCCCGGTGGAGTTGTGCAGGGGGTGTGTTTGGAACATTTTGTCACCGGCCGAGTCCAAAATTCAGCGGTTCCCCATCTCAGCCCAGAAAGCAGGTAGAACAACTTTTGTGGTGTCCTTTTGATGCCTACCGGAGCAATGTAAAAACTACCAGGAGAACTCCTGCCTGGCACCTTCCCCGGTGGAGTTGTGCAGGGGGTGTGTTTGGAACATTTTGTCACCAGCCGAGTCCAAAATTCAGCGGTTCCCCATCTCAGCCCAGAAAGCAGGTAGAACAACTTTTGTGGTGTCTTTCAGATGCCTACCGGAGCAATGTAAAAACTACCAGGAGAACTCCTGTCTGGCACCTTCCCCGGTGGAGTTGTGCAGGGGGTGTGTTTGGAACATTTTGTCACCGGCCGAGTCCAAAATTCAGCGATTCCCCATCTCAGCCCAGAAAGCAGATAGAACAACTTTTGTGGTGCCTTTCAGCTGCCTACCAAGGTAGTGTAAAAACTACCAGGAGAACTCCTGTCTGGCACCTTCCCCGGTGGAGTTGTGCATGGGGTGTGTTTGGAACATTTTGTCACCGGCCGAGTCCAAAATTCAGCGGTTCCCCATCTCAGCCCAGAAAGCAGGTACAACAACTTTTGTGGTGTCTTTTAGATGCCTACCAAGGTAGTGTAAAAACTATCAAGAGAACGCTTGTCTGGCACCTTCCCCGGTGGAGTTGTGCAGGGGGTGTCTTTGGAACATTTTGTCACCGGCCGACTCCAAAATTCAGCGATTCCCCATCTCAGCCCAGAAAGGAGATAAAACAACTTTTGTGGTGTCTTTCAGATGCCTACCGGAGCAATGTAAAAACTACCAGGAGAACTCCTGTCTGGCACCTTCCCCGGTGGAGTTGTGCAGGGGGTGTGTTTGGAACATTTTGTCACCGGCCGACTCCAAAATTCAGCGATTCCCCATCTCAGCCCAGAAAGTAGGAAGAACAACTTTTGTGATGCCTTTCAGATGCCTACCAAGGTAGTGTAAAAACTATCAAGAGAACGCTTGTCTGGCACCTTCCCCGGTGGAGTTGTGCATGGGGTGTGTTTGGAACATTTTGTCACCAGCCGACTCCAAAATTCAGCGGTTCCCCATCTCAGCCCAGAAAGCAGGTAGAACAACTTTTGTGGTGCCTTTCAAATGCCTACAAAGTTAGTGTAGAAACTACCAAGAGAACTCCTGTCTGGCACCTTCCCCGGTGGAGTTGTGCATGGGGTGTGTTTGGAACATTTTGTCACCGGCCGACTCCAAAATTCAGCGGTTCCCCATCTCAGCCCAGAAAGCAGGTACAACAACTTTTGTGGTGTCTTTCAAATGCCTACCAAGGTAGTGTAAAAACTACCAGGAGAACTCCTGCCTGGCACCTTCCCCGGTGGAGTTGTGCATGGGGTGTGTTTGGAACATTTTGTCAGCAGCCGACTCCAAAATTCAGCGGTTCCCCATCTCAGCCCAGAAAGCAGGTACAACAACTTTTGTGGTGTCTTTCAGATGCCTACCGGAGCAATGTAAAAACTACCAGGAGAACTCCTGTCTGGCACCTTCCCCGGTGGAGTTGTGCAGGGGGTGTGTTTGGAACATTTTGTCACCAGCCGACTCCAAAATTCAGCGTTTCCCCATCTCAGCCCAGAAAGCAGGTAGAACAACTTTTGTGGTGTCTTTTAGATGCCTACCAAGGTAGTGTAAAAACTATCAAGAGAACGCTTGTCTGGCACCTTCCCCGGTGGAGTTGTGCATGGGGTGTCTTTGGAACATTTTGTCACCGGCCGAGTCCAAAATTCAGCGATTCCCCATCTCAGCCCAGAAAGCAGATAGAACAACTTTTGTGGTGTCTTTTAGATGCCTACCAGAGCAATGTAAAAACTACCAGGAGAACTCCTGTCTGGCACCTTCCCCGGTGGAGTTGTGCAGGGGGTGTGTTTGGAACATTTTGTCACCAGCCGAGTCCAAAATTCAGCGTTTCCCCATCTCAGCCCAGAAAGCAGGTAGAAAACTTTTGTGGTGTCTTTTAGATGCCTACCAAGGTAGTGTAAAAACTACCAAGAGAACTCCTGTCTGGCACCTTCCCCGGTGGAGTTGTGCAGGGGGTGTGTTTGGAACATTTTGTCACCAGCCGACTCCAAAATTCAGCGGTTCCCCATCTCAGCCCAGAAAGCAGGTAGAACAACTTTTGTGGTGCCTTTCAAATGCCTACCAAGGTAGTGTAGAAACTACCAAGAGAACTCCTGTCTGGCACCTTCCCCGGTGGAGTTGTGCATGGGGTGTGTTTGGAACATTTTGTCACCGGCCGACTCCAAAATTCAGCGGTTCCCCATCTCAGCCCAGAAAGCAGGTAGAACAACTTTTGTGGTGTCCTTTTGATGCCTACCGGAGCAATGTAAAAACTACCAGGAGAACTCCTGTCTGGCACCTTCCCCGGTGGAGTTGTGCATGGGGTGTGTTTGGAACATTTTGTCACCAGCCGAGTCCAAAATTCAGCGATTCCCCATCTCAGCCCAGAAAGCAGGTAGAACAACTTTTGTGGTGTCTTTCAGATGCCTACCGGAGCAATGTAAAAACTACCAGGAGAACTCCTGTCTGGCACCTTCCCCGGTGGAGTTGTGCAGGGGGTGTGTTTGGAACATTTTGTCACCGGCCGAGTCCAAAATTCAGCGATTCCCCATCTCAGCCCAGAAAGCAGGTAGAACAACTTTTGTGCTGCCTTTCAGCTGCCTACCAAGGTAGTGTAAAAACTACTAAGAGAATTCCTGTCTGGCACCTTCCCCGGTGGAGTTGTGCAGGGGGTGTGTTTGGAACATTTTGTCACCGGCCGACTCCAAAATTCAGCGTTTCCCCATCTCAGCCCAGAAAGCAGGTAGAACAACTTTTGTGGTGTCTTTTAGATGCCTACCAAGGTAGTGTAAAAACTACCAAGAGAACTCCTGTCTGGCACCTTCCCCAGTGGAGTTGTGCAGGGGGTGTGTTTGGAACATTTTGTCACCGGCCGAGTCCAAAATTCAGCGTTTCCCCATCTCAGCCCAGAAAGCAGGTAGAACAACTTTTGTGGTGTCTTTTAGATGCCTACCAAGGTAGTGTAAAAACTACCAAGAGAACTCCTGTCTGGCACCTTCCCCGGTGGAGTTGTGCAGGGGGTGTGTTTGGAACATTTTGTCACCAGCCGACTCCAAAATTCAGCGGTTCCCCATCTCAGCCGAGAAAGCAGATAGAACAACTTTTGTGGTGTCTTTCAGATGCCTACCGGAGCAATGTAAAAACTACCAGGAGAACTCCTGTCTGGCACCTTCCCCGGTGGAGTTGTGCAGGGGGTGTGTTTGGAACATTTTGTCACCAGCCGAGTCCAAAATTCAGCGATTCCCCATCTCAGCCCAGAAAGCAGGTAGAACAACTTTTGTGGTGCCTTTCAGCTGCCTACCAAGGTAGTGTAAAAACTACTAAGAGAACTCCTGTCTGGCACCTTCCCCGGTGGAGTTGTGCATGGGGTGTGTTTGGAACATTTTGTCACCAGCCGAGTCCAAAATTCAGCGGTTCCCCATCTCAGCCCAGAAAGCAGGTAGAACAACTTTTGTGGTGCCTTTCAAATGCCTACCAAGGTAGTGTAAAATCTACCAAGAGAACTCCTGTCTGGCACCTTCCCCGGTGGAGTTGTGCATGGGGTGTCTTTGGAACATTTTGTCACCAGCCGACTCCAAAATTCAGCGGTTCCCCATCTCAGCCCAGAAAGCAGGTGGAACAACTTTTGTGGTGCCTTTCAAATGCCTACCAAGGTAGTGTAAAAAACTATTAAGAGAACTCCTGCCTGGCACCTTCCCCGGTGGAGTTGTGCAGGGGGTGTGTTTGGAACATTTTGTCACCAGCCGACTCCAAAATTCAGCGGTTCCCCATCTCAGCCCAGAAAGCAGGTAGAACAACTTTTGTGGTGTCTTTCAGATGCCTACCGGAGCAATGTAAAAACTACCAGGAGAACTCCTGTCTGGCACCTTCCCCGGTGGAGTTGTGCAGGGGGTGTCTTTGGAACATTTTGTCACCAGCCGAGTCCAAAATTCAGCGGTTCCCCATCTCAGCCCAGAAAGCAGGTAGAACAACTTTTGTGGTGCCTTTCAGCTGCCTACTAAGGCAGCGTAAAAATTACTAAGAGAACTCCTGTCTGGCACCTTCCCCGGTGGAGTTGTGCAGGGGGTGTCTTTGGAACATTTTGTCACCGGCCGAGTCCAAAATTCAGCGATTCCCCATCTCAGCCCAGAAAGCAGATAGAACAACTTTTGTGGTGTCTTTCAGATGCCTACCGGAGCAATGTAAAAACTACCAGGAGAACTCCTGTCTGGCACCTTCCCCGGTGGAGTTGTGCAGGGGGTGTTTTTGGAAACTTTTTGTCACCAGCCGACTCCAAAATTCAGCGGTTCCCCATCTCAGCCCAGAAAGCAGGTAGAACAACTTTTGTGGTGCCTTTCAGCTGCCTACCAAGGTAGTGTAGAAACTACTAAGAGAACTCCTGTCTGGCACCTTCCCCGGTGGAGTTGTGCAGGGGGTGTGTTTGGAACATTTTGTCACCAGCCGACTCCAAAATTCAGCGGTTCCCCATCTCAGCCCAGAAAACAGGTGGAACAACTTTTGTGGTGTCTTTCAAATGCCTACCAAGGTAGTGTAAAAACTACCAGGAGAACTCCTGCCTGGCACCTTCCCCGGTGGAGTTGTGCATGGGGTGTGTTTGGAACATTTTGTCACCGGCCGACTCCAAAATTCAGCGGTTCCCCATCTCAGCCCAGAAAGCAGGTAGAACAACTTTTGTGATGTCTTTCAGATGCCTACCGGAGCAATGTAAAAACTACCAGGAGAACTCCTGTCTGGCACCTTCCCCGGTGGAGTTGTGCATGGGGTGTGTTTGGAACATTTTGTCACCGGCCGACTCCAAAATTCAGCGTTTCCCCATCTCAGCCCAGAAAGCAGGTAGAACAACTTTTGTGGTGTCTTTTAGATGCCTACCAAGGTAGTGTAAAAACTACCAGGAGAACTCCTGTCTGGCACCTTCCCCGGTGGAGTTGTGCATGGGGTGTGTTTGGAACATTTTGTCACCGGCCGACTCCAAAATTCAGCGTTTCCCCATCTCAGCCCAGAAAGCAGGTAGAACAACTTTTGTGGTGTCTTTCAGATGCCTACCGGAGCAATGTAAAAACTACCAGGAGAACTCCTGTCTGGCACCTTCCCCGGTGGAGTTGTGCAGGGGGTGTGTTTTGAACATTTTGTCACCGGCCGAGTCCAAAATTCAGCGGTTCCCCATCTCAGCCCAGAAAGCAGGTAGAACAACTTTTGTGGTGTCTTTTAGATGCCTACCAAGGTAGTGTAAAAACTATCAAGAGAACGCTTGTCTGGCACCTTCCCCGATGGAGTTGTGCATGGGGTGTCTTTGGAACATTTTGTCACCGGCCGAGTCCAAAATTCAGCGATCCCCCATCTCAGCCCAGAAAGCAGATAGAACAACTTTTGTGGTGTCTTTCAGATGCCTACCGGAGCAATGTAAAAACTACCAGGAGAACTCCTGTCTGGCACCTTCCCCGGTGGAGTTGTGCAGGGGGTGTGTTTGGAACATTTTGTCACCAGCCGACTCCAAAATTCAGCGTTTCCCCATCTCAGCCCAGAAAGCAGGTAGAACATCTTTTGTGGTGTCTTTTAGATGCCTACCAAGGTAGTGTAAAAACTACCAAGAGAACTCCTGTCTGGCACCTTCCCCGGTGGAGTTGTGCATGGGGTGTTTTTGGAACATTTTGTCACCAGCCGACTCCAAAATTCAGCGGTTCCCCATCTCAGCCCAGAAAGCAGGTAGAACAACTTTTGTGGTGTCCTTTTGATGCCTACCGTAGCAATGTAAAAACTACCAGGAGAACTCCTGTCTGGCACCTTCCCCGGTGGAGTTGTGCAGGGGGTGTGTTTGGAACATTTTGTCACCAGCCGACTCCAAAATTCAGCGTTTCCCCATCTCAGCCCAGAAAGCAGGTAGAACAACTTTTGTGGTGTCTTTTAGATGCCTACCAAGGTAGTGTAAAAACTATCAAGAGAACGCTTGTCTGGCACCTTCCCCGGTGGAGTTGTGCATGGGGTGTCTTTGGAACATTTTGTCACCAGCCGACTCCAAAATTCAGCGGTTCCCCATCTCAGCCCAGAAAGCAGGTAGAACAACTTTTGTGGTGCCTTTCAAATGCCTACCAAGGTAGTGTAGAAACTACCAAGAGAACTCCTGTCTGGCACCTTCCCCGGTGGAGTTGTGCATGGGGTGTCTTTGGAACATTTTGTCACCGGCCGACTCCAAAATTCAGCGGTTCCCCATCTCAGCCCAGAAAGCAGGTAGAACAACTTTTGTGGTGTCTTTCAGATGCCTACCAAGGTAGTGTAAAAACTATTAAGAGAACTCCTGCCTGGCACCTTCCCCGGTGGAGTTGTGCAGGGGGTGTGTTTGGAACATTTTGTCACCAGCCGACTCCAAAATTCAGCGGTTCCCCATCTCAGCCCAGAAAGCAGGTAGAACAACTTTTGTGGTGTCTTTCAGATGCCTACCGGAGCAATGTAAAAACTACCAGGAGAACTCCTGTCTGGCACCTTCCCCGGTGGAGTTGTGCATGGGGTGTGTTTGGAACATTTTGTCACCGGCCGACTCCAAAATTCAGCGATTCCCCATCTCAGCCCAGAAAGCAGGAAGAACAACTTTTGTGGTGCCTTTCAGCTGCCTACCAAGGTAGTGTAAAAACTACTAAGAGAATTCCTGTCTGGCACCTTCCCCGGTGGAGTTGTGCAGGGGGTGTGTTTGGAACATTTTGTCACCGGCCGAGTCCAAAATTCAGCGATTCCCCATCTCAGCCCAGAAAGCAGATAGAACAACTTTTGTGGTGTCTTTCAGATGCCTACCGGAGCAATGTAAAAACTACCAGGAGAACTCCTGTCTGGCACCTTCCCCGGTGGAGTTGTGCAGGGGGTGTCTTTGAAACATTTTGTCACCGGCCGACTCCAAAATTCAGCGATTCCCCATCTCAGCCCAGAAAGCAGGTAGAACAACTTTTGTGGTGTCTTTTAGATGCCTACCAAGGTAGTGTAAAAACTGCCAAGAGAACTCCTGCCTGGCACCTTCCCCGGTGGAGTTGTGCAGGGGGTGTCTTTGGAACATTTTGTCACCGGCCGACTCCAAAATTCAGCGTTTCCCCATCTCAGCCCAGAAAGCAGGTAGAACAACTTTTGTGGTGTCTTTTAGATGCCTACCAAGGTAGTGTAAAAACTATCAAGAGAACTCCTGTCTGGCACCTTCCCCGGTGGAGTTGTGCAGGGGGTGTGTTTGGAACATTTTGTCACCAGCCGACTCCAAAATTCAGCGGTTCCCCATCTCAGCCCAGAAAGCAGGTAGAACAACTTTTGTGGTGTCTTTCAGATGCCTACCGGAGCAATGTAAAAACTACCAGGAGAACTCCTGTCTGGCACCTTCCCCGGTGGAGTTGTGCAGGGGGTGTCTTTGGAACATTTTGTCACCAGCCGAGTCCAAAATTCAGCGGTTCCCCATCTCAGCCCAGAAAGCAGGTAGAACAACTTTTGTGGTGCCTTTCAGCTGCCTACCAAGGCAGCGTAAAAATTACTAAGAGAACTCCTGTCTGGCACCTTCCCCGGTGGAGTTGTGCAGGGGGTGTCTTTGGAACATTTTGTCACCGGCCGAGTCCAAAATTCAGCGATTCCCCATCTCAGCCCAGAAAGCAGATAGAACAACTTTTGTGGTGTCTTTCAGATGCCTACCGGAGCAATGTAAAAACTACCAGGAGAACTCCTGTCTGGCACCTTCCCCGGTGGAGTTGTGCAGGGGGTGTTTTTGGAAACTTTTTGTCACCAGCCGACTCCAAAATTCAGCGGTTCCCCATCTCAGCCCAGAAAGCAGGTAGAACAACTTTTGTGGTGCCTTTCAGCTGCCTACCAAGGTAGTGTAGAAACTACTAAGAGAACTCCTGTCTGGCACCTTCCCCGGTGGAGTTGTGCAGGGGGTGTGTTTGGAACATTTTGTCACCAGCCGACTCCAAAATTCAGCGGTTCCCCATCTCAGCCCAGAAAACAGGTGGAACAACTTTTGTGGTGTCTTTCAAATGCCTACCAAGGTAGTGTAAAAACTACCAGGAGAACTCCTGCCTGGCACCTTCCCCGGTGGAGTTGTGCATGGGGTGTGTTTGGAACATTTTGTCACCGGCCGAGTCCAAAATTCAGCGGTTCCCCATCTCAGCCCAGAAAGCAGGTAGAACAACTTTTGTGATGTCTTTCAGATGCCTACCGGAGCAATGTAAAAACTACCAGGAGAACTCCTGTCTGGCACCTTCCCCGGTGGAGTTGTGCAGGGGGTGTGTTTGGAACATTTTGTCACCGGCTGACTCCAAAATTCAGCGGTTCCCCATCTCAGCCCAGAAAGCAGGTAGAACAACTTTTGTGGTGTCTTTTAGATGCCTACCAAGGTAGTGTAAAAACTACCAAGAGAACTCCTGTCTGGCACCTTCCCCGGTGGAGTTGTGCAGGGGGTGTGTTTGGAACATTTTGTCACCAGCCGACTCCAAAATTCAGCGTTTCCCCATCTCAGCCCAGAAAGCAGGTAGAACAACTTTTGTGGTGTCTTTCAGATGCCTACCGGAGCAATGTAAAAACTACCAGGAGAACTCCTGTCTGGCACCTTCCCCGGTGGAGTTGTGCATGGGGTGTGTTTTGAACATTTTGTCACCGGCCGAGTCCAAAATTCAGCGGTTCCCCATCTCAGCCCAGAAAGCAGGTAGAACAACTTTTGTGGTGTCTTTTAGATGCCTACCAAGGTAGTGTAAAAACTATCAAGAGAACGCTTGTCTGGCACCTTCCCCGATGGAGTTGTGCATGGGGTGTCTTTGGAACATTTTGTCACCGGCCGACTCCAAAATTCAGCGTTTCCCCATCTCAGCCCAGAAAGCAGATAGAACAACTTTTGTGGTGTCTTTCAGATGCCTACCGGAGCAATGTAAAAACTACCAGGAGAACTCCTGTCTGGCACCTTCCCCGGTGGAGTTGTTCAGGGGGTGTGTTTGGAACATTTTGTCACCAGCCGAGTCCAAAATTCAGTGTTTCCCCATCTCAGCCCAGAAAGCAGGTAGAACAACTTTTGTGGTGTCTTTCAGATGCCTACCAAGGTAGTGTAAAAACTACCAAGAGAACTCCTGTCTGGCACCTTCCCCGGTGGAGTTGTGCATGGGGTGTTTTTGGAACATTTTGTCACCAGCCGACTCCAAAATTCAGCGGTTCCCCATCTCAGCCCAGAAAGCAGGTAGAACAACTTTTGTGGTGCCTTTCAGCTGCCTACCAAGGTAGCGTAAAAACTACTAAGAGAACTCCTGTCTGGCACCTTCCCCGGTGGAGTTGTGCATGGGGTGTGTTTGGAACATTTTGTCACCGGCCGAGTCCAAAATTCAGCGATTCCCCATCTCAGCCCAGAAAGCAGGTAGAACAACTTTTGTGGTGTCCTTTTGATGCCTACCGGAGCAATGTAAAAACTACCAGGAGAACTCCTGTCTGGCACCTTCCCCGGTGGAGTTGTGCAGGGGGTGTGTTTGGAACATTTTGTCACCAGCCGAGTCCAAAATTCAGCGTTTCCCCATCTCAGCCCAGAAAGCAGGTAGAACAACTTTTGTGGTGTCTTTTAGATGCCTACCAAGGTAGTGTAAAAACTATCAAGAGAACGCTTGTCTGGCACCTTCCCCGGTGGAGTTGTGCATGGGGTGTCTTTGGAACATTTTGTCACCAGCCGACTCCAAAATTCAGCGGTTCCCCATCTCAGCCCAGAAAGCAGGTAGAACAACTTTTGTGGTGTCCTTTTGATGCCTACCGGAGCAATGTAAAAACTACCAGGAGAACTCCTGCCTGGCACCTTCCCCGGTGGAGTTGTGCAGGGGGTGTGTTTGGAACATTTTGTCACCAGCCGACTCCAAAATTCAGCGGTTCCCCATCTCAGCCCAGAAAGCAGGTGGAACAACTTTTGTGGTGCCTTTCAGCTGCCTACCAAGGTAGTGTAAAATCTACCAAGAGAACTCCTGTCTGGCACCTTCCCCGGTGGAGTTGTGCATGGGGTGTGTTTGGAACATTTTGTCACCAGCCGACTCCAAAATTCAGCGGTTCCCCATCTCAGCCCAGAAAGCAGGTAGAACAACTTTTGTGGTGTCTTTTAGATGCCTACCAAGGTAGTGTAAAAACTATCAAGAGAACGCTTGTCTGGCACCTTCCCCGGTGGAGTTGTGCATGGGGTGTCTTTGGAACATTTTGTCACCAGCCGACTCCAAAATTCAGCGGTTCCCCATCTCAGCCCAGAAAGCAGGTAGAACAACTTTTGTGGTGCCTTTCAAATGCCTACCAAGGTAGTGTAGAAACTACCAAGAGAACTCCTGTCTGGCACCTTCCCCGGTGGAGTTGTGCATGGGGTGTCTTTGGAACATTTTGTCACCGGCCGACTCCAAAATTCAGCGGTTCCCCATCTCAGCCCAGAAAGCAGGTAGAACAACTTTTGTGGTGTCTTTCAAATGCCTACCAAGGTAGTGTAAAAAACTATTAAGAGAACTCCTGTCTGGCACCTTCCCCGGTGGAGTTGTGCAGGGGGTGTGTTTGGAACATTTTGTCACCAGCCGACTCCAAAATTCAGCGGTTCCCCATCTCAGCCCAGAAAGCAGGTAGAACAACTTTTGTGGTGTCTTTCAGATGCCTACCGGAGCAATGTAAAAACTACCAGGAGAACTCCTGTCTGGCACCTTCCCCGGTGGAGTTGTGCATGGGGTGTCTTTGGAACATTTTGTCACCGGCCGAGTCCAAAATTCAGCGATTCCCCATCTCAGCCCAGAAAGCAGGAAGAACAACTTTTGTGGTGCCTTTCAGCTGCCTACCAAGGTAGTGTAAAAACTACTAAGAGAATTCCTGTCTGGCACCTTCCCCGGTGGAGTTGTGCAGGGGGTGTGTTTGGAACATTTTGTCACCGGCCGACTCCAAAATTCAGCGATTCCCCATCTCAGCCCAGAAAGCAGATAGAACAACTTTTGTGGTGTCTTTCAGATGCCTACCGGAGCAATGTAAAAACTACCAGGAGAACTCCTGTCTGGCACCTTCCCCGGTGGAGTTGTGCAGGGGGTGTCTTTGAAACATTTTGTCACCGGCCGACTCCAAAATTCAGCGATTCCCCATCTCAGCCCAGAAAGCAGGTAGAACAACTTTTGTGGTGTCCTTTTGATGCCTACCGGAGCAATGTAAAAACTACCAGGAGAACTCCTGCCTGGCACCTTCCCCGGTGGAGTTGTGCAGGGGGTGTGTTTGGAACATTTTGTCACCAGCCGACTCCAAAATTCAGCGGTTCCCCATCTCAGCCCAGAAAGCAGGTAGAACAACTTTTGTGGTGTCTTTCAGATGCCTACCGGAGCAATGTAAAAACTACCAGGAGAACTCCTGTCTGGCACCTTCCCCGGTGGAGTTGTGCAGGGGGTGTGTTTGGAACATTTTGTCACCGGCCGAGTCCAAAATTCAGCGATTCCCCATCTCAGCCCAGAAAGCAGATAGAACAACTTTTGTGGTGCCTTTCAGCTGCCTACCAAGGTAGTGTAAAAACTACTAAGAGAACTCCTGTCTGGCACCTTCCCCGGTGGAGTTGTGCATGGGGTGTGTTTGGAACATTTTGTCACCGGCCGAGTCCAAAATTCAGCGGTTCCCCATCTCAGCCCAGAAAGCAGGTACAACAACTTTTGTGGTGTCTTTTAGATGCCTACCAAGGTAGTGTAAAAACTATCAAGAGAACGCTTGTCTGGCACCTTCCCCGGTGGAGTTGTGCAGGGGGTGTCTTTGGAACATTTTGTCACCGGCCGACTCCAAAATTCAGCGGTTCCCCATCTCAGCCCAGAAAGGAGATAGAACAACTTTTGTGGTGTCTTTCAGATGCCTACCGGAGCAATGTAAAAACTACCAGGAGAACTCCTGTCTGGCACCTTCCCCGGTGGAGTTGTGCAGGGGGTGTGTTTGGAACATTTTGTCACCGGCCGACTCCAAAATTCAGCGATTCCCCATCTCAGCCCAGAAAGCAGGAAGAACAGCTTTTGTGATGCCTTTCAGATGCCTACCAAGGTAGTGTAAAAACTATCAAGAGAACGCTTGTCTGGCACCTTCCCCGGTGGAGTTGTTCATGGGGTGTGTTTGGAACATTTTGTCACCAGCCGAGTCCAAAATTCAGCGGTTCCCCATCTCAGCCCAGAAAGCAGGTAGAACAACTTTTGTGGTGCCTTTCAAATGCCTACAAAGTTAGTGTAGAAACTACCAAGAGAACTCCTGTCTGGCACCTTCCCCGGTGGAGTTGTGCATGGGGTGTGTTTGGAACATTTTGTCACCGGCCGACTCCAAAATTCAGCGGTTCCCCATCTCAGCCCAGAAAGCAGGTAGAACAACTTTTGTGGTGTCTTTCAAATGCCTACCAAGGTAGTGTAAAAACTACCAGGAGAACTCCTGCCTGGCACCTTCCCCGGTGGAGTTGTGCAGGGGGTGTGTTTGGAACATTTTGTCAGCAGCCGACTCCAAAATTCAGCGGTTCCCCATCTCAGCCCAGAAAGCAGGTACAACAACTTTTGTGGTGTCTTTCAGATGCCTACCGGAGCAATGTAAAAACTACCAGGAGAACTCCTGTCTGGCACCTTCCCCGGTGGAGTTGTGCAGGGGGTGTGTTTGGAACATTTTGTCACCAGCCGACTCCAAAATTCAGCGTTTCCCCATCTCAGCCCAGAAAGCAGGTAGAACAACTTTTGTGGTGTCTTTTAGATGCCTACCAAGGTAGTGTAAAAACTATCAAGAGAACGCTTGTCTGGCACCTTCCCCGGTGGAGTTGTGCATGGGGTGTCTTTGGAACATTTTGTCACCGGCCGAGTCCAAAATTCAGCGATTCCCCATCTCAGCCCAGAAAGCAGATAGAACAACTTTTGTGGTGTCTTTTAGATGCCTACCAGAGCAATGTAAAAACTACCAGGAGAACTCCTGTCTGGCACCTTCCCCGGTGGAGTTGTGCAGGGGGTGTGTTTGGAACATTTTGTCACCAGCCGACTCCAAAATTCAGCGTTTCCCCATCTCAGCCCAGAAAGCAGGTAGAACAACTTTTGTGGTGTCTTTTAGATGCCTACCAAGGTAGTGTAAAAACTACCAAGAGAACTCCTGTCTGGCACCTTCCCCAGTGGAGTTGTGCAGGGGGTGTGTTTGGAACATTTTGTCACCGGCCGAGTCCAAAATTCAGCGTTTCCCCATCTCAGCCCAGAAAGCAGGTAGAACAACTTTTGTGGTGTCTTTTAGATGCCTACCAAGGTAGTGTAAAAACTACCAAGAGAACTCCTGTCTGGCACCTTCCCCGGTGGAGTTGTGCAGGGGGTGTGTTTGGAACATTTTGTCACCAGCCGACTCCAAAATTCAGCGGTTCCCCATCTCAGCCCAGAAAGCAGGTAGAACAACTTTTGTGGTGTCTTTCAGATGCCTACCGGAGCAATGTAAAAACTACCAGGAGAACTCCTGTCTGGCACCTTCCCCGGTGGAGTTGTGCAGGGGGTGTGTTTGGAACATTTTGTCACCAGCCGAGTCCAAAATTCAGCGATTCCCCATCTCAGCCCAGAAAGCAGGTAGAACAACTTTTGTGGTGCCTTTCAGCTGCCTACCAAGGTAGTGTAAAAACTACTAAGAGAACTCCTGTCTGGCACCTTCCCCGGTGGAGTTGTGCATGGGGTGTGTTTGGAACATTTTGTCACCAGCCGAGTCCAAAATTCAGCGGTTCCCCATCTCAGCCCAGAAAGCAGGTAGAACAACTTTTGTGGTGCCTTTCAAATGCCTACCAAGGTAGTGTAAAATCTACCAAGAGAACTCCTGTCTGGCACCTTCCCCGGTGGAGTTGTGCATGGGGTGTCTTTGGAACATTTTGTCACCAGCCGACTCCAAAATTCAGCGGTTCCCCATCTCAGCCCAGAAAGCAGGTAGAACAACTTTTGTGGTGCCTTTCAAATGCCTACCAAGGTAGTGTAAAAACTATTAAGAGAACTCCTGCCTGGCACCTTCCCCGGTGGAGTTGTGCAGGGGGTGTGTTTGGAACATTTTGTCACCAGCCGACTCCAAAATTCAGCGGTTCCCCATCTCAGCCCAGAAAGCAGGTAGAACAACTTTTGTGGTGTCTTTCAGATGCCTACCGGAGCAATGTAAAAACTACCAGGAGAACTCCTGTCTGGCACCTTCCCCGGTGGAGTTGTGCAGGGGGTGTGTTTGGAACATTTTGTCACCAGCCGACTCCAAAATTCAGCGGTTCCCCATCTCAGCCCAGAAAGCAGGTAGAACAACTTTTGTGGTGCCTTTCAGCTGCCTACCAAGGCAGCGTAAAAATTACTAAGAGAACTCCTGTCTGGCACCTTCCCCGGTGGAGTTGTGCAGGGGGTGTCTTTGGAACATTTTGTCACCGGCCGAGTCCAAAATTCAGCGTTTCCCCATCTCAGCCCAGAAAGCAGATAGAACAACTTTTGTGGTGTCTTTCAGATGCCTACCGGAGCAATGTAAAAACTACCAGGAGAACTCCTGTCTGGCACCTTCCCCGGTGGAGTTGTGCAGGGGGTGTTTTTGGAAACTTTTTGTCACCAGCCGACTCCAAAATTCAGCGGTTCCCCATCTCAGCCCAGAAAGCAGGTAGAACAACTTTTGTGGTGCCTTTCAGCTGCCTACCAAGGTAGTGTAGAAACTACTAAGAGAACTCCTGTCTGGCACCTTCCCCGGTGGAGTTGTGCAGGGGGTGTGTTTGGAACATTTTGTCACCAGCCGACTCCAAAATTCAGCGGTTCCCCATCTCAGCCCAGAAAACAGGTGGAACAACTTTTGTGGTGTCTTTCAAATGCCTACCAAGGTAGTGTAAAAACTACCAGGAGAACTCCTGCCTGGCACCTTCCCCGGTGGAGTTGTGCATGGGGTGTGTTTGGAACATTTTGTCACCGGCCGAGTCCAAAATTCAGCGGTTCCCCATCTCAGCCCAGAAAGCAGGTAGAACAACTTTTGTGATGTCTTTCAGATGCCTACCGGAGCAATGTAAAAACTACCAGGAGAACTCCTGTCTGGCACCTTCCCCGGTGGAGTTGTGCAGGGGGTGTGTTTTGAACATTTTGTCACCGGCCGAGTCCAAAATTCAGCGGTTCCCCATCTCAGCCCAGAAAGCAGGTAGAACAACTTTTGTGGTGTCTTTTAGATGTCTACCAAGGTAGTGTAAAAACTATCAAGAGAACGCTTGTCTGGCACCTTCCCCGATGGAGTTGTGCATGGGGTGTCTTTGGAACATTTTGTCACCGGCCGAGTCCAAAATTCAGCGATTCCCCATCTCAGCCCAGAAAGCAGATAGAACAACTTTTGTGGTGTCTTTCAGATGCCTACCGGAGCAATGTAAAAACTACCAGGAGAACTCCTGTCTGGCACCTTCCCCGGTGGAGTTGTGCAGGGGGTGTGTTTGGAACATTTTGTCACCAGCCGACTCCAAAATTCAGCGTTTCCCCATCTCAGCCCAGAAAGCAGGTAGAACAACTTTTGTGGTGTCTTTCAAATGCCTACCAAGGTAGTGTAAAAACTACCAAGAGAACTCCTGTCTGGCACCTTCCCCGGTGGAGTTGTGCATGGGGTGTTTTTGGAACATTTTGTCACCAGCCGACTCCAAAATTCAGCGGTTCCCCATCTCAGCCCAGAAAGCAGGTAGAACAACTTTTGTGGTGCCTTTCAGCTGCCTACCAAGGTAGCGTAAAAACTACTAAGAGAACTCCTGTCTGGCACCTTCCCCGGTGGAGTTGTGCATGGGGTGTGTTTGGAACATTTTGTCACCGGCCGAGTCCAAAATTCAGCGATTCCCCATCTCAGCCCAGAAAGCAGGTAGAACAACTTTTGTGGTGTCCTTTTGATGCCTACCGGAGCAATGTAAAAACTACCAGGAGAACTCCTGTCTGGCACCTTCCCCGGTGGAGTTGTGCAGGGGGTGTGTTTGGAACATTTTGTCACCAGCCGAGTCCAAAATTCAGCGTTTCCCCATCTCAGCCCAGAAAGCAGGTAGAACAACTTTTGTGGTGTCTTTTAGATGCCTACCAAGGTAGTGTAAAAACTATCAAGAGAACGCTTGTCTGGCACCTTCCCCGGTGGAGTTGTGCATGGGGTGTCTTTGGAACATTTTGTCACCAGCCGACTCCAAAATTCAGCGGTTCCCCATCTCAGCCCAGAAAGCAGGTAGAACAACTTTTGTGGTGTCCTTTTGATGCCTACCAGAGCAATGTAAAAACTACCAGGAGAACTCCTGCCTGGCACCTTCCCCGGTGGAGTTGTGCAGGGGGTGTGTTTGGAACATTTTGTCACCAGCCGACTCCAAAATTCAGCGGTTCCCCATCTCAGCCCAGAAAGCAGGTGGAACAACTTTTGTGGTGTCTTTCAAATGCCTACCAAGGTAGTGTAAAATCTACCAAGAGAACTCCTGTCTGGCACCTTCCCCGGTGGAGTTGTGCATGGGGTGTTTTTGGAACATTTTGTCACCAGCCGAGTCCAAAATTCAGCGTTTCCCCATCTCAGCCCAGAAAGCAGGTAGAACAACTTTTGTGGTGTCTTTTAGATGCCTACCAAGGTAGTGTAAAAACTATCAAGAGAACGCTTGTCTGGCACCTTCCCCGGTGGAGTTGTGCATGGGGTGTCTTTGGAACATTTTGTCACCAGCCGACTCCAAAATTCAGCGGTTCCCCATCTCAGCCCAGAAAGCAGGTAGAACAACTTTTGTGGTGCCTTTCAAATGCCTACCAAGGTAGTGTAGAAACTACCAAGAGAACTCCTGTCTGGCACCTTCCCCGGTGGAGTTGTGCATGGGGTGTCTTTGGAACATTTTGTCACCGGCCGACTCCAAAATTCAGCGGTTCCCCATCTCAGCCCAGAAAGCAGGTACAACAACTTTTGTGGTGTCTTTCAAATGCCTACCAAGGTAGTGTAAAAACTATTAAGAGAACTCCTGCCTGGCACCTTCCCCGGTGGAGTTGTGCAGGGGGTGTGTTTGGAACATTTTGTCACCAGCCGACTCCAAAATTCAGCGGTTCCCCATCTCAGCCCAGAAAGCAGGTAGAACAACTTTTGTGGTGTCTTTCAGATGCCTACCGGAGCAATGTAAAAACTACCAGGAGAACTCCTGTCTGGCACCTTCCCCGGTGGAGTTGTGCAGGGGGTGTGTTTGGAACATTTTGTCACCGGCCGAGTCCAAAATTCAGCGATTCCCCATCTCAGCCCAGAAAGCAGGAAGAACAACTTTTGTGGTGCCTTTCAGCTGCCTACCAAGGTAGTGTAAAAACTACTAAGAGAATTCCTGTCTGGCACCTTCCCCGGTGGAGTTGTGCAGGGGGTGTGTTTGGAACATTTTGTCACCGGCCGAGTCCAAAATTCAGCGATTCCCCATCTCAGCCCAGAAAGCAGATAGAACAACTTTTGTGGTGTCTTTCAGATGCCTACCGGAGCAATGTAAAAACTACCAGGAGAACTCCTGTCTGGCACCTTCCCCGGTGGAGTTGTGCAGGGGGTGTCTTTGAAACATTTTGTCACCGGCCGACTCCAAAATTCAGCGATTCCCCATCTCAGCCCAGAAAGCAGGTAGAACAACTTTTGTGGTGTCTTTTAGATGCCTACCAAGGTAGTGTAAAAACTACCAAGAGAACTCCTGTCTGGCACCTTCCCCGGTGGAGTTGTGCAGGGGGTGTCTTTGGAACATTTTGTCACCGGCCGACTCCAAAATTCAGCGTTTCCCCATCTCAGCCCAGAAAGCAGGTAGAACAACTTTTGTGGTGTCTTTTAGATGCCTACCAAGGTAGTGTAAAAACTACCAGGAGAACTCCTGCCTGGCACCTTCCCCGGTGGAGTTGTGCATGGGGTGTGTTTGGAACATTTTGTCACCGGCCGACTCCAAAATTCAGCGGTTCCCCATCTCAGCCCAGAAAGCAGGTAGAACAACTTTTGTGGTGTCTTTCAGATGCCTACCGGAGCAATGTAAAAACTACCAGGAGAACTCCTGTCTGGCACCTTCCCCGGTGGAGTTGTGCAGGGGGTGTCTTTGGAACATTTTGTCACCAGCCGAGTCCAAAATTCAGCGGTTCCCCATCTCAGCCCAGAAAGCAGGTAGAACAACTTTTGTGGTGCCTTTCAGCTGCCTACCAAGGCAGCGTAAAAATTACTAAGAGAACTCCTGTCTGGCACCTTCCCCGGTGGAGTTGTGCAGGGGGTGTCTTTGGAACATTTTGTCACCGGCCGAGTCCAAAATTCAGCGATTCCCCATCTCAGCCCAGAAAGCAGATAGAACAACTTTTGTGGTGTCTTTCAGATGCCTACCGGAGCAATGTAAAAACTACCAGGAGAACTCCTGTCTGGCACCTTCCCCGGTGGAGTTGTGCAGGGGGTGTTTTTGGAAACTTTTTGTCACCAGCCGACTCCAAAATTCAGCGGTTCCCCATCTCAGCCCAGAAAGCAGGTAGAACAACTTTTGTGGTGCCTTTCAGCTGCCTACCAAGGTAGTGTAGAAACTACTAAGAGAACTCCTGTCTGGCACCTTCCCCGGTGGAGTTGTGCAGGGGGTGTGTTTGGAACATTTTGTCACCAGCCGACTCCAAAATTCAGCGGTTCCCCATCTCAGCCCAGAAAGCAGGTGGAACAACTTTTGTGGTGTCTTTCAAATGCCACCAAGGTAGTGTAAAAACTACCAGGAGAACTCCTGCCTGGCACCTTCCCCGGTGGAGTTGTGCATGGGGTGTGTTTGGAACATTTTGTCACCGGCCGACTCCAAAATTAAGCGGTTCCCCATCTCAGCCCAGAAAGCAGGTAGAACAACTTTTGTGATGTCTTTCAGATGCCTACCGGAGCAATGTAAAAACTACCAGGAGAACTCCTGTCTGGCACCTTCCCCGGTGGAGTTGTGCAGGGGGTGTGTTTGGAACATTTTGTCACCGGCCGACTCCAAAATTCAGCGTTTCCCCATCTCAGCCCAGAAAGCAGGTAGAACAACTTTTGTGGTGTCTTTTAGATGCCTACCAAGGTAGTGTAAAAACTACCAAGAGAACTCCTGTCTGGCACCTTCCCCGGTGGAGTTGTGCAGGGGGTGTGTTTGGAACATTTTGTCACCGGCCGACTCCAAAATTCAGCGTTTCCCCATCTCAGCCCAGAAAGCAGGTAGAACAACTTTTGTGGTGTCTTTCAGATGCCTACCGGAGCAATGTAAAAACTACCAGGAGAACTCCTGTCTGGCACCTTCCCCGGTGGAGTTGTGCAGGGGGTGTGTTTTGAACATTTTGTCACCGGCCGAGTCCAAAATTCAGCGGTTCCCCATCTCAGCCCAGAAAGCAGGTAGAACAACTTTTGTGGTGTCTTTTAGATGCCTACCAAGGTAGTGTAAAAACTATCAAGAGAACGCTTGTCTGGCACCTTCCCCGATGGAGTTGTGCATGGGGTGTCTTTGGAACATTTTGTCACCGGCCGACTCCAAAATTCAGCGATTCCCCATCTCAGCCCAGAAAGCAGATAGAACAACTTTTGTGGTGTCTTTCAGATGCCTACCGGAGCAATGTAAAAACTACCAGGAGAACTCCTGTCTGGCACCTTCCCCGGTGGAGTTGTGCAGGGGGTGTGTTTGGAACATTTTGTCACCAGCCGACTCCAAAATTCAGCGTTTCCCCATCTCAGCCCAGAAAGCAGGTAGAACAACTTTTGTGGTGTCTTTTAGATGCCTACCAAGGTAGTGTAAAAACTACCAGGAGAACTCCTGTCTGGCACCTTCCCCGGTGGAGTTGTGCATGGGGTGTGTTTGGAACATTTTGTCACCGGCCGACTCCAAAATTCAGCGATTCCCCATCTCAGCCCAGAAAGCAGGTAGAACAACTTTTGTGGTGTCTTTTAGATGCCTACCAAGGTAGTGTAAAAACTATCAAGAGAACGCTTGTCTGGCACCTTCCCCGGTGGAGTTGTGCATGGGGTGTCTTTGGAACATTTTGTCACCAGCCGACTCCAAAATTCAGCGGTTCCCCATCTCAGCCCAGAAAGCAGGTAGAACAACTTTTGTGGTGCCTTTCAAATGCCTACCAAGGTAGTGTAGAAACTACCAAGAGAACTCCTGTCTGGCACCTTCCCCGGTGGAGTTGTGCAGGGGGTGTGTTTGGAACATTTTGTCACCAGCCGACTCCAAAATTCAGCGGTTCCCCATCTCAGCCCAGAAAGCAGGTAGAACAACTTTTGTGGTGTCTTTCAGATGCCTACCGGAGCAATGTAAAAACTACCAGGAGAACTCCTGTCTGGCACCTTCCCCGGTGGAGTTGTGCAGGGGGTGTGTTTGGAACATTTTGTCACCGGCCGAGTCCAAAATTCAGCGGTTCCCCATCTCAGCCCAGAAAGCAGGTAGAACAACTTTTGTGGTGTCTTTCAAATGCCTACCAAGGTAGTGTAAAAACTATTAAGAGAACTCCTGCCTGGCACCTTCCCCGGTGGAGTTGTGCAGGGGGTGTGTTTGGAACATTTTGTCACCAGCCGACTCCAAAATTCAGCGGTTCCCCATCTCAGCCCAGAAAGCAGGTAGAACAACTTTTGTGGTGTCTTTCAGATGCCTACCGGAGCAATGTAAAAACTACCAGGAGAACTCCTGTCTGGCACCTTCCCCGGTGGAGTTGTGCAGGGGGTGTGTTTGGAACATTTTGTCACCAGCCGACTCCAAAATTCAGCGATTCCCCATCTCAGCCCAGAAAGCAGGTACAACAACTTTTGTGGTGCCTTTCAGCTGCCTACCAAGGTAGTGTAAAAACTACTAAGAGAATTCCTGTCTGGCACCTTCCCCGGTGGAGTTGTGCAGGGGGTGTGTTTGGAACATTTTGTCACCGGCCGACTCCAAAATTCAGCGATTCCCCATCTCAGCCCAGAAAGCAGATAGAACAACTTTTGTGGTGTCTTTCAGATGCCTACCGGAGCAATGTAAAAACTACCAGGAGAACTCCTGTCTGGCACCTTCCCCGGTGGAGTTGTGCAGGGGGTGTCTTTGAAACATTTTGTCACCGGCCGACTCCAAAATTCAGCGATTCCCCATCTCAGCCCAGAAAGCAGGTAGAACAACTTTTGTGGTGTCTTTTAGATGCCTACCAAGGTAGTGTAAAAACTACCAAGAGAACTCCTGTCTGGCACCTTCCCCGGTGGAGTTGTGCAGGGGGTGTGTTTGGAACATTTTGTCACCGGCCGACTCCAAAATTCAGCGTTTCCCCATCTCAGCCCAGAAAGCAGGTAGAACAACTTTTGTGGTGTCTTTTAGATGCCTACCAAGGTAGTGTAAAAACTACCAAGAGAACTCCTGTCTGGCACCTTCCCCGGTGGAGTTGTGCAGGGGGTGTGTTTGGAACATTTTGTCACCAGCCGACTCCAAAATTCAGCGGTTCCCCATCTCAGCCCAGAAAGCAGGTAGAACAACTTTTGTGGTGTCTTTCAGATGCCTACCGGAGCAATGTAAAAACTACCAGGAGAACTCCTGTCTGGCACCTTCCCCGGTGGAGTTGTGCAGGGGGTGTGTTTGGAACATTTTGTCACCGGCCGAGTCCAAAATTCAGCGATTCCCCATCTCAGCCCAGAAAGCAGGTAGAACAACTTTTGTGGTGCCTTTCAGCTGCCTACCAAGGTAGTGTAAAAACTACTAAGAGAACTCCTGTCTGGCACCTTCCCCGGTGGAGTTGTGCATGGGGTGTGTTTGGAACATTTTGTCACCGGCCGAGTCCAAAATTCAGCGGTTCCCCATCTCCATCCAGAAAGCAGGTAGAACAACTTTTGTGGTGCCTTTCTGATGTCTACCAAGGTAGTGTAAAATCTACCAGGAGAACTCCTGTCTGGCACCTTCCCCGGTGGAGTTGTGCATGGGGTGTCTTTGGAACATTTTGCCACCAGCCGACTCCAAAATTCAGCGGTTCCCCATCTCAGCCCAGAAAGCAGGTAGAACAACTTTTGTGGTGTCTTTCAGATGCCTACCGGAGCAATGTAAAAACTACCAGGAGAACTCCTGTCTGGCACCTTCCCCGGTGGAGTTGTGCATGGGGTGTGTTTGGAACATTTTGTCACCAGCCGAGTCCAAAATTCAGCGGTTCCCCATCTCAGCCCAGAAAGCAGGTGGAACAACTTTTGTGGTGTCTTTTAGATGCCTACCAAGGTAGTGTAAAAACTACCAAGAGAACTCCTGTCTGGCACCTTCCCCGGTGGAGTTGTGCAGGGGGTGTGTTTGGAACATTTTGTCACCAGCCGACTCCAAAATTCAGCGGTTCCCCATCTCAGCCCAGAAAGCAGGTAGAACAACTTTTGTGGTGTCTTTCAGATGCCTACCGGAGCAATGTAAAAACTACCAGGAGAACTCCTGTCTGGCACCTTCCCCGGTGGAGTTGTGCAGGGGGTGTGTTTGGAACATTTTGTCACCGGCCGAGTCCAAAATTCAGCGATTCCCCATCTCAGCCCAGAAAGCAGGTAGAACAACTTTTGTGGTGCCTTTCAGCTGCCTACCAAGGTAGTGTAAAAACTACTAAGAGAACTCCTGTCTGGCACCTTCCCCGGTGGAGTTGTGCATGGGGTGTGTTTGGAACATTTTGTCACCAGCCGAGTCCAAAATTCAGCGGTTCCCCATCTCAGCCCAGAAAGCAGGTAGAACAACTTTTGTGGTGCCTTTCTGATGTCTACCAAGGTAGTGTAAAATCTACCAAGAGAACTCCTGTCTGGCACCTTCCCCGGTGGAGTTGTGCATGGGGTGTTTTTGGAACATTTTGTCACCAGCCGACTCCAAAATTCAGCGGTTCCCCATCTCAGCCCAGAAAGCAGGTAGAACAACTTTTGTGGTGTCCTTTTGATGCCTACCGGAGCAATGTAAAAACTACCAGGAGAACTCCTGCCTGGCACCTTCCCCGGTGGAGTTGTGCAGGGGGTGTGTTTGGAACATTTTGTCACCAGCCGACTCCAAAATTCAGCGGTTCCCCATCTCAGCCCAGAAAGCAGGTGGAACAACTTTTGTGGTGTCTTTTAGATGCCTACCAAGGTAGTGTAAAAACTATCAAGAGAACGCTTGTCTGGCACCTTCCCCGGTGGAGTTGTGCATGGGGTGTCTTTGGAACATTTTGTCACCAGCCGACTCCAAAATTCAGCGGTTCCCCATCTCAGCCCAGAAAGCAGGTAGAACAACTTTTGTGGTGCCTTTCAAATGCCTACCAAGGTAGTGTAGAAACTACCAAGAGAACTCCTGTCTGGCACCTTCCCCGGTGGAGTTGTGCATGGGGTGTGTTTGGAACATTTTGTCACCGGCCGAGTCCAAAATTCAGCGGTTCCCCATCTCAGCCCAGAAAGCAGGTAGAACAACTTTTGTGGTGTCTTTCAAATGCCTACCAAGGTAGTGTAAAAACTATTAAGAGAACTCCTGCCTGGCACCTTCCCCGGTGGAGTTGTGCAGGGGGTGTGTTTGGAACATTTTGTCACCAGCCGACTCCAAAATTCAGCGGTTCCCCATCTCAGCCCAGAAAGCAGGTAGAACAACTTTTGTGGTGTCTTTCAGATGCCTACCGAAGCAATGTAAAAACTACCAGGAGAACTCCTGTCTGGCACCTTCCCCGGTGGAGTTGTGCAGGGGGTGTGTTTGGAACATTTTGTCACCGGCCGACTCCAAAATTCAGCGATTCCCCATCTCAGCCCAGAAAGCAGGAAGAACAACTTTTGTGGTGTCTTTCAAATGCCTACCAAGGTAGTGTAAAAACTACTAAGAGAATTCCTGTCTGGCACCTTCCCCGGTGGAGTTGTGCAGGGGGTGTGTTTGGAACATTTTGTCACCGGCCGACTCCAAAATTCAGCGATTCCCCATCTCAGCCCAGAAAGCAGATAGAACAACTTTTGTGGTGTCTTTCAGATGCCTACCGGAGCAATGTAAAAACTACCAGGAGAACTCCTGTCTGGCACCTTCCCCGGTGGAGTTGTGCAGGGGGTGTCTTTGAAACATTTTGTCACCGGCCGACTCCAAAATTCAGCGATTCCCCATCTCAGCCCAGAAAGCAGGTAGAACAACTTTTGTGGTGTCTTTTAGATGCCTACCAAGGTAGTGTAAAAACTACCAAGAGAACTCCTGTCTGGCACCTTCCCCGGTGGAGTTGTGCAGGGGGTGTGTTTGGAACATTTTGTCACCGGCCGACTCCAAAATTCAGCGTTTCCCCATCTCAGCCCAGAAAGCAGGTAGAACAACTTTTGTGGTGTCTTTTAGATGCCTACCATGGTAGTGTAAAAACTACCAAGAGAACTCCTGTCTGGCACCTTCCCCGGTGGAGTTGTGCAGGGGGTGTGTTTGGAACATTTTGTCACCAGCCGACTCCAAAATTCAGCGGTTCCCCATCTCAGCCCAGAAAGCAGGTAGAACAACTTTTGTGGTGTCTTTCAGATGCCTACCGGAGCAATGTAAAAACTACCAGGAGAACTCCTGTCTGGCACCTTCCCCGGTGGAGTTGTGCAGGGGGTGTCTTTGGAACATTTTGTCACCGGCCGACTCCAAAATTCAGCGTTTCCCCATCTCAGCCCAGAAAGCAGGTAGAACAACTTTTGTGGTGCCTTTCAGCTGCCTACCAAGGTAGTGTAAAAACTACTAAGAGAACTCCTGTCTGGCACCTTCCCCGGTGGAGTTGTGCATGGGGTGTGTTTGGAACATTTTGTCACCAGCCGAGTCCAAAATTCAGCGGTTCCCCATCTCCATCCAGAAAGCAGGTAGAACAACTTTTGTGGTGCCTTTCTGATGTCTACCAAGGTAGTGTAAAATCTACCAGGAGAACTCCTGTCTGGCACCTTCCGTGGTGGAGTTGTGCATGGGGTGTGTTTGGAACATTTTGTCACCAGCCGAGTCCAAAATTCAGCGGTTCCCCATCTCAGCCCAGAAAGCAGGTGGAACAACTTTTGTGGTGTCTTTTAGATGCCTACCAAGGTAGTGTAAAAACTACCAAGAGAACTCCTGTCTGGCACCTTCCCCGGTGGAGTTGTGCAGGGGGTGTGTTTGGAACATTTTGTCACCAGCCGAGTCCAAAATTCAGCGGTTCCCCATCTCAGCCCAGAAAGCAGGTAGAACAACTTTTGTGGTGTCTTTCAGATGCCTACCGGAGCAATGTAAAAACTACCAGGAGAACTCCTGTCTGGCACCTTCCCCGGTGGAGTTGTGCAGGGGGTGTGTTTGGAACATTTTGTCACCGGCCGAGTCCAAAATTCAGCGATTCCCCATCTCAGCCCAGAAAGCAGGTAGAACAACTTTTGTGGTGCCTTTCAGCTGCCTACCAAGGTAGTGTAAAAACTACTAAGAGAACTCCTGTCTGGCACCTTCCCCGGTGGAGTTGTGCAGGGGGTGTGTTTGGAACATTTTGTCACCAGCCGAGTCCAAAATTCAGCGGTTCCCCATCTCAGCCCAGAAAGCAGGTAGAACAACTTTTGTGGTGCCTTTCTGATGTCTACCAAGGTAGTGTAAAATCTACCAAGAGAACTCCTGTCTGGCACCTTCCCCGGTGGAGTTGTGCATGGGGTGTTTTTGGAACATTTTGTCACCAGCCGACTCCAAAATTCAGCGGTTCCCCATCTCTAGCCCAGAAAGCAGGTGGAACAACTTTTGTGGTGTCTTTCAAATGCCTACCAAGGTAGTGTAAAATCTACCAAGAGAACTCCTGTCTGGCACCTTCCCCGGTGGAGTTGTGCAGGGGGTGTGTTTGGAACATTTTGTCACCAGCCGACTCCAAAATTCAGCGGTTCCCCATCTCAGCCCAGAAAGCAGGTAGAACAACTTTTGTGGTGTCTTTCAGATGCCTACCGGAGCAATGTAAAAACTACCAGGAGAACTCCTGTCTGGCACCTTCCCCGGTGGAGTTGTGCATGGGGTGTGTTTGGAACATTTTGTCACCAGCCGAGTCCAAAATTCAGCTGTTCCCCATCTCAGCCCAGAAAGCAGGTAGAACAACTTCTGTGGTGTCTTTTAGATGCCTACCAAGGTAGTGTAAAAACTATCAAGAGAATGCTTGTCTGGCACCTTCCCCGGTGGAGTTGTGCATGGGGTGTGTTTGGAACATTTTGTCACCGGCCGAGTCCAAAATTCAGCGATTCCCCATCTCAGCCCTGAAAGCAGATAGAACAACTTTTGTGGTGTCTTTTAGATGCCTACCGGAGCAATGTAAAAACTACCAGGAGAACTCCTGTCTGGCACCTTCCCCGGTGGAGTTGTGCAGGGGGTGTGTTTGGAACATTTTGTCACCGGCCGAGTCCAAAATTCAGCGATTCCCCATCTCAGCCCAGAAAGCAGGTAGAACAACTTTTGTGGTGTCTTTTAGATGCCTACCGGAGCAATGTAAAAACTACCAGGAGAACTCCTGTCTGGCACCTTCCGTGGTGGAGTTGTGCATGGGGTGTGTTTGGAACATTTTGTCACCAGCCGACTCCAAAATTCAGCGTTTCCCCATCTCAGCCCAGAAAGCAGGTAGAACAACTTTTGTGGTGTCTTTTAGATGCCTACCAAGGTAGTGTAAAAACTACCAGGAGAACTCCTGTCTGGCACCTTCCCCGGTGGAGTTGTGCATGGGGTGTCTTTGGAACATTTTGTCACCAGCCGACTCCAAAATTCAGCGGTTCCCCATCTCAGCCCAGAAAGCAGGTAGAACAACTTTTGTGGTGCCTTTCAAATGCCTACCAAGGTAGTGTAGAAACTACCAAGAGAACTCCTGTCTGGCACCTTCCCCGGTGGAGTTGTGCATGGGGTGTCTTTGGAACATTTTGTCACCGGCCGACTCCAAAATTCAGCGGTTCCCCATCTCAGCCCAGAAAGCAGGTGGAACAACTTTTGTGGTGTCTTTCAAATGCCTACCAAGGTAGTGTAAAAACTACCAGGAGAACTCCTGCCTGGCACCTTCCCCGGTGGAGTTGTGCAGGGGGTGTGTTTGGAACATTTTGTCACCAGCCGACTCCAAAATTCAGCGTTTCCCCATCTCAGCCCAGAAAGCAGGTAGAACAACTTTTGTGGTGTCTTTTAGATGCCTACCAAGGTAGTGTAAAAACTACCAAGAGAACTCCTGTCTGGCACCTTCCCCGGTGGAGTTGTGCATGGGGTGTGTTTGGAACATTTTGTCACCAGCCGACTCCAAAATTCAGCGGTTCCCCATCTCAGCCCAGAAAGCAGGTAGAACAACTTTTGTGGTGCCTTTCAAATGCCTACCAAGGTAGTGTAGAAACTACCAAGAGAATTCCTGTCTGGCACCTTCCCCGGTGGAGTTGTGCAGGGGGTGTCTTTGGAACATTTTGTCACCGGCCGACTCCAAAATTCAGCGGTTCCCCATCTCAGCCCAGAAAGCAGGTAGAACAACTTTTGTGGTGTCTTTCAGATGCCTACCGGAGCAATGTAAAAACTACCAGGAGAACTCCTGTCTGGCACCTTCCCCGGTGGAGTTGTGCAGGGGGTGTGTTTGGAACATTTTGTCACCGGCCGAGTCCAAAATTCAGCGATTCCCCATCTCAGCCCAGAAAGCAGGTAGAACAACTTTTGTGCTGCCTTTCAGCTTCCTACCAAGGTAGTGTAAAAACTACTAAGAGAATTCCTGTCTGGCACCTTCCCCGGTGGAGTTGTGCAGGGGGTGTGTTTGGAACATTTTGTCACCGGCCGACTCCAAAATTCAGCGGTTCCCCATCTCAGCCCAGAAAGCAGGTACAACAACTTTTGTGGTGTCTTTTAGATGCCTACCAAGGTAGTGTAAAAACTACCAGGAGAACTCCTGTCTGGCACCTTCCCCGGTGGAGTTGTGCAGGGGGTGTGTTTGGAACATTTTGTCACCGGCCGACTCCAAAATTCAGCGTTTCCCCATCTCAGCCCAGAAAGCAGGTAGAACAACTTTTGTGGTGTCTTTTAGATGCCTACCAAGGTAGTGTAAAAACTACCAAGAGAACTCCTGTCTGGCACCTTCCCCGGTGGAGTTGTGCAGGGGGTGTGTTTGGAACATTTTGTCACCAGCCGACTCCAAAATTCAGCGGTTCCCCATCTCAGCCCAGAAAGCAGGTAGAACAACTTTTGTGGTGCCTTTCAAATGCCTACCAAGGTAGTGTAGAAACTACCAAGAGAACTCCTGTCTGGCACCTTCCCCGGTGGAGTTGTGCATGGGGTGTGTTTGGAACATTTTGTCACCAGCCGACTCCAAAATTCAGCGGTTCCCCATCTCAGCCCACAAAGCAGTTACAACAACTTTTGTGGTGTCCTTTTGATGCCTACCGGAGCAATGTAAAAACTACCAGGAGAACTCCTGTCTGGCACCTTCCCCGGTGGAGTTGTGCAGGGGGTGTGTTTGGAACATTTTGTCACCAGCCGACTCCAAAATTCAGCGTTTCCCCATCTCAGCCCATAAAGCAGGTAGAACAACTTTTGTGGTGTCTTTTAGATGCCTACCAAGGTAGTGTAAAAACTACCAGGAGAACTCCTGTCTGGCACCTTCCCCGGTGGAGTTGTGCAGGGGGTGTGTTTGGAACATTTTGTCACCGGCCGACTCCAAAATTCAGCGTTTCCCCATCTCAGCCCAGAAAGCAGGTAGAACAACTTTTGTGGTGTCTTTTAGATGCCTACCAAGGTAGTGTAAAAACTACCAAGAGAACTCCTGTCTGGCACCTTCCCCGGTGGAGTTGTGCATGGGGTGTTTTTGGAACATTTTGTCACCAGCCGACTCCAAAATTCAGCGGTTCCCCATCTCAGCCCAGAAAGCAGGTAGAACAACTTTTGTGGTGCCTTTCAGCTGCCTACCAAGGTAGCGTAAAAACTACTAAGAGAACTCCTGTCTGGCACCTTCCCCGGTGGAGTTGTGCAGGGGGTGTCTTTGGAACATTTTGTCACCGGCCGACTCCAAAATTCAGCCATTCCCCATCTCAGCCCAGAAAGCAGATAGAACAACTTTTGTGGTGTCTTTCAGATGCCTACCGGAGCAATGTAAAAACTACCAAGAGAACTCCTGTCTGGCACCTTCCCCGGTGGAGTTGTGCAGGGGGTGTGTTTGGAACATTTTGTCACCGGCCGACTCCAAAATTCAGCGGTTCCCCATCTCAGCCCAGAAAGCAGATAGAACAACTTTTGTGGTGTCTTTCAGATGCCTACCGGAGCAATGTAAAAACTACCAGGAGAACTCCTGTCTGGCACCTTCCCCGGTGGAGTTATGCATGGGGTGTGTTTGGAACATTTTATCACCGGCCGAGTCCAAAATTCAGCGATTCCCCATCTCAGCCCAGAAAGCAGGTAGAACAACTTTTGTGCTGCCTTTCAGCTCCCTACCAAGGTAGTGTAAAATCTACCAAGAGAACTCCTGTCTGGCACCTTCCCCGGTGGAGTTGGGCAGGGGGTGTGTTTGGAACATTTTGTCACCAGCCGACTCCAAAATTCAGCGGTTCCCCATCTCAGCCCAGAAAGCAGGTAGAACAACTTTTGTGGTGTCTTTCAAATGCCTACCAAGGTAGTGTAAAAACTACCAGGAGAACTCCTGTCTGGCACCTTCCCCGGTGGAGTTGTGCATGGGGTGTGTTTGGAACATTTTGTCACCAGCCGACTCCAAAATTCAGCGGTTCCCCATCTCAGCCCAGAAAGCAGGAAGAACAACTTTTGTGGTGCCTTTCAGCTGCCTACCAAGGTAGTGTAAAAACTACTAAGAGAACTCCTGTCTGGCACCTTCCCCGGTGGAGTTGTGCATGGGGTGTCTTTGGAACATTTTGTCACCGGCCGACTCCAAAATTCAGCGATTCCCCATCTCAGCCCAGAAAGCAGGAAGAACAATTTTTGTGGTGCCTTTCTGATGTCTACCAAGGTAGTGTAAAATCTACCAGGAGAACTCCTGTCTGGCACCTTCCCCGGTGGAGTTGTGCATGGGGTGTCTTTGGAACATTTTGTCACCAGCCGACTCCAAAATTCAGCGTTTCCCCATCTCAGCCCAGAAAGCAGGTACAACAACTTCTCTTGTGCCTTTCTGATGTCTACCAAGGTAGTGTAGAAACTACCAAGAGAACTCCTGTCTGGCACCTTCCCCGGTGGAGTTGTGCAGGGGGTGTCTTTTGAACATTTTTTCACCAGCCGACTCCAAAATTCAGCGGTTCCCCATCTCAGCCCAGAAAGCAGGTAGAACAACTTTTGTGGTGCCTTTCAGCTGCCTACCAAGGTAGTGTAAAAACTACTAAGAGAACTCCTGTCTGGCACCTTCCCCGGTGGAGTTGTGCAGGGGGTGTCTTTGGAACATTTTGTCACCAGCCGACTCCAAAATTCAGCGTTTCCCCATCTCAGCCCAGAAAGCAGATAGAACAACTTTTGTGGTGTCTTTCAAATGCCTACCAAGGTAGTGTAAAAACTACCAGGAGAACTCCTGCCTGGCACCTTCCCCGGTGAAGTTGTGCAGGGGGTGTTTTTGGAAACTTTTTGTCACCAGCCGACTCCAAAATTCAGCGGTTCCCCATCTCAGCCCAGAAAGCAGGTAGAACAACTTTTGTGGTGTCTTTCAGATGCCTACCGGAGCAATGTAAAAACTACTAAGAGAACTCCTGCCTGGCACCTTCCCCGGTGGAGTTGTGCATGGGGTGTGTTTGGAACATTTTGTCACCAGCCGACTCCAAAATTCAGCGGTTCCCCATCTCAGCCCAGAAAGCAGGTGGAACAACTTTTGTGGTGTCTTTCAAATGCCTACCAAGGTAGTGTAAAAACTACCAGGAGAACTCCTGCCTGGCACCTTCCCCGGTGGAGTTGTGCAGGGGGTGTGTTTGGAACATTTTGTCACCAGCCGACTCCAAAATTCAGCGTTTCCCCATCTCAGCCCAGAAAGCAGGTAGAACAACTTTTGTGGTGTCTTTTAGATGCCTACCAAGGTAGTGTAAAAACTACCAAGAGAACTCCTGTCTGGCACCTTCCCCGGTGGAGTTGTGCATGGGGTGTCTTTGGAACATTTTGTCACCAGCCGACTCCAAAATTCAGCGGTTCCCCATCTCAGCCCAGAAAGCAGGTAGAACAACTTTTGTGGTGCCTTTCAAATGCCTACCAAGGTAGTGTAGAAACTACCAAGAGAATTCCTGTCTGGCACCTTCCCCGGTGGAGTTGTGCAGGGGGTGTCTTTGGAACATTTTGTCACCGGCCGACTCCAAAATTCAGCGGTTCCCCATCTCAGCCCAGAAAGCAGGTACAACAACTTTTGTGGTGTCTTTCAGATGCCTACCGGAGCAATGTAAAAACTACCAGGAGAACTCCTGTCTGGCACCTTCCCCGGTGGAGTTGTGCAGGGGGTGTGTTTGGAACATTTTGTCACCGGCCGAGTCCAAAATTCAGCGATTCCCCATCTCAGCCCAGAAAGCAGGTAGAACAACTTTTGTGCTGCCTTTCAGCTTCCTACCAAGGTAGTGTAAAAACTACTAAGAGAATTCCTGTCTGGCACCTTCCCCGGTGGAGTTGTGCAGGGGGTGTGTTTGGAACATTTTGTCACCGGCCGACTCCAAAATTCAGCGGTTCCCCATCTCAGCCCAGAAAGCAGGTACAACAACTTTTGTGGTGTCTTTTAGATGCCTACCAAGGTAGTGTAAAAACTACCAGGAGAACTCCTGTCTGGCACCTTCCCCGGTGGAGTTGTGCAGGGGGTGTGTTTGGAACATTTTGTCACCGGCCGACTCCAAAATTCAGCGTTTCCCCATCTCAGCCCAGAAAGCAGGTAGAACAACTTTTGTGGTGTCTTTTAGATGCCTACCAAGGTAGTGTAAAAACTACCAAGAGAACTCCTGTCTGGCACCTTCCCCGGTGGAGTTGTGCATGGGGTGTTTTTGGAACATTTTGTCACCAGCCGACTCCAAAATTCAGCGGTTCCCCATCTCAGCCCAGAAAGCAGGTAGAACAACTTTTGTGGTGTCTTTCAGCTGCCTACCAAGGTAGCGTAAAAACTACTAAGAGAACTCCTGTCTGGCACCTTCCCCGGTGGAGTTGTGCAGGGGGTGTTTTTGGAACATTTTGTCACCGGCCGACTCCAAAATTCAGCGGTTCCCCATCTCAGCCCAGATAGCAGGTGGAACAACTTTTGTGGTGTCTTTCAAATGCCTACCAAGGTAGTGTAAAAACTACCAGGAGAACTCCTGTCTGGCACCTTCCGTGGTGGAGTTGTGCATGGGGTGTGTTTGGAACATTTTGTCACCGGCCGACTCCAAAATTCAGCGATTCCCCATCTCAGCCCAGAAAGCAGGTAGAACAACTTTTGTGGTGTCTTTCAGATGCCTACCAAGGTAGTGTAAAAACTACCAGGAGAACTCCTGTCTGGCACCTTCCCCGGTGGAGTTGTGCAGGGGGTGTGTTTGGAACATTTTGTCACCAGCCGACTCCAAAATTCAGCGTTTCCCCATCTCAGCCCAGAAAGCAGGTAGAACAACTTTTGTGGTGCCTTTCAGCTGCCTACCAAGGTAGCGTAAAAACTACCAAGAGAACTCCTGCCTGGCACCTTCCCCGGTGGAGTTGTGCAGGGGGTGTCTTTGGAACATTTTGTCACCAGCCGACTCCAAAATTCAGCGGTTCCCCATCTCAGCCCAGAAAGCAGGTAGAACAACTTTTGTGCTGCCTTTCAAATGCCTACCAAGGTAGTGTAGAAACTACCAAGAGAACGCTTGTCTGGCACCTTCCCCGGTGGAGTTGTGCATGGGGTGTCTTTGGAACATTTTGTCACCGGCCGACTCCAAAATTCAGCGGTTCCCCATCTCAGCCCAGAAAGCAGGAAGAACAACTTTTGTGGTGCCTTTCTGATGTCTACCAAGGTAGTGTAAAATCTACCAGGAGAACTCCTGTCTGGCATCTTCCCCGGTGGAGTTGTGCATGGGGTGTCTTTGGAACATTTTGTCACCAGCCGACTCCAAAATTCAGCGTTTCCCCATCTCAGCCCAGAAAGCAGGTAGAACAACTTCTCTTGTGCCTTTCTGATGTCTACCAAGGTAGTGTAAAATCTACCAAGAGAACTCCTGTCTGGCACCTTTCCCGGTGGAGTTGTGCAGGGGGTGTCTTTGGAACATTTTGTCACCGGCCGAGTCCAAAATTCAGCGGTTCCCCATCTCAGCCCAGAAAGCAGGTAGAACAACTTTTGTGGTGCCTTTCAAATGCCTACCAAGGTAGTGTAGAAACTACCAAGAGAACTCCTGTCTGGCACCTTCCCCGGTGAAGTTGTGCAGGGGGTGTCTTTGGAACACTTTTTCACCAGCCGACTCCAAAATTCAGCGGTTCCCCATCTCAGCCCAGAAAGCAGGTAGAACAACTTTTGTGGTGCCTTTCAGCTGCCTACCAAGGTAGTGTAAAAACTACCAAGAGAACGCTTATCTGGCACCTTCCCCGGTGGAGTTGTGCATGGGGTGTCTTTGGAACATTTTGTCACCGGCCGAGTCCAAAATTCAGCGATTCCCCATCTCAGCCCAGAAAGCAGGTACAACAACTTTTCTTGTGCCTTTCTGATGTCTACCAAGGTAGTGTAAAAACTACCAAGAGAACTCCTGTCTGGCACCTTCCGTGGTGGAGTTGTGCATGGGGTGTGTTTGGAACATTTTGTCACCAGCCGACTCCAAAATTCAGCGTTTCCCCATCTCAGCCCAGAAAGCAGGTAGAACAACTTTTGTGGTGCCTTTCAGCTGCCTACCAAGGTAGTGTAAAAACTACTAAGAGAACTCCTGTCTGGCACCTTCCCCGGTGGAGTTGTGCATTGGGTGTCTTTGGAACATTTTTTCACCGGCCGACTCCAAAATTCAGCGGTTCCCCATCTCAGCCCAGAAAGCAGGTACAACAACTTTTGTGGTGTCTTTCAGGTGCGTACCGGAGCAATGTAAAAACTACCAGGAGAACTCCTGTCTGGCACCTTCCCCGGTGGAGTTGTGCAGGGGGTGTGTTTGGAACATTTTGTCACCAGCCGACTCCAAAATTCAGCGGTTCCCCATCTCAGCCCAGAAAGCAGGTAGAACAACTTTTGTGGTGCCTTTCAGCTGCCTACCAAGGTAGTGTAAAAACTACTAAGAGAACTCCTGTCTGGCACCTTCCCCGGTGGAGTTGTGCAGGGGGTGTCTTTGGAACATTTTGTCACCAGCCGACTCCAAAATTCAGCGATTCCCCATCTCAGCCCAGAAAGCAGATAGAACAACTTTTGTGGTGTCTTTCAAATGCCTACCAAGGTAGTGTAAAAACTACCAGGAGAACTCCTGCCTGGCACCTTCCCCGGTGGAGTTGTGCAGGGGGTGTTTTTGGAAACTTTTTGTCACCAGCCGACTCCAAAATTCAGCGGTTCCCCATCTCAGCCCAGAAAGCAGGTAGAACAACTTTTGTGGTGTCTTTCAGATGCCTACCGGAGCAATGTAAAAACTACTAAGAGAACTCCTGCCTGGCACCTTCCCCGGTGGAGTTGTGCATGGGGTGTGTTTGGAACATTTTGTCACCAGCCGACTCCAAAATTCAGCGGTTCCCCATCTCAGCCCAGAAAGCAGGTGGAACAACTTTTGTGGTGTCTTTCAAATGCCTACCAAGGTAGTGTAAAAACTACCAGGAGAACTCCTGCCTGGCACCTTCCCCGGTGGAGTTGTGCAGGGGGTGTGTTTGGAACATTTTGTCACCAGCCGACTCCAAAATTCAGCGTTTCCCCATCTCAGCCCAGAAAGCAGGTAGAACAACTTTTGTGGTGTCTTTTAGATGCCTACCAAGGTAGTGTAAAAACTACCAAGAGAACTCCTGTCTGGCACCTTCCCCGGTGGAGTTGTGCAGGGGGTGTGTTTGGAACATTTTGTCACCAGCCGACTCCAAAATTCAGCGGTTCCCCATCTCAGCCCAGAAAGCAGGTAGAACAACTTTTGTGGTGCCTTTCAAATGCCTACCAAGGTAGTGTAGAAACTACCAAGAGAATTCCTGTCTGGCACCTTCCCCGGTGGAGTTGTGCAGGGGGTGTGTTTGGAACATTTTGTCACCGGCCGAGTCCAAAATTCAGCGGTTCCCCATCTCAGCCCAGAAAGCAGGTAGAACAACTTTTGTGGTGTCCTTTTGATGCCTACCGGAGCAATGTAAAAACTACCAGGAGAACTCCTGTCTGGCACCTTCCCCGGTGGAGTTGTGCAGGGGGTGTGTTTGGAACATTTTGTCACCAGCCGACTCCAAAATTCAGCGTTTCCCCATCTCAGCCCATAAAGCAGGTAGAACAACTTTTGTGGTGTCTTTTAGATGCCTACCAAGGTAGTGTAAAAACTATCAAGAGAACGCTTGTCTGGCACCTTCCCCGGTGGAGTTGTGCATGGGGTGTCTTTGGAACATTTTGTCACCGGCCGACTCCAAAATTCAGCGGTTCCCCATCTCAGCCCAGAAAGCAGGTACAACAACTTTTGTGGTGTCTTTCAGATGCCTACCGGAGCAATGTAAAAACTACCAGGAGAACTCCTGTCTGGCACCTTCCCCGGTGGAGTTGTGCAGGGGGTGTGTTTGGAACATTTTGTCACCGGCCGAGTCCAAAATTCAGCGATTCCCCATCTCAGCCCAGAAAGCAGGTAGAACAACTTTTGTGCTGCCTTTCAGCTTCCTACCAAGGTAGTGTAAAAACTACTAAGAGAATTCCTGTCTGGCACCTTCCCCGGTGGAGTTGTGCAGGGGGTGTGTTTGGAACATTTTGTCACCGGCCGACTCCAAAATTCAGCGGTTCCCCATCTCAGCCCAGAAAGCAGGTACAACAACTTTTGTGGTGTCTTTTAGATGCCTACCAAGGTAGTGTAAAAACTACCAGGAGAACTCCTGTCTGGCACCTTCCCCGGTGGAGTTGTGCAGGGGGTGTGTTTGGAACATTTTGTCACCGGCCGACTCCAAAATTCAGCGTTTCCCCATCTCAGCCCAGAAAGCAGGTAGAACAACTTTTGTGGTGTCTTTTAGATGCCTACCAAGGTAGTGTAAAAACTACCAAGAGAACTCCTGTCTGGCACCTTCCCCGGTGGAGTTGTGCATGGGGTGTTTTTGGAACATTTTGTCACCAGCCGAGTCCAAAATTCAGCGGTTCCCCATCTCAGCCCAGAAAGCAGGTAGAACAACTTTTGTGGTGCCTTTCAGCTGCCTACCAAGGTAGCGTAAAAACTACTAAGAGAACTCCTGTCTGGCACCTTCCCCGGTGGAGTTGTGCAGGGGGTGTTTTTGGAACATTTTGTCACCGGCCGACTCCAAAATTCAGCCATTCCCCATCTCAGCCCAGAAAGCAGATAGAACAACTTTTGTGGTGTCTTTCAGATGCCTACCGGAGCAATGTAAAAACTACCAGGAGAACTCCTGTCTGGCACCTTCCCCGGTGGAGTTGTGCATGGGGTGTGTTTGGAACATTTTGTCACCAGCCGACTCCAAAATTCAGCGGTTCCCCATCTCAGCCCAGATAGCAGGTGGAACAACTTTTGTGGTGTCTTTCAAATGCCTACCAAGGTAGTGTAAAAACTACCAGGAGAACTCCTGTCTGGCACCTTCCCCGGTGGAGTTGTGCATGGGGTGTGTTTGGAACATTTTGTCACCGGCCGACTCCAAAATTCAGCGGTTCCCCATCTCAGCCCAGAAAGCAGGTAGAACAACTTTTGTGGTGTCTTTCAGATGCCTACCAAGGTAGTGTAAAAACTACCAGGAGAACTCCTGCCTGGCACCTTCCCCGGTGGAGTTGTGCAGGGGGTGTGTTTGGAACATTTTGTCACCAGCCGACTCCAAAATTCAGCGTTTCCCCATCTCAGCCCAGAAAGCAGGTAGAACAACTTTTGTGGTGCCTTTCAGCTGCCTACCAAGGTAGCGTAAAAACTACCAAGAGAACTCCTGCCTGGCACCTTCCCCGGTGGAGTTGTGCATGGGGTGTCTTTGGAACATTTTGTCACCAGCCGACTCCAAAATTCAGCGGTTCCCCATCTCAGCCCAGAAAGCAGGTGGAACAACTTTTGTGCTGCCTTTCAAATGCCTACCAAGGTAGTGTAGAAACTACCAAGAGAACGCTTGTCTGGCACCTTCCCCGGTGGAGTTGTGCATGGGGTGTCTTTGGAACATTTTGTCACCGGCCGACTCCAAAATTCAGCGGTTCCCCATCTCAGCCCAGAAAGCAGGTACAACAACTTTTGTGGTGTCTTTCAGATGCCTACCGGAGCAATGTAAAAACTACCAGGAGAACTCCTGTCTGGCACCTTCCCCGGTGGAGTTGTGCAGGGGGTGTGTTTGGAACATTTTGTCACCGGCCGAGTCCAAAATTCAGCGATTCCCCATCTCAGCCCAGAAAGCAGGTAGAACAACTTTTGTGCTGCCTTTCAGCTTCCTACCAAGGTAGTGTAAAAACTACTAAGAGAATTCCTGTCTGGCACCTTCCCCGGTGGAGTTGTGCAGGGGGTGTGTTTGGAACATTTTGTCACCGGCCGACTCCAAAATTCAGCGGTTCCCCATCTCAGCCCAGAAAGCAGGTACAACAACTTTTGTGGTGTCTTTTAGATGCCTACCAAGGTAGTGTAAAAACTACCAGGAGAACTCCTGTCTGGCACCTTCCCCGGTGGAGTTGTGCAGGGGGTGTGTTTGGAACATTTTGTCACCGGCCGACTCCAAAATTCAGCGTTTCCCCATCTCAGCCCAGAAAGCAGGTAGAACAACTTTTGTGGTGTCTTTTAGATGCCTACCAAGGTAGTGTAAAAACTACCAAGAGAACTCCTGTCTGGCACCTTCCCCGGTGGAGTTGTGCATGGGGTGTTTTTGGAACATTTTGTCACCAGCCGAGTCCAAAATTCAGCGGTTCCCCATCTCAGCCCAGAAAGCAGGTAGAACAACTTTTGTGGTGCCTTTCAGCTGCCTACCAAGGTAGCGTAAAAACTACTAAGAGAACTCCTGTCTGGCACCTTCCCCGGTGGAGTTGTGCAGGGGGTGTTTTTGGAACATTTTGTCACCGGCCGACTCCAAAATTCAGCCATTCCCCATCTCAGCCCAGAAAGCAGATAGAACAACTTTTGTGGTGTCTTTCAGATGCCTACCGGAGCAATGTAAAAACTACCAGGAGAACTCCTGTCTGGCACCTTCCCCGGTGGAGTTGTGCATGGGGTGTGTTTGGAACATTTTGTCACCAGCCGACTCCAAAATTCAGCGGTTCCCCATCTCAGCCCAGATAGCAGGTGGAACAACTTTTGTGGTGTCTTTCAAATGCCTACCAAGGTAGTGTAAAAACTACCAGGAGAACTCCTGTCTGGCACCTTCCCCGGTGGAGTTGTGCATGGGGTGTGTTTGGAACATTTTGTCACCGGCCGACTCCAAAATTCAGCGGTTCCCCATCTCAGCCCAGAAAGCAGGTAGAACAACTTTTGTGGTGTCTTTCAGATGCCTACCAAGGTAGTGTAAAAACTACCAGGAGAACTCCTGCCTGGCACCTTCCCCGGTGGAGTTGTGCAGGGGGTGTGTTTGGAACATTTTGTCACCAGCCGACTCCAAAATTCAGCGTTTCCCCATCTCAGCCCAGAAAGCAGGTAGAACAACTTTTGTGGTGCCTTTCAGCTGCCTACCAAGGTAGCGTAAAAACTACCAAGAGAACTCCTGCCTGGCACCTTCCCCGGTGGAGTTGTGCATGGGGTGTCTTTGGAACATTTTGTCACCAGCCGACTCCAAAATTCAGCGGTTCCCCATCTCAGCCCAGAAAGCAGGTGGAACAACTTTTGTGCTGCCTTTCAAATGCCTACCAAGGTAGTGTAGAAACTACCAAGAGAACGCTTGTCTGGCACCTTCCCCGGTGGAGTTGTGCATGGGGTGTCTTTGGAACATTTTGTCACCGGCCGACTCCAAAATTCAGCGGTTCCCCATCTCAGCCCAGAAAGCAGGAAGAACAACTTTTGTGGTGCCTTTCTGATGTCTACCAAGGTAGTGTAAAATCTACCAGGAGAACTCCTGTCTGGCACCTTCCCCGGTGGAGTTGTGCATGGGGTGTCTTTGGAACATTTTGTCACCAGCCGGCTCCAAAATTCAGCGTTTCCCCATCTCAGCCCAGAAAGCAGGTAGAACAACTTCTCTTGTGCCTTTCTGATGTCTACCAAGGTAGTGTAAAATCTACCAAGAGAACTCCTGTCTGGCACCTTTCCCGGTGGAGTTGTGCAGGGGGTGTCTTTGGAACATTTTGTCACCGGCCGAGTCCAAAATTCAGCGGTTCCCCATCTCAGCCCAGAAAGCAGGTAGAACAACTTTTGTGGTGCCTTTCAAATGCCTACCAAGGTAGTGTAGAAACTACCAAGAGAACTCCTGTCTGGCACCTTCCCCGGTGAAGTTGTGCAGGGGGTGTCTTTGGAACATTTTGTCACCGGCCGAGTCCAAAATTCAGCGATTCCCCATCTCAGCCCAGAAAGCAGGTACAACAACTTTTCTTGTGCCTTTCTGATGTCTACCAAGGTAGTGTAAAAACTACCAAGAGAACTCCTGTCTGGCACCTTCCGTGGTGGAGTTGTGCATGGGGTGTGTTTGGAACATTTTGTCACCAGCCGACTCCAAAATTCAGCGTTTCCCCATCTCAGCCCAGAAAGCAGGTAGAACAACTTTTGTGGTGCCTTTCAGCTGCCTACCAAGGTAGTGTAAAAACTACTAAGAGAACTCCTGTCTGGCACCTTCCCCGGTGGAGTTGTGCATGGGGTGTCTTTGGAACATTTTTTCACCGGCCGACTCCAAAATTCAGCGGTTCCCCATCTCAGCCCAGAAAGCAGGTACAACAACTTTTGTGGTGTCTTTCAGGTGCGTACCGGAGCAATGTAAAAACTACCAGGAGAACTCCTGTCTGGCACCTTCCCCGGTGGAGTTGTGCAGGGGGTGTGTTTGGAACATTTTGTCACCAGCCGAGTCCAAAATTCAGCGTTTCCCCATCTCAGCCCAGAAAGCAGGTAGAACAACTTTTGTGGTGCCTTTCAGCTGCCTACCAAGGTAGTGTAAAAACTATCAAGAGAACGCTTGTCTGGCACCTTCCCCGGTGGAGTTGTGCATGGGGTGTCTTTGGAACATTTTGTCACCGGCCGAGTCCAAAATTCAGCGGTTCCCCATCTCAGCCCAGAAAGCAGATAGAACAACTTTTGTGGTGTCTTTTAGATGCCTACCGGAGCAATGTAAAAACTACCAGGAGAACTCCTGTCTGGCACCTTCCCCGGTGGAGTTGTGCAGGGGGTGTGTTTGGAACATTTTGTCACCGGCCGACTCCAAAATTCAGCGGTTCCCCATCTCAGCCCAGAAAGCAGGTAGAACAACTTTTGTGGTGTCCTTTTGATGCCTACCGGAGCAATGTAAAAACTACCAGGAGAACTCCTGTCTGGCACCTTCCCCGGTGGAGTTGTGCAGGGGGTGTGTTTGGAACATTTTGTCACCAGCCGACTCCAAAATTCAGCGGTTCCCCATCTCAGCCCAGAAAGCAGGTAGAACAACTTTTGTGGTGCCTTTCAGCTGCCTACCAAGGTAGTGTAGAAACTACCAAGAGAACTCCTGTCTGGCACCTTCCCCGGTGGAGTTGTGCATGGGGTGTGTTTGGAACATTTTGTCACCGGCCGACTCCAAAATTCAGCGGTTCCCCATCTCAGCCCAGAAAGCAGGTAGAACAACTTTTGTGGTGTCCTTTTGATGCCTAGCGGAGCAATGTAAAAACTACCAGGAGAACTCCTGTCTGGCACCTTCCCCGGTGGAGTTGTGCATGGGGTGTGTTTGGAACATTTTGTCACCAGCCGAGTCCAAAATTCAGCGATTCCCCATCTCAGCCCAGAAAGCAGGTAGAACAACTTTTGTGGTGCCTTTCTGATGTCTACCAAGGTAGTGTAAAATCTACCAAGAGAACTCCTGTCTGGCACCTTCCCCGGTGGAGTTGTGCAGGGGGTGTGTTTGGAACATTTTGTCACCGGCCGACTCCAAAATTCAGCGTTTCCCCATCTCAGCCCAGAAAGCAGGTAGAACAACTTTTGTGGTGTCTTTTAGATGCCTACCAAGGTAGTGTAAAAACTACCAAGAGAACTCCTGTCTGGCACCTTCCCCGGTGGAGTTGTGCAGGGGGTGTGTTTGGAACATTTTGTCACCGGCCGACTCCAAAATTCAGCGTTTCCCCATCTCAGCCCAGAAAGCAGGAAGAACAACTTTTGTGGTGTCTTTTAGATGCCTACCAAGGTAGTGTAAAAACTACCAAGAGAACTCCTGTCTGGCACCTTCCCCGGTGGAGTTGTGCATGGGGTGTTTTTGGAACATTTTGTCACCAGCCGACTCCAAAATTCAGCGGTTCCCCATCTCAGCCCAGAAAGCAGGTAGAACAACTTTTGTGGTGTCTTTCAGATGCCTACCAAGGTAGTGTAAAAACTACCAGGAGAACTCCTGTCTGGCACCTTCCGTGGTGGAGTTGTGCATGGGGTGTGTTTGGAACATTTTGTCACCAGCCGAGTCCAAAATTCAGCGTTTCCCCATCTCAGCCCAGAAAGCAGGTAGAACAACTTTTGTGGTGCCTTTCAGCTGCCTACCAAGGTAGTGTAAAAACTACCAAGAGAACTCCTTTCTGGCACCTTCCCCGGTGGAGTTGTGCATGGGGTGTGTTTGGAACATTTTGTCACCGGCCGAGTCCAAAATTCAGCGTTTCCCCATCTCAGCCCAGAAAGCAGGTAGAACAACTTTTGTGGTGTCTTTCAGATGCCTACCGGAGCAATGTAAAAACTACCAGGAGAACTCCTGTCTGGCACCTTCCCCGGTGGAGTTGTGCAGGGGGTGTGTTTGGAACATTTTGTCACCGGCCGAGTCCAAAATTCAGCGGTTCCCCATCTCAGCCCAGAAAGCAGGTAGAACAACTTTTGTGGTGCCTTTCAGCTGCCTACCGGAGCAATGTAAAAACTACCAGGAGAACTCCTGTCTGGCACCTTCCCCGGTGGAGTTGTGCAGGGGGTGTGTTTGTAACATTTTGTCACCAGCCGACTCCAAAATTCAGCGATTCCCCATCTCAGCCCACAAAGCAGGTACAACAACTTTTCTTGTGCCTTTCAGCTGCCTACCAAGGTAGTGTAAATCTACCAACAGAATTCGTTCCTGGCACCTTCCCCGGTGGAGTTGTGCATGGGGTGTCTGTGGAACATTTTGTCACCGGCCGAGTCCAAAATTCAGCGTTTCCCCATCTCAGCCCAGAAAGCAGGTAGAACAACTTTTGTGGTGTCTTTCAGATGCCTACCGGAGCAATGTAAAAACTACCAGGAGAACTCCTGTCTGGCACCTTCCCCGGTGGAGTTGTGCATGGGGTGTGTTTGGAACATTTTGTCACCAGCCGAGTCCAAAATTCAGCTGTTCCCCATCTCAGCCCAGAAAGAAGGTAGAACAACTTTTGTGGTGTCTTTCAGATGCCTACCAAGGTAGTGTAAAAACTACCAGGAGAACTCCTGTCTGGCACCTTCCCCGGTGGAGTTGTGCATGGGGTGTGTTTGGAACATTTTGTCACCGGCCGACTCCAAAATTCAGCGATTCCCCATCTCAGCCCAGAAAGCAGGTAGAACAACTTTTGTGGTGTCTTTCAGATGCCTACCAAGGTAGTGTAAAAACTACCAGGAGAACTCCTGTCTGGCACCTTCCCCGGTGGAGTTGTGCATGGGGTGTGTTTGGAACATTTTGTCACCAGCCGACTCCAAAATTCAGCGTTTCCCCATCTCAGCCCAGAAAGCAGGTAGAACAACTTTTGTGGTGCCTTTCAGCTGCCTACCAAGGTAGTGTAAAAACTACCAAGAGAACTCCTTTCTGGCACCTTCCCCGGTGGAGTTGTGCATGGGGTGTGTTTGGAACATTTTGTCACCGGCCGACTCCAAAATTCAGCGGTTCCCCATCTCAGCCCACAAAGCAGGTACAACAACTTTTCTTGTGCCTTTCAGCTGCCTACCAAGGTAGTGTAAAAACTACCAAAAGAATTCGTTCCTGGCACCTTCCCCGGTGGAGTTGTGCATGGGGTGTGTTTGGAACATTTTGTCACCGGCCGAGTCCAAAATTCAGCGTTTCCCCATCTCAGCCCAGAAAGCAGGTAGAACAACTTTTGTGGTGTCTTTCAAATGCCTACCAAGGTAGTGTAAAAACTACCAAGAGAACTCCTGTCTGGCACCTTCCCCGGTGGAGTTGTGCATGGGGTGTGTTTGGAACATTTTGTCACCGGCCGAGTCCAAAATTCAGCGTTTCCCCATCTCAGCCCAGAAAGCAGGTAGAACAACTTTTGTGGTGTCTTTCAGATGCCTACCGGAGCAATGTAAAAACTACCAGGAGAACTCCTGTCTGGCACCTTCCGTGGTGGAGTTGTGCATGGGGTGTGTTTGGAACATTTTGTCACCAGCCGACTCCAAAATTCAGCGGTTCCCCATCTCAGCCCAGAAAGCAGGTAGAACAAGTTTTGTGGTGTCTTTCAGATGCCTACCAAGGTAGTGTAAAAACTACCAAGAGAACTCCTGTCTGGCACCTTCCCCGGTGGAGTTGTGCATGGGGTGTGTTTGGAACATTTTGTCACCGGCCGAGTCCAAAATTCAGCGGTTCCCCATCTCAGCCCAGAAAGCAGGTAGAACAACTTTTCTTGTGCCTTTCAGCTGCCTACCAAGGTAGTGTAAAAACTACCAAAAGAATTCGTTCCTGGCACCTTCCCCGGTGGAGTTGTGCATGGGGTGTGTTTGGAACATTTTGTCACCGGCCGAGTCCAAAATTCAGCGTTTCCCCATCTCAGCCCAGAAAGCAGGTAGAACAAGTTTTGTCGTGTCTTTCAAATGCCTACCAAGGTAGTGTAAAAACTACCAGGAGAACTCCTGTCTGGCACCTTCCCCGGTGGAGTTGTGCATGGGGTGTGTTTGGAACATTTTGTCAACGGCCGACTCCAAAATTCAGCGTTTCCCCATCTCAGCCCAGAAAGCAGGTACAACAACTTTTCTTGTGCCTTTCAGCTGCCTACCAAGGTAGTGTAAAAACTACCAACAGAATTCGTTCCTGGCACCTTCCCCGGTGGAGTTGTGCATGGGGTGTCTGTGGAACATTTTGTCACCGGCCGAGTCCAAAATTCAGCGTTTCCCCATCTCAGCCCAGAAAGCAGGTAGAACAACTTTTGTGGTGTCTTTCAGATGCCTACCGGAGCAATGTAAAAACTACCAGGAGAACTCCTGTCTGGCACCTTCCCCGGTGGAGTTGTGCATGGGGTGTGTTTGGAACATTTTGTCACCAGCCGACTCCAAAATTCAGCGATTCCCCATCTCAGCCCAGAAAGCAGGTAGAACAACTTTTGTGGTGTCTTTCAGATGCCTACCAAGGTAGTGTAAAAACTATCAGGAGAACTCCTGCCTGGCACCTTCCCCGGTGGAGTTGTGCATGGGGTGTGTTTGGAACATTTTGTCACCGGCCGAGTCCAAAATTCAGCGATTCCCCATCTCAGCCCAGAAAGCAGGTAGAACAACTTTTCTGGTGTCTTTCAGATGCCTACCAAGGTAGTGTAAAAACTACTAAGAGAACTCCTGCCTGGCACCTTCCCCGGTGGAGTTGTGCATGGGGTGTGTTTGGAACATTTTGTCACCGGCCGAGTCCAAAATTCAGTGGTTCCCCATCTCAGCCCAGAAAGCAGGTACAACAACTTTTCTTGTGCCTTTCAGCTGCCTACCAAGGTAGTGTAAAAACTACCAACAGAATTCGTTCCTGGCACCTTCCCCGGTGGAGTTGTGCATGGGGTGTCTGTGGAACATTTTGTCACCCGCCGAGTCCAAAATTCAGCGGTTCCCCATCTCAGCCCAGAAAGCAGGTAGAACAACTTTTGTGGTGTCTTTCAGATGCCTACCGGAGCAATGTAAAAACTACCAGGAGAACTCCTGCCTGGCACCTTCCCCGGTGGAGTTGTGCATGGGGTGTGTTTGGAACATTTTGTCACCGGCCGAGTCCAAAATTCAGCGATTCCCCATCTCAGCCCAGAAAGCAGGTAGAACAACTTTTCTTGTGCCTTTCAGCTGCCTACCAAGGTAGTGTAAAAACTACCAGGAGAACTCCTGCCTGGCACCTTCCCCGGTGGAGTTGTGCATGGGGTGTGTTTGGAACATTTTGTCACCGGCCGAGTCCAAAATTCAGCGTTTCCCCATCTCAGCCCAGAAAGCAGGTAGAACAAGTTTTGTCGTGTCTTTCAAATGCCTACCAAGGTAGTGTAAAAACTACCAAGAGAACTCCTGTCTGGCACCTTCCGTGGTGGAGTTGTGCATGGGGTGTGTTTGGAACATTTTGTCACCAGCCGAGTCCAAAATTCAGCGGTTCCCCATCTCAGCCCAGAAAGCAGGTAGAACAACTTTTGTGGTGTCTTTCAGATGCCTACCAAGGTAGTGTAAAAACTACCAGGAGAACTCCTGTCTGGCACCTTCCCCGGTGGAGTTGTGCATGGGGTGTGTTTGGAACATTTTGTCAACGGCCGACTCCAAAATTCAGCGTTTCCCCATCTCAGCCCAGAAAGCAGGTACAACAACTTTTCTTGTGCCTTTCAGCTGCCTACCAAGGTAGTGTAAAAACTACCAACAGAATTCGTTCCTGGCACCTTCCCCGGTGGAGTTGTGCATGGGGTGTCTGTGGAACATTTTGTCACCGGCCGAGTCCAAAATTCAGCGTTTCCCCATCTCAGCCCAGAAAGCAGGTAGAACAACTTTTGTGGTGTCTTTCAGATGCCTACCGGAGCAATGTAAAAACTACCAGGAGAACTCCTGTCTGGCACCTTCCCCGGTGGAGTTGTGCATGGGGTGTGTTTGGAACATTTTGTCACCAGCCGACTCCAAAATTCAGCGATTCCCCATCTCAGCCCAGAAAGCAGGTAGAACAACTTTTGTGGTGTCTTTCAGATGCCTACCAAGGTAGTGTAAAAACTATCAGGAGAACTCCTGCCTGGCACCTTCCCCGGTGGAGTTGTGCATGGGGTGTGTTTGGAACATTTTGTCACCGGCCGAGTCCAAAATTCAGCGATTCCCCATCTCAGCCCAGAAAGCAGGTAGAACAACTTTTCTTGTGCCTTTCAGCTGCCTACCAAGGTAGTGTAAAAACTACCAGGAGAACTCCTGCCTGGCACCTTCCCCGGTGGAGTTGTGCATGGGGTGTGTTTGGAACATTTTGTCACCGGCCGAGTCCAAAATTCAGCGTTTCCCCATCTCAGCCCAGAAAGCAGGTAGAACAAGTTTTGTCGTGTCTTTCAAATGCCTACCAAGGTAGTGTAAAAACTACCAAGAGAACTCCTGTCTGGCACCTTCCGTGGTGGAGTTGTGCATGGGGTGTGTTTGGAACATTTTGTCACCAGCCGAGTCCAAAATTCAGCGGTTCCCCATCTCAGCCCAGAAAGCAGGTAGAACAACTTTTGTGGTGTCTTTCAGATGCCTACCAAGGTAGTGTAAAAACTATCAGGAGAACTCCTGCCTGGCACCTTCCCCGGTGGAGTTGTGCATGGGGTGTGTTTGGAACATTTTGTCACCGGCCGAGTCCAAAATTCAGCGATTCCCCATTTCAGCCCAGAAAGCAGGTAGAACAACTTTTCTGGTGTCTTTCAGATGCCTACCAAGGTAGTGTAAAAACTATCAGGAGAACTCCTGCCTGGCACCTTCCCCGGTGGAGTTGTGCATGGGGTGTGTTTGGAACATTTTGTCACCGGCCGAGTCCAAAATTCAGCGATTCCCCATCTCAGCCCAGAAAGCAGGTAGAACAACTTTTCTGGTGTCTTTCAGCTGCCTACCAAGGTAGTGTAAAAACTACCAGGAGAACTCCTGTCTGGCACCTTCCGTGGTGGAGTTGTGCATGGGGTGTGTTTGGAACATTTTGTCACCGGCCGAGTCCAAAATTCAGTGGTTCCCCATCTCAGCCCAGAAAGCAGGTACAACAACTTTTCTTGTGCCTTTCAGCTGCCTACCAAGGTAGTGTAAAAACTACCAACAGAATTCGTTCCTGGCACCTTCCCCGGTGGAGTTGTGCATGGGGTGTCTGTGGAACATTTTGTCACCCGCCGAGTCCAAAATTCAGCGTTTCCCCATCTCAGCCCAGAAAGCAGGTAGAACAACTTTTGTGGTGTCTTTCAGATGCCTACCGGAGCAATGTAAAAACTACCAGGAGAACTCCTGCCTGGCACCTTCCCCGGTGGAGTTGTGCAGGGGGTGTGTTTGGAACATTTTGTCACCGGCCGAGTCCAAAATTCAGCGATTCCCCATCTCAGCCCAGAAAGCAGGTAGAACAACTTTTGTGGTGTCTTTCAGATGCCTACCAAGGTAGTGTAAAAACTACCAGGAGAACTCCTGCCTGGCACCTTCCCCGGTGGAGTTGTGCAGGGGGTGTGTTTGGAACATTTTGTCACCAGCCGACTCCAAAATTCAGCGTTTCCCCATCTCAGCCCACAAAGCAGGTAGAACAACTTTTGTGGTGCCTTTCAGCTGCCTACCAAGGTAGTGTAAAAACTACCAAGAGAACTCCTGTCTGGCACCTTCCGTGGTGGAGTTGTGCATGGGGTGTGTTTGGAACATTTTGTCACCAGCCGAGTCCAAAATTCAGCGGTTCCCCATCTCAGCCCAGAAAGCAGGTAGAACAACTTTTGTGGTGTCTTTCAGATGCCTACCGGAGCAATGTAAAAACTACCAGGAGAACTCCTGTCTGGCACCTTCCGTGGTGGAGTTGTGCATGGGGTGTGTTTGGAACATTTTGTCACCGGCCGAGTCCAAAATTCAGCCGTTCCCCATCTCAGCCCAGAAAGCAGGTAGAACAACTTTTGTGGTGTCTTTCAGATGCCTACCAAGGTAGTGTAAAAACTATCAGGAGAACTCCTGCCTGGCACCTTCCCCGGTGGAGTTGTGCATGGGGTGTGTTTGGAACATTTTGTCACCGGCCGAGTCCAAAATTCAGCGATTCCCCATTTCAGCCCAGAAAGCAGGTAGAACAACTTTTCTGGTGTCTTTCAGATGCCTACCAAGGTAGTGTAAAAACTACCAGGAGAACTCCTGTCTGGCACCTTCCGTGGTGGAGTTGTGCATGGGGTGTGTTTGGAACATTTTGTCACCGGCCGACTCCAAAATTCAGCGGTTCCCCATCTCAGCCCAGAAAGCAGGTAGAACAACTTTTGTGGTGCCTTTCAGCTGCCTACCAAGGTAGCGTAAAAACTACTAAGAGAACTCCTGTCTGGCACCTTCCGTGGTGGAGTTGTGCATGGGGTGTGTTTGGAACATTTTGTCACCAGCCGAGTCCAAAATTCAGCGGTTCCCCATCTCAGCCCAGAAAGCAGGTAGAACAACTTTTGTGGTGCCTTTCAAATGCCTACCAAGGTAGTGTAGAAACTACCAGGAGAACTCCTGTCTGGCACCTTCCCCGGTGGAGTTGTGCATGGGGTGTGTTTGGAACATTTTGTCACCAGCCGACTCCAAAATTCAGCGGTTCCCCATCTCAGCCCAGAAAGCAGGTAGAACAACTTTTGTGGTGTCTTTCAGATGCCTACCAAGGTAGTGTAAAAACTACCAAGAGAACTCCTGTCTGGCACCTTCCCCGGTGGAGTTGTGCATGGGGTGTGTTTGGAACATTTTGTCACCGGCCGACTCCAAAATTCAGCGTTTCCCCATCTCAGCCCAGAAAGCAGGTAGAACAACTTTTGTGGTGTCTTTCAGATGCCTACCGGAGCAATGTAAAAACTACCAGGAGAACTCCTGCCTGGCACCTTCCCCGGTGGAGTTGTGCATGGGGTGTGTTTGGAACATTTTGTCACCGGCCGAGTCCAAAATTCAGCGATTCCCCATCTCAGCCCAGAAAGCAGGTAGAACAACTTTTCTGGTGTCTTTCAGATGCCTACCAAGGTAGTGTAAAAACTACCAGGAGAACTCCTGTCTGGCACCTTCCGTGGTGGAGTTGTGCATGGGGTGTGTTTGGAACATTTTGTCACCGGCCGACTCCAAAATTCAGCGTTTCCCCATCTCAGCCCAGAAAGCAGGTAGAACAACTTTTGTGGTGTCTTTCAGATGCCTACCAAGGTAGTGTAAAAACTACCAGGAGAACTCCTGTCTGGCACCTTCCGTGGTGGAGTTGTGCATGGGGTGTGTTTGGAACATTTTGTCACCGGCCGAGTCCAAAATTCAGCGGTTCCCCATCTCAGCCCAGAAAGCAGGTACAACAACTTTTCTTGTGCCTTTCAGCTGCCTACCAAGGTAGTGTAAAAACTACCAAAAGAATTCGTTCCTGGCACCTTCCCCGGTGGAGTTGTGCATGGGGTGTGTTTGGAACATTTTGTCACCGGCCGAGTCCAAAATTCAGCGGTTCCCCATCTCAGCCCAGAAAGCAGGTAGAACAACTTTTGTGGTGTCTTTCAGATGCCTACCAAGGTAGTGTAAAAACTATCAGGAGAACTCCTGCCTGGCACCTTCCCCGGTGGAGTTGTGCATGGGGTGTGTTTGGAACATTTTGTCAACGGCCGAGTCCAAAATTCAGCGATTCCCCATTTCAGCCCAGAAAGCAGGTAGAACAACTTTTCTGGTGTCTTTCAGATGCCTACCAAGGTAGTGTAAAAACTACCAGGAGAACTCCTGTCTGGCACCTTCCGTGGTGGAGTTGTGCATGGGGTGTGTTTGGAACATTTTGTCACCAGCCGACTCCAAAATTCAGCGGTTCCCCATCTCAGCCCAGAAAGCAGGTAGAACAACTTTTGTGGTGCCTTTCAGCTGCCTACCAAGGTAGTGTAAAAACTACCAAGAGAACTCCTGTCTGGCACCTTCCGTGGTGGAGTTGTGCATGGGGTGTGTTTGGAACATTTTGTCACCAGCCGAGTCCAAAATTCAGCGGTTCCCCATCTCAGCCCAGAAAGCAGGTAGAACAACTTTTCTGGTGTCTTTCAGATGCCTACCAAGGTAGTGTAAAAACTACCAGGAGAACTCCTGCCTGGCACCTTCCCCGGTGGAGTTGTGCAGGGGGTGTGTTTGGAACATTTTGTCACCAGCCGACTCCAAAATTCAGCGTTTCCCCATCTCAGCCCACAAAGCAGGTAGAACAACTTTTGTGGTGCCTTTCAGCTGCCTACCAAGGTAGTGTAAAAACTACCAAGAGAACTCCTGTCTGGCACCTTCCGTGGTGGAGTTGTGCATGGGGTGTGTTTGGAACATTTTGTCACCAGCCGAGTCCAAAATTCAGCGGTTCCCCATCTCAGCCCAGAAAGCAGGTAGAACAACTTTTGTGGTGTCTTTCAGATGCCTACCGGAGCAATGTAAAAACTACCAGGAGAACTCCTGTCTGGCACCTTCCCCGGTGGAGTTGTGCATGGGGTGTGTTTGGAACATTTTGTCACCGGCCGAGTCCAAAATTCAGCCGTTCCCCATCTCAGCCCAGAAAGCAGGTAGAACAACTTTTGTGGTGTCTTTCAGATGCCTACCAAGGTAGTGTAAAAACTATCAGGAGAACTCCTGCCTGGCACCTTCCCCGGTGGAGTTGTGCATGGGGTGTGTTTGGAACATTTTGTCACCGGCCGAGTCCAAAATTCAGCGATTCCCCATTTCAGCCCAGAAAGCAGGTAGAACAACTTTTCTGGTGTCTTTCAGATGCCTACCAAGGTAGTGTAAAAACTACCAGGAGAACTCCTGTCTGGCACCTTCCCCGGTGGAGTTGTGCATGGGGTGTGTTTGGAACATTTTGTCACCAGCCGACTCCAAAATTCAGCGGTTCCCCATCTCAGCCCAGAAAGCAGGTAGAACAACTTTTGTGGTGTCTTTCAGATGCCTACCAAGGTAGTGTAAAAACTACCAAGAGAACTCCTGTCTGGCACCTTCCCCGGTGGAGTTGTGCATGGGGTGTGTTTGGAACATTTTGTCACCGGCCGACTCCAAAATTCAGCGTTTCCCCATCTCAGCCCAGAAAGCAGGTAGAACAACTTTTGTGGTGTCTTTCAGATGCCTACCGGAGCAATGTAAAAACTACCAGGAGAACTCCTGCCTGGCACCTTCCCCGGTGGAGTTGTGCATGGGGTGTGTTTGGAACATTTTGTCACCGGCCGAGTCCAAAATTCAGCGATTCCCCATCTCAGCCCAGAAAGCAGGTAGAACAACTTTTCTGGTGTCTTTCAGATGCCTACCAAGGTAGTGTAAAAACTACCAGGAGAACTCCTGTCTGGCACCTTCCGTGGTGGAGTTGTGCATGGGGTGTGTTTGGAACATTTTGTCACCGGCCGACTCCAAAATTCAGCGTTTCCCCATCTCAGCCCAGAAAGCAGGTAGAACAACTTTTGTGGTGTCTTTCAGATGCCTACCAAGGTAGTGTAAAAACTACCAGGAGAACTCCTGTCTGGCACCTTCCGTGGTGGAGTTGTGCATGGGGTGTGTTTGGAACATTTTGTCACCGGCCGAGTCCAAAATTCAGCGGTTCCCCATCTCAGCCCAGAAAGCAGGTACAACAACTTTTCTTGTGCCTTTCAGCTGCCTACCAAGGTAGTGTAAAAACTACCAAAAGAATTCGTTCCTGGCACCTTCCCCGGTGGAGTTGTGCATGGGGTGTGTTTGGAACATTTTGTCACCGGCCGAGTCCAAAATTCAGCGGTTCCCCATCTCAGCCCAGAAAGCAGGTAGAACAACTTTTGTGGTGTCTTTCAGATGCCTACCAAGGTAGTGTAAAAACTATCAGGAGAACTCCTGCCTGGCACCTTCCCCGGTGGAGTTGTGCATGGGGTGTGTTTGGAACATTTTGTCAACGGCCGAGTCCAAAATTCAGCGATTCCCCATTTCAGCCCAGAAAGCAGGTAGAACAACTTTTCTGGTGTCTTTCAGATGCCTACCAAGGTAGTGTAAAAACTACCAGGAGAACTCCTGTCTGGCACCTTCCGTGGTGGAGTTGTGCATGGGGTGTGTTTGGAACATTTTGTCACCAGCCGACTCCAAAATTCAGCGGTTCCCCATCTCAGCCCAGAAAGCAGGTAGAACAACTTTTGTGGTGCCTTTCAGCTGCCTACCAAGGTAGTGTAAAAACTACCAAGAGAACTCCTGTCTGGCACCTTCCGTGGTGGAGTTGTGCATGGGGTGTGTTTGGAACATTTTGTCACCAGCCGAGTCCAAAATTCAGCGGTTCCCCATCTCAGCCCAGAAAGCAGGTAGAACAACTTTTGTGGTGCCTTTCAAATGCCTACCAAGGTAGTGTAGAAACTACCAGGAGAACTCCTGTCTGGCACCTTCCCCGGTGGAGTTGTGCATGGGGTGTGTTTGGAACATTTTGTCACCAGCCGAGTCCAAAATTCAGCGTTTCCCCATCTCAGCCCAGAAAGCAGGTAGAACAACTTTTGTGGTGTCTTTCAGATGCCTACCAAGGTAGTGTAAAAACTACCAAGAGAACTCCTGTCTGGCACCTTCCCCGGTGGAGTTGTGCAGGGGGTGTGTTTGGAACATTTTGTCACCAGCCGACTCCAAAATTCAGCGTTTCCCCATCTCAGCCCAGAAAGCAGGTAGAACAACTTTTGTGGTGTCTTTCAGATGCCTACCGGAGCAATGTAAAAACTACCAGGAGAACTCCTGCCTGGCACCTTCCCCGGTGGAGTTGTGCAGGGGGTGTGTTTGGAACATTTTGTCACCGGCCGAGTCCAAAATTCAGCGATTCCCCATCTCAGCCCAGAAAGCAGGTAGAACAACTTTTGTGGTGTCTTTCAGATGCCTACCAAGGTAGTGTAAAAACTACCAAGAGAACTCCTGTCTGGCACCTTCCGTGGTGGAGTTGTGCATGGGGTGTGTTTGGAACATTTTGTCACCAGCCGACTCCAAAATTCAGCGATTCCCCATCTCAGCCCACAAAGCAGGTAGAACAACTTTTCTGGTGTCTTTCAGCTGCCTACCAAGGTAGTGTAAAAACTACCAAGAGAACTCCTGTCTGGCACCTTCCGTGGTGGAGTTGTGCATGGGGTGTGTTTGGAACATTTTGTCACCAGCCGAGTCCAAAATTCAGCGGTTCCCCATCTCAGCCCAGAAAGCAGGTAGAACAACTTTTGTGGTGTCTTTCAGATGCCTACCGGAGCAATGTAAAAACTACCAGGAGAACTCCTGTCTGGCACCTTCCCCGGTGGAGTTGTGCATGGGGTGTGTTTGGAACATTTTGTCACCGGCCGAGTCCAAAATTCAGCGGTTCCCCATCTCAGCCCAGAAAGCAGGTACAACAACTTTTCTTGTGCCTTTCAGCTGCCTACCAAGGTAGTGTAAAAACTACCAAAAGAATTCGTTCCTGGCACCTTCCCCGGTGGAGTTGTGCATGGGGTGTGTTTGGAACATTTTGTCACCGGCCGAGTCCAAAATTCAGCGGTTCCCCATCTCAGCCCAGAAAGCAGGTAGAACAACTTTTGTGGTGTCTTTCAGATGCCTACCAAGGTAGTGTAAAAACTACTAAGAGAACTCCTGTCTGGCACCTTCCCCGGTGGAGTTGTGCATGGGGTGTGTTTGGAACATTTTGTCACCAGCCGAGTCCAAAATTCAGCGTTTCCCCATCTCAGCCCAGAAAGCAGGTAGAACAACTTTTGTGGTGTCTTTCAGATGCCTACCAAGGTAGTGTAAAAACTACCAAGAGAACTCCTGTCTGGCACCTTCCCCGGTGGAGTTGTGCATGGGGTGTGTTTGGAACATTTTGTCACCAGCCGACTCCAAAATTCAGCGTTTCCCCATCTCAGCCCAGAAAGCAGGTAGAACAACTTTTGTGGTGTCTTTCAGATGCCTACCGGAGCAATGTAAAAACTACCAGGAGAACTCCTGCCTGGCACCTTCCCCGGTGGAGTTGTGCATGGGGTGTGTTTGGAACATTTTGTCACCGGCCGAGTCCAAAATTCAGCGATTCCCCATCTCAGCCCAGAAAGCAGGTAGAACAACTTTTGTGGTGTCTTTCAGATGCCTACCAAGGTAGTGTAAAAACTACCAAGAGAACTCCTGTCTGGCACCTTCCGTGGTGGAGTTGTGCATGGGGTGTGTTTGGAACATTTTGTCACCAGCCGACTCCAAAATTCAGCGATTCCCCATCTCAGCCCACAAAGCAGGTAGAACAACTTTTGTGGTGCCTTTCAGCTGCCTACCAAGGTAGTGTAAAAACTACCAAGAGAACTCCTGTCTGGCACCTTCCGTGGTGGAGTTGTGCATGGGGTGTGTTTGGAACATTTTGTCACCAGCCGAGTCCAAAATTCAGCGGTTCCCCATCTCAGCCCAGAAAGCAGGTAGAACAACTTTTGTGGTGTCTTTCAGATGCCTACCGGAGCAATGTAAAAACTACCAGGAGAACTCCTGTCTGGCACCTTCCCCGGTGGAGTTGTGCATGGGGTGTGTTTGGAACATTTTGTCACCGGCCGAGTCCAAAATTCAGCCGTTCCCCATCTCAGCCCAGAAAGCAGGTAGAACAACTTTTGTGGTGTCTTTCAGATGCCTACCAAGGTAGTGTAAAAACTATCAGGAGAACTCCTGCCTGGCACCTTCCCCGGTGGAGTTGTGCATGGGGTGTGTTTGGAACATTTTGTCACCGGCCGAGTCCAAAATTCAGCGATTCCCCATTTCAGCCCAGAAAGCAGGTAGAACAACTTTTCTGGTGTCTTTCAGATGCCTACCAAGGTAGTGTAAAAACTACCAGGAGAACTCCTGTCTGGCACCTTCCCCGGTGGAGTTGTGCATGGGGTGTGTTTGGAACATTTTGTCACCAGCCGACTCCAAAATTCAGCGGTTCCCCATCTCAGCCCAGAAAGCAGGTAGAACAACTTTTGTGGTGCCTTTCAGCTGCCTACCAAGGTAGTGTAAAAACTACCAAGAGAACTCCTGTCTGGCACCTTCCGTGGTGGAGTTGTGCATGGGGTGTGTTTGGAACATTTTGTCACCAGCCGAGTCCAAAATTCAGCGGTTCCCCATCTCAGCCCAGAAAGCAGGTAGAACAACTTTTGTGGTGCCTTTCAAATGCCTACCAAGGTAGTGTAGAAACTACCAGGAGAACTCCTGTCTGGCACCTTCCCCGGTGGAGTTGTGCATGGGGTGTGTTTGGAACATTTTGTCACCAGCCGAGTCCAAAATTCAGCGTTTCCCCATCTCAGCCCAGAAAGCAGGTAGAACAACTTTTGTGGTGTCTTTCAGATGCCTACCAAGGTAGTGTAAAAACTACCAAGAGAACTCCTGTCTGGCACCTTCCCCGGTGGAGTTGTGCATGGGGTGTGTTTTGAACATTTTGTCACCGGCCGACTCCAAAATTCAGCGTTTCCCCATCTCAGCCCAGAAAGCAGGTAGAACAACTTTTGTGGTGTCTTTCAGATGCCTACCAAGGTAGTGTAAAAACTACCAGGAGAACTCCTGTCTGGCACCTTCCGTGGTGGAGTTGTGCATGGGGTGTGTTTGGAACATTTTGTCACCGGCCGAGTCCAAAATTCAGCGGTTCCCCATCTCAGCCCAGAAAGCAGGTACAACAACTTTTCTTGTGCCTTTCAGCTGCCTACCAAGGTAGTGTAAAAACTACCAAAAGAATTCGTTCCTGGCACCTTCCCCGGTGGAGTTGTGCATGGGGTGTGTTTGGAACATTTTGTCACCGGCCGAGTCCAAAATTCAGCGGTTCCCCATCTCAGCCCAGAAAGCAGGTAGAACAACTTTTGTGGTGTCTTTCAGATGCCTACCAAGGTAGTGTAAAAACTACTAAGAGAACTCCTGTCTGGCACCTTCCCCGGTGGAGTTGTGCATGGGGTGTGTTTGGAACATTTTGTCACCAGCCGAGTCCAAAATTCAGCGATTCCCCATCTCAGCCCAGAAAGCAGGTAGAACAACTTCTGTGGTGTCTTTCAGATGCCTACCAAGGTAGTGTAAAAACTACCAGGAGAACTCCTGTCTGGCACCTTCCCCGGTGGAGTTGTGCATGGGGTGTGTTTGGAACATTTTGTCACCGGCCGACTCCAAAATTCAGCGGTTCCCCATGTCAGCCCAGAAAGCAGGTAGAACAACTTTTGTGGTGTCTTTCAGATGCCTACCGGAGCAATGTAAAAACTACCAAGAGAACTCCTGTCTGGCACCTTCCCCGGTGGAGTTGTGCAGGGGGTGTGTTTGGAACATTTTGTCACCAGCCGACTCCAAAATTCAGCGGTTCCCCATCTCAGCCCAGAAAGCAGGTACAACAACTTTTCTTGTGCCTTTCAGCTGCCTACCAAGGTAGTGTAAAAACTACCAACAGAATTCGTTCCTGGCACCTTCCCCGGTGGAGTTGTGCATGGGGTGTCTGTGGAACATTTTGTCACCAGCCGAGTCCAAAATTCAGCGGTTCCCCATCTCAGCCCAGAAAGCAGGTAGAACAACTTTTGTGGTGTCTTTCAGATGCCTACCGGAGCAATGTAAAAACTACCAGGAGAACTCCTGCCTGGCACCTTCCCCGGTGGAGTTGTGCAGGGGGTGTGTTTGGAACATTTTGTCACTGGCCGAGTCCAAAATTCAGCGATTCCCCATCTCAGCCCAGAAAGCAGGTAGAACAACTTTTCTGGTGTCTTTCAGCTGCCTACCAAGGTAGTGTAAAAACTACCAGGAGAACTCCTGTCTGGCACCTTCCGTGGTGGAGTTGTGCATGGGGTGTGTTTGGAACATTTTGTCACCAGCCGACTCCAAAATTCAGCGGTTCCCCATCTCAGCCCACAAAGCAGGTAGAACAACTTTTGTGGTGCCTTTCAGCTGCCTACCAAGGTAGTGTAAAAACTACCAAGAGAACTCCTGTCTGGCACCTTCCGTGGTGGAGTTGTGCATGGGGTGTGTTTGGAACATTTTGTCACCAGCCGAGTCCAAAATTCAGCGGTTCCCCATCTCAGCCCAGAAAGCAGGTAGAACAACTTTTGTGGTGCCTTTCAAATGCCTACCAAGGTAGTGTAGAAACTACCAGGAGAACTCCTGCCTGGCACCTTCCCCGGTGGAGTTGTGCATGGGGTGTGTTTGGAACATTTTGTCACCGGCCGAGTCCAAAATTCAGCGGTTCCCCATCTCAGCCCAGAAAGCAGGTAGAACAACTTTTGTGGTGTCTTTCAGATGCCTACCAAGGTAGTGTAAAAACTACCAAGAGAACTCCTGTCTGGCACCTTCCGTGGTGGAGTTGTGCATGGGGTGTGTTTGGAACATTTTGTCACCAGCCGACTCCAAAATTCAGCGTTTCCCCATCTCAGCCCAGAAAGCAGGTAGAACAACTTTTGTGGTGCCTTTCAGCTGCCTACCAAGGTAGTGTAAAAACTACCAAGAGAACTCCTGTCTGGCACCTTCCGTGGTGGAGTTGTGCATGGGGTGTTTTTGGAACATTTTGTCACCAGCCGAGTCCAAAATTCAGCGGTTCCCCATCTCAGCCCAGAAAGCAGGTAGAACAACTTTTGTGGTGCCTTTCAAATGCCTACCAAGGTAGTGTAGAAACTACCAGGAGAACTCCTGTCTGGCACCTTCCCCGGTGGAGTTGTGCATGGGGTGTGTTTGGAACATTTTGTCACCGGCCGACTCCAAAATTCAGCGGTTCCCCATCTCAGCCCAGAAAGCAGGTAGAACAACTTTTGTGGTGTCTTTCAGATGCCTACCAAGGTAGTGTAAAAACTACTAAGAGAACTCCTGTCTGGCACCTTCCCCGGTGGAGTTTTGCATGGGGTGTGTTTGGAACATTTTGTCACCGGCCGACTCCAAAATTCAGCGGTTCCCCATCTCAGCCCAGAAAGCAGGTAGAACAACTTTTGTGGTGTCTTTCAGATGCCTACCAAGGTAGTGTAAAAACTACCAGGAGAACTCCTGTCTGGCACCTTCCCCGGTGGAGTTGTGCATGGGGTGTGTTTGGAACATTTTGTCACCGGCCGAGTCCAAAATTCAGCGGTTCCCCATCTCAGCCCAGAAAGCAGGTAGAACAACTTTTGTGGTGTCTTTCAGATGCCTACCGGAGCAATGTAAAAACTACCAGGAGAACTCCTGCCTGGCACCTTCCCCGGTGGAGTTGTGCATGGGGTGTGTTTGGAACATTTTGTCACCGGCCGAGTCCAAAATTCAGCGATTCCCCATCTCAGCCCAGAAAGCAGGTAGAACAACTTTTGTGGTGTCTTTCAGATGCCTACCAAGGTAGTGTAAAAACTACCAGGAGAACTCCTGTCTGGCACCTTCCGTGGTGGAGTTGTGCATGGGGTGTGTTTGGAACATTTTGTCACCAGCCGACTCCAAAATTCAGCGGTTCCCCATCTCAGCCCACAAAGCAGGTAGAACAACTTTTGTGGTGCCTTTCAGCTGCCTACCAAGGTAGTGTAAAAACTACCAAGAGAACTCCTGTCTGGCACCTTCCGTGGTGGAGTTGTGCATGGGGTGTGTTTGGAACATTTTGTCACCAGCCGAGTCCAAAATTCAGCAGTTCCCCATCTCAGCCCAGAAAGCAGGTAGAAGAACTTTTGTGGTGCCTTTCAGCTTCCTACCAAGGTAGTGTAGAAACTACCAGGAGAACTCCTGTCTGGCACCTTCCCCGGTGGAGTTGTGCATGGGGTGTGTTTGGAACATTTTGTCACCGGCCGAGTCCAAAATTCAGCGGTTCCCCATCTCAGCCCAGAAAGCAGGTAGAACAACTTTTGTGGTGTCCTTTTGATGCCTACCGGAGCAATGTAAAAACTACCAGGAGAACTCCTGCCTGGCACCTTCCCCGGTGGAGTTGTGCATGGGGTGTGTTTGGAACATTTTGTCACCAGCCGAGTCCAAAATTCAGCGGTTCCCCATCTCAGCCCAGAAAGCAGGTAGAACAACTTTTGTGGTGTCTTTTAGATGCCTACCAAGGTAGTGTAAAAACTACCAGGAGAACTCCTGTCTGGCACCTTCCCCGGTGGAGTTGTGCATGGGGTGTGTTTGGAACATTTTGTCACCGGCCGACTCCAAAATTCAGCGATTCCCCATCTCAGCCCAGAAAGCAGGAAGAACAACTTTTGTGGTGCCTTTCAGCTGCCTACCAAGGTAGTGTAAAAACTACCAACAGAATTCGTTCCTGGCACCTTCCCCGGTGGAATTGTGCATGGGGTGTGTTTGGAACATTTTGTCACCGGCCGAGTCCAAAATTCAGCGATTCCCCATCTCAGCCCAGAAAGCAGGTAGAACAACTTTTGTGGTGTCTTTCAGATGCCTACCGGAGCAATGTAAAAACTACCAGGAGAACTCCTGTCTGGCACCTTCCCCGGTGGAGTTGTGCAGGGGGTGTCTTTGGAACATTTTGTCACCAGCCGAGTCCAAAATTCAGCTGTTCCCCATCTCAGCCCAGAAAGCAGGTAGAACAACTTTTGTGGTGCCTTTCAAATGCCTACCAAGGTAGTGTAGAAACTACCAAGAGAACGCTTGTCTGGCACCTTCCCCGGTGGAGTTGTGCATGGGGTGTGTTTGGAACATTTTGTCACCAGCCGACTCCAAAATTCAGCGTTTCCCCATCTCAGCCCAGAAAGCAGGTAGAACAACTTTTGTGGTGCCTTTCAGCTGCCTACCAAGGTAGTGTAAAAACTACCAGAAGAACTCCTGTCTGGCACCTTCCCCGGTGGAGTTGTGCATGGGGTGTGTTTGGAACATTTTGTCACCAGCCGACTCCAAAATTCAGCGGTTCCCCATCTCAGCCCAGAAAGCAGGTAGAACAACTTTTGTGGTGTCTTTCAGATGCCTACCAAGGTAGTGTAAAAACTACCAAGAGAACTCCTGTCTGGCACCTTCCGTGGTGGAGTTGTGCATGGGGTGTGTTTGGAACATTTTGTCACCAGCCGACTCCAAAATTCAGCGTTTCCCCATCTCAGCCCAGAAAGCAGGTAGAACAACTTTTGTGGTGCCTTTCAGCTGCCTACCAAGGTAGTGTAAAAACTACCAAGAGAACTCCTGTCTGGCACCTTCCGTGGTGGAGTTGTGCATGGGGTGTTTTTGGAACATTTTGTCACCAGCCGACTCCAAAATTCAGCGGTTCCCCATCTCAGCCCAGAAAGCAGGTACAACAACTTTTGTGGTGCCTTTCAGCTGCCTACCAAGGTAGTGTAAAAACTACCAGGAGAACTCCTGTCTGGCACCTTCCGTGGTGGAGTTGTGCATGGGGTGTGTTTGGAACATTTTGTCACCAGCCGACTCCAAAATTCAGCGGTTCCCCATCTCAGCCCAGAAAGCAGGTAGAACAACTTTTGTGGTGTCTTTCAGATGCCTACCAAGGTAGTGTAAAAACTACTAAGAGAACTCCTGTCTGGCACCTTCCCCGGTGGAGTTTTGCATGGGGTGTGTTTGGAACATTTTGTCACCGGCCGACTCCAAAATTCAGCGATTCCCCATCTCAGCCCAGAAAGCAGGTAGAACAACTTCTGTGGTGTCTTTCAGATGCCTACCAAGGTAGTGTAAAAACTACCAGGAGAACTCCTGTCTGGCACCTTCCCCGGTGGAGTTTTGCATGGGGTGTGTTTGGAACATTTTGTCACCGGCCGACTCCAAAATTCAGCGGTTCCCCATCTCAGCCCAGAAAGCAGGTAGAACAACTTTTGTGGTGCCTTTCAAATGCCTACCAAGGTAGTGTAGAAACTACCAGGAGAACTCCTGTCTGGCACCTTCCCCGGTGGAGTTGTGCATGGGGTGTCTGTGGAACATTTTGTCACCGGCCGAGTCCAAAATTCTGCGTTTCCCCATCTCAGCCCAGAAAGCAGGTAGAACAACTTTTCTTGTGTCTTTCAGATGCCTACCAAGGTAGTGTAAAAACTACCAGGAGAACTCCTGTCTGGCACCTTCCCCGGTGGAGTTGTGCATGGGGTGTGTTTGGAACATTTTGTCACCGGCCGAGTCCAAAATTCAGCGGTTCCCCATCTCAGCCCAGAAAGCAGGTACAACAACTTTTCTTGTGCCTTTCAGCTTCCTACCAAGGTAGTGTAAAAACTACCAAAAGAATTCGTTCCTGGCACCTTCCCCGGTGGAGTTGTGCATGGGTTGTGTTTGGAACATTTTGTCACCGGCCGAGTCCAAAATTCAGCGGTTCCCCATCTCAGCCCAGAAAGCAGGTAGAACAACTTTTGTGGTGTCTTTCAGATGCCTACCAAGGTAGTGTAAAAACTACTAAGAGAACTCCTGTCTGGCACCTTCCCCGGTGGAGTTGTGCATGGGGTGTGTTTGGAACATTTTGTCACCAGCCGAGTCCAAAATTCAGCGATTCCCCATCTCAGCCCAGAAAGCAGGTAGAACAACTTTTCTGGTGTCTTTCAGATGCCTACCAAGGTAGTGTAAAAACTACCAGGAGAACTCCTGTCTGGCACCTTCCCCGGTGGAGTTGTGCATGGGGTGTGTTTGGAACATTTTGTCACCGGCCGAGTCCAAAATTCAGCGGTTCCCCATCTCAGCCCAGAAAGCAGGTAGAACAACTTTTCTGGTGTCTTTCAGATGCCTACCGGAGCAATGTAAAAACTACCAAGAGAACTCCTGTCTGGCACCTTCCCCGGTGGAGTTGTGCATGGGGTGTGTTTGGAACATTTTGTCACCGGCCGAGTCCAAAATTCAGCGGTTCCCCATCTCAGCATAGAAAGCAGGTAGAACAAGTTTTTTGGTGTCTTTCAAATGCCTACCAAGGTAGTGTAAAAACTACCAAGAGAACTCCTGTCTGGCACCTTCCGTGGTGGAGTTGTGCATGGGGTGTGTTTGGAACATTTTGTCACCGGCCGAGTCCAAAATTCAGCGGTTCCCCATCTCAGCCCAGAAAGCAGGTAGAACAACTTCTGTGGTGTCTTTCAGATGCCTACCGGAGCAATGTAAAAACTACCAGGAGAACTCCTGCCTGGCACCTTCCCCGGTGGAGTTGTGCATGGGGTGTGTTTGGAACATTTTGTCACCGGCCGAGTCCAAAATTCAGCGATTCCCCATCTCAGCCCAGAAAGCAGGTAGAACAACTTTTGTGGTGCCTTTCTGATGTCTACCAAGGTAGTGTAAAAACTACCAGGAGAACTCCTGTCTGGCACCTTCCCCGGTGGAGTTGTGCATGGGGTGTGTTTGGAACATTTTGTCACCGGCCGACTCCAAAATTCAGCGGTTCCCCATCTCAGCCCAGAAAGCAGGTAGAACAACTTTTGTGGTGTCTTTCAGATGCCTACCGGAGCAATGTAAAAACTACCAGGAGAACTCCTGCCTGGCACCTTCCCCGGTGGAGTTGTGCATGGGGTGTGTTTGGAACATTTTGTCACCGGCCGAGTCCAAAATTCAGCGATTCCCCATCTCAGCCCAGAAAGCAGGTAGAACAACTTTTCTGGTGTCTTTCAGATGCCTACCAAGGTAGTGTAAAAACTACCAGGAGAACTCCTGTCTGGCACCTTCCGTGGTGGAGTTGTGCATGGGGTGTGTTTGGAACATTTTGTCACCAGCCGACTCCAAAATTCAGCGGTTCCCCATCTCAGCCCACAAAGCAGGTAGAACAACTTTTGTGGTGCCTTTCAGCTGCCTACCAAGGTAGTGTAAAAACTACCAAGAGAACTCCTGTCTGGCACCTTCCCCGGTGGAGTTGTGCATGGGGTGTGTTTGGAACATTTTGTCACCGGCCGAGTCCAAAATTCAGCGGTTCCCCATCTCAGCCCAGAAAGCAGGTAGAACAACTTTTCTGGTGTCCTTCAGATGCCTACCAAGGTAGTGTAAAAACTACCAGGAGAACTCCTGTCTGGCACCTTCCCCGGTGGAGTTGTGCATGGGGTGTGTTTGGAACATTTTGTCACCGGCCGAGTCCAAAATTCAGCGGTTCCCCATCTCAGCCCAGAAAGCAGGTAGAACAACTTTTGTGGTGTCTTTCAGATGCCTACCGGAGCAATGTAAAAACTACCAGGAGAACTCCTGCCTGGCACCTTCCCCGGTGGAGTTGTGCATGGGGTGTGTTTGGAACATTTTGTCACCGGCCGAGTCCAAAATTCAGCGATTCCCCATCTCAGCCCAGAAAGCAGGTAGAACAACTTTTCTGGTGTCTTTCAGATGCCTACCAAGGTAGTGTAAAAACTACCAGGAGAACTCCTGTCTGGCACCTTCCGTGGTGGAGTTGTGCATGGGGTGTGTTTGGAACATTTTGTCACCAGCCGACTCCAAAATTCAGCGGTTCCCCATCTCAGCCCAGAAAGCAGGTAGAACAACTTTTGTGGTGCCTTTCAGCTGCCTACCAAGGTAGTGTAAAAACTACCAAGAGAACTCCTGTCTGGCACCTTCCCCGGTGGAGTTGTGCATGGGGTGTGTTTGGAACATTTTGTCACCAGCCGAGTCCAAAATTCAGCGGTTCCCCATCTCAGCCCAGAAAGCAGGTACAACAACTTTTGTGGTGCCTTTCAGCTTCCTACCAAGGTAGTGTAGAAACTACCAGGAGAACTCCTGTCTGGCACCTTCCCCGGTGGAGTTGTGCATGGGGTGTGTTTGGAACATTTTGTCACCGGCCGAGTCCAAAATTCAGCGGTTCCCCATCTCAGCCCAGAAAGCAGGTAGAACAACTTTTGTGGTGTCCTTTTGATGCCTACCGGAGCAATGTAAAAACTACCAGGAGAACTCCTGCCTGGCACCTTCCCCGGTGGAGTTGTGCATGGGGTGTGTTTGGAACATTTTGTCACCAGCCGAGTCCAAAATTCAGCGTTTCCCCATCTCAGCCCAGAAAGCAGGTAGAACAACTTTTGTGGTGTCTTTCAGATGCCTACCAAGGTAGTGTAAAAACTACCAAGAGAACTCCTGCCTGGCACCTTCCCCGGTGGAGTTGTGCATGGGGTGTGTTTGGAACATTTTGTCACCAGCCGAGTCCAAAATTCAGCGGTTCCCCATCTCAGCCCAGAAAGCAGGTAGAACAACTTTTGTGGTGCCTTTCAAATGCCTACCAAGGTAGTGTAGAAACTACCAAGAGAACGCTTGTCTGACACCTTCCCCGGTGGAGTTGTGCATGGGGTGTGTTTGGAACATTTTGTCACCGGCCGACTCCAAAATTCAGCGATTCCCCATCTCAGCCCAGAAAGCAGGAAGAACAACTTTTGTGGTGCCTTTCAAATGCCTACCAAGGTAGTGTAAAAACTACCAACAGAATTCGTTCCTGGCACCTTCCCCGGTGGAATTGTGCATGGGGTGTGTTTGGAACATTTTGTCACCGGCCGAGTCCAAAATTCAGCGATTCCCCATCTCAGCCCAGAAAGCAGGTAGAACAACTTTTGTGGTGTCTTTCAGATGCCTACCGGAGCAATGTAAAAACTACCAGGAGAACTCCTGTCTGGCACCTTCCCCGGTGGAGTTGTGCAGGGGGTGTCTTTGGAACATTTTGTCACCAGCCGAGTCCAAAATTCAGCTGTTCCCCATCTCAGCCCAGAAAGCAGGTAGAACAACTTTTGTGGTGCCTTTCAAATGCCTACCAAGGTAGTGTAGAAACTACCAAGAGAACGCTTGTCTGGCACCTTCCCCGGTGGAGTTGTGCAGGGGGTGTGTTTGGAACATTTTGTCACCGGCCGACTCCAAAATTCAGCGGTTCCCCATCTCAGCCCAGAAAGCAGGTAGAACAACTTTTGTGGTGTCTTTCAGATGCCTACCAAGGTAGTGTAAAAACTACCAAGAGAACTCCTGTCTGGCACCTTCCGTGGTGGAGTTGTGCATGGGGTGTGTTTGGAACATTTTGTCACCAGCCGACTCCAAAATTCAGCGTTTCCCCATCTCAGCCCAGAAAGCAGGTAGAACAACTTTTGTGGTGCCTTTCAGCTGCCTACCAAGGTAGTGTAAAAACTACCAAGAGAACTCCTGTCTGGCACCTTCCCCGGTGGAGTTGTGCATGGGGTGTTTTTGGAACATTTTGTCACCGGCCGAGTCCAAAATTCAGCGGTTCCCCATCTCAGCCCAGAAAGCAGGTACAACAACTTTTGTGGTGCCTTTCAGCTGCCTACCAAGGTAGTGTAAAAACTACCAACAGAATTCGTTCCTGGCACCTTCCCCGGTGGAGTTGTGCATGGGATGTGTTTGGAACATTTTGTCACCAGCCGACTCCAAAATTCAGCGGTTCCCCATCTCAGCCCAGAAAGCAGGTAGAACAACTTTTGTGGTGTCTTTCAGATGCCTACCAAGGTAGTGTAAAAACTACTAAGAGAACTCCTGTCTGGCACCTTCCCCGGTGGAGTTTTGCATGGGGTGTGTTTGGAACATTTTGTCACCGGCCGAGTCCAAAATTCAGCGATTCCCCATCTCAGCCCAGAAAGCAGGTAGAACAACTTCTGTGGTGTCTTTCAGATGCCTACCAAGGTAGTGTAAAAACTACCAGGAGAACTCCTGTCTGGCACCTTCCCCGGTGGAGTTTTGCATGGGGTGTGTTTGGAACATTTTGTCACCGGCCGACTCCAAAATTCAGCGGTTCCCCATCTCAGCCCAGAAAGCAGGTACAACAACTTTTCTTGTGCCTTTCAGCTGCCTACCAAGGTAGTGTAAAAACTACCAACAGAATTCGTTCCTGGCACCTTCCCCGGTGGAGTTGTGCATGGGGTGTCTGTGGAACATTTTGTCACCGGCCGAGTCCAAAATTCAGCGGTTCCCCATCTCAGCCCAGAAAGCAGGTAGAACAACTTTTCTGGTGTCTTTCAGATGCCTACCAAGGTAGTGTAAAAACTACCAGGAGAACTCCTGTCTGGCACCTTCCGTGGTGGAGTTGTGCATGGGGTGTGTTTGGAACATTTTGTCACCAGCCGACTCCAAAATTCAGCGGTTCCCCATCTCAGCCCAGAAAGCAGGTAGAACAACTTTTGTGGTGCCTTTCAGCTGCCTACCAAGGTAGTGTAAAAACTACCAAGAGAACTCCTGTCTGGCACCTTCCGTGGTGGAGTTGTGCATGGGGTGTGTTTGGAACATTTTGTCACCAGCCGAGTCCAAAATTCAGCGGTTCCCCATCTCAGCCCAGAAAGCAGGTAGAACAACTTTTGTGGTGCCTTTCAAATGCCTACCAAGGTAGTGTAGAAACTACCAGGAGAACTCCTGTCTGGCACCTTCCCCGGTGGAGTTGTGCATGGGGTGTGTTTGGAACATTTTGTCACCGGCCGAGTCCAAAATTCAGCGTTTCCCCATCTCAGCCCAGAAAGCAGGTAGAACAACTTTTGTGGTGTCTTTCAGATGCCTACCAAGGTAGTGTAAAAACTACCAGGAGAACTCCTGTCTGGCACCTTCCCCGGTGGAGTTGTGCATGGGGTGTGTTTGGAACATTTTGTCACCGGCCGAGTCCAAAATTCAGCGGTTCCCCATCTCAGCCCAGAAAGCAGGTACAACAACTTTTCTTGTGCCTTTCAGCTTCCTACCAAGGTAGTGTAAAAACTACCAAAAGAATTCGTTCCTGGCACCTTCCCCGGTGGAGTTGTGCATGGGTTGTGTTTGGAACATTTTGTCACCGGCCGAGTCCAAAATTCAGCGATTCCCCATCTCAGCCCAGAAAGCAGGTAGAACAACTTTTCTGGTGTCTTTCAGATGCCTACCAAGGTAGTGTAAAAACTACCAGGAGAACTCCTGTCTGGCACCTTCCCCGGTGGAGTTGTGCATGGGGTGTGTTTGGAACATTTTGTCACCGGCCGAGTCCAAAATTCAGCGGTTCCCCATCTCAGCCCAGAAAGCAGGTAGAACAACTTTTGTGGTGTCTTTCAGATGCCTACCGGAGCAATGTAAAAACTACCAAGAGAACTCCTGTCTGGCACCTTCCCCGGTGGAGTTGTGCATGGGGTGTGTTTGGAACATTTTGTCACCGGCCGAGTCCAAAATTCAGCGGTTCCCCATCTCAGCCCAGAAAGCAGGTAGAACAAGTTTTTTGGTGTCTTTCAGATGCCTACCAAGGTAGTGTAAAAACTACCAAGAGAACTCCTGTCTGGCACCTTCCCCGGTGGAGTTGTGCATGGCGTGTGTTTGGAACATTTTGTCACCGGCCGAGTCCAAAATTCAGCGGTTCCCCATCTCAGCCCAGAAAGCAGGTAGAACAACTTCTGTGGTGTCTTTCAGATGCCTACCGGAGCAATGTAAAAACTACCAGGAGAACTCCTGCCTGGCACCTTCCCCGGTGGAGTTGTGCATGGGGTGTGTTTGGAACATTTTGTCACCAGCCGAGTCCAAAATTCAGCGGTTCCCCATCTCAGCCCAGAAAGCAGGTAGAACAACTTTTGTGGTGTCTTTCAGATGCCTACCGGAGCAATGTAAAAACTACCAGGAGAACTCCTGTCTGGCACCTTCCCCGGTGGAGTTGTGCATGGGGTGTGTTTGGAACATTTTGTCACCAGCCGACTCCAAAATTCAGCTTTTCCCCATCTCAGCCCACAAAGCAGGTAGAACAACTTTTGTGGTGCCTTTCAGCTGCCTACCAAGGTAGTGTAAAAACTACCAAGAGAACTCCTGTCTGGCACCTTCCGTGGTGGAGTTGTGCATGGGGTGTGTTTGGAACATTTTGTCACCGGCCGACTCCAAAATTCAGCGGTTCCCCATCTCAGCCCAGAAAGCAGGTAGAACAACTTTTGTGGTGCCTTTCAGCTGCCTACCAAGGTAGTGTAAAAACTACCAAGAGAACTCCTGTCTGGCACCTTCCGTGGTGGAGTTGTGCATGGGGTGTGTTTGGAACATTTTGTCACCAGCCGAGTCCAAAATTCAGCGGTTCCCCATCTCAGCCCAGAAAGCAGGTAGAACAACTTTTGTGGTGCCTTTCAAATGCCTACCAAGGTAGTGTAGAAACTACCAGGAGAACTCCTGTCTGGCACCTTCCCCGGTGGAGTTGTGCATGGGGTGTCTTTGGAACATTTTGTCACCAGCCGACTCCAAAATTCAGCGTTTCCCCATCTCAGCCCAGAAAGCAGGTAGAACAACTTTTGTGGTGTCTTTCAGATGCCTACCAAGGTAGTGTAAAAACTACCAAGAGAACTCCTGTCTGGCACCTTCCCCGGTGGAGTTGTGCATGGGGTGTGTTTGGAACATTTTGTCACCGGCCGACTCCAAAATTCAGCGGTTCCCCATCTCAGCCCAGAAAGCAGGTAGAACAACTTTTCTGGTGTCTTTCAGATGCCTACCAAGGTAGTGTAAAAACTACCAGGAGAACTCCTGTCTGGCACCTTCCCCGGTGGAGTTGTGCATGGGGTGTGTTTGGAACATTTTGTCACCGGCCGAGTCCAAAATTCAGCGTTTCCCCATCTCAGCCCAGAAAGCAGGTAGAACAACTTTTGTGGTGTCTTTCAGATGCCTACCGGAGCAATGTAAAAACTACCAAGAGAACTCCTGTCTGGCACCTTCCCCGGTGGAGTTGTGCATGGGGTGTGTTTGGAACATTTTGTCAACGGCCGAGTCCAAAATTCAGCGGTTCCCCATCTCAGCCCAGAAAGCAGGTAGAACAAGTTTTTTGGTGTCTTTCAAATGCCTACCAAGGTAGTGTAAAAACTACCAACAGAATTCGTTCCTGGCACCTTCCCCGGTGGAGTTGTGCATGGGGTGTGTTTGGAACATTTTGTCACCGGCCGAGTCCAAAATTCAGCGGTTCCCCATCTCAGCCCACAAAGCAGGTAGAACAACTTTTCTGGTGTCTTTCAGATGCCTACCAAGGTAGTGTAAAAACTACCAGGAGAACTCCTGCCTGGCACCTTCCCCGGTGGAGTTGTGCATGGGGTGTGTTTGGAACATTTTGTCACCGGCCGAGTCCAAAATTCAGCGATTCCCCATCTCAGCCCAGAAAGCAGGTAGAACAACTTTTCTGGTGTCTTTCAGATGCCTACCAAGGTAGTGTAAAAACTACCAGGAGAACTCCTTTCTGGCACCTTCCCCGGTGGAGTTGTGCATGGGGTGTGTTTGGAACATTTTGTCACCAGCCGACTCCAAAATTCAGCGGTTCCCCATCTCAGCCCACAAAGCAGGTAGAACAACTTTTGTGGTGCCTTTCAGCTGCCTACCAAGGTAGTGTAAAAACTACCAAGAGAACTCCTGTCTGGCACCTTCCGTGGTGGAGTTGTGCATGGGGTGTGTTTGGAACATTTTGTCACCAGCCGAGTCCAAAATTCAGCGGTTCCCCATCTCAGCCCAGAAAGCAGGTAGAACAACTTCTGTGGTGTCTTTCAGATGCCTACCGGAGCAATGTAAAAACTACCAGGAGAACTCCTGTCTGGCACCTTCCCCGGTGGAGTTGTGCATGGGGTGTGTTTGGAACATTTTGTCACCAGCCGACTCCAAAATTCAGCGATTCCCCATCTCAGCCCAGAAAGCAGGTAGAACAACTTTTGTGGTGTCTTTCAGATGCCTACCAAGGTAGTGTAAAAACTATCAGGAGAACTCCTGCCTGGCACCTTCCCCGGTGGAGTTGTGCATGGGGTGTGTTTGGAACATTTTGTCACCGGCCGACTCCAAAATTCAGCGGTTCCCCATCTCAGCCCAGAAAGCAGGTAGAACAACTTTTCTGGTGTCTTTCAGATGCCTACCAAGGTAGTGTAAAAACTACCAGGAGAACTCCTGTCTGGCACCTTCCGTGGTGGAGTTGTGCATGGGGTGTGTTTGGAACATTTTGTCACCAGCCGACTCCAAAATTCAGCGGTTCCCCATCTCAGCCCACAAAGCAGGTAGAACAACTTTTGTGGTGTCTTTCAGCTGCCTACCAAGGTAGTGTAAAAACTACCAAGAGAACTCCTGTCTGGCACCTTCCGTGGTGGAGTTGTGCATGGGGTGTGTTTGGAACATTTTGTCACCAGCCGAGTCCAAAATTCAGCGGTTCCCCATCTCAGCCCAGAAAGCAGGTAGAACAACTTTTGTGGTGCCTTTCAAATGCCTACCAAGGTAGTGTAGAAACTACCAGGAGAACTCCTGTCTGGCACCTTCCCCGGTGGAGTTGTGCATGGGGTGTGTTTGGAACATTTTGTCACCGGCCGACTCCAAAATTCAGCGGTTCCCCATCTCAGCCCAGAAAGCAGGTAGAACAACTTTTGTGGTGTCTTTCAGATGCCTACCAAGGTAGTGTAAAAACTACCAGGAGAACTCCTGCCTGGCACCTTCCGTGGTGGAGTTGTGCATGGGGTGTGTTTGGAACATTTTGTCACCGGCCGACTCCAAAATTCAGCGGTTCCCCATCTCAGCCCAGAAAGCAGGTACAACAACTTTTCTTGTGCCTTTCAGCTGCCTACCAAGGTAGTGTAAAAACTACCAAAAGAATTCGTTCCTGGCACCTTCCCCGGTGGAGTTGTGCATGGGGTGTCTTTGGAACATTTTGTCACCGGCCGAGTCCAAAATTCAGCGGTTCCCCATCTCAGCCCAGAAAGCAGGTAGAACAACTTTTGTGGTGCCTTTCAAATGCCTACCAAGGTAGTGTAGAAACTACCAGGAGAACTCCTGTCTGGCACCTTCCCCGGTGGAGTTGTGCATGGGGTGTGTTTGGAACATTTTGTCACCGGCCGAGTCCAAAATTCAGCGGTTCCCCATCTCAGCCCAGAAAGCAGGTAGAACAACTTTTGTGGTGTCTTTCAGATGCCTACCGGAGCAATGTAAAAACTACCAGGAGAACTCCTGTCTGGCACCTTCCCCGGTGGAGTTGTGCATGGGGTGTGTTTGGAACATTTTGTCACCGGCCGAGTCCAAAATTCAGCGATTCCCCATCTCAGCCCAGAAAGCAGGTAGAACAACTTTTCTGGTGTCTTTCAGATGCCTACCAAGGTAGTGTAAAAACTACCAGGAGAACTCCTGTCTGGCACCTTCCGTGGTGGAGTTGTGCATGGGGTGTGTTTGGAACATTTTGTCACCAGCCGACTCCAAAATTCAGCGGTTCCCCATCTCAGCCCAGAAAGCAGGTAGAACAACTTTTGTGGTGCCTTTCAAATGCCTACCAAGGTAGTGTAGAAACTACCAGGAGAACTCCTGTCTGGCACCTTCCCCGGTGGAGTTGTGCATGGGGTGTGTTTGGAACATTTTGTCACCAGCCGACTCCAAAATTCAGCGTTTCCCCATCTCAGCCCAGAAAGCAGGTAGAACAACTTTTGTGGTGTCTTTCAGATGCCTACCAAGGTAGTGTAAAAACTACCAAGAGAACTCCTGTCTGGCACCTTCCCCGGTGGAGTTGTGCATGGGGTGTGTTTGGAACATTTTGTCACCGGCCGACTCCAAAATTCAGCGTTTCCCCATCTCAGCCCAGAAAGCAGGTAGAACAACTTTTGTGGTGTCTTTCAGATGCCTACCAAGGTAGTGTAAAAACTACCAGGAGAACTCCTGCCTGGCACCTTCCGTGGTGGAGTTGTGCATGGGGTGTGTTTGGAACATTTTGTCACCGGCCGAGTCCAAAATTCAGCGGTTCCCCATCTCAGCCCAGAAAGCAGGTACAACAACTTTTCTTGTGCCTTTCAGCTGCCTACCAAGGTAGTGTAAAAACTACCAAAAGAATTCGTTCCTGGCACCTTCCCCGGTGGAGTTGTGCATGGGGTGTCTGTGGAACATTTTGTCACCGGCCGAGTCCAAAATTCAGCGGTTCCCCATCTCAGCCCAGAAAGCAGGTAGAACAACTTTTGTGGTGTCTTTCAGATGCCTACCGGAGCAATGTAAAAACTACCAGGAGAACTCCTGCCTGGCACCTTCCCCGGTGGAGTTGTGCATGGGGTGTGTTTGGAACATTTTGTCACCGGCCGAGTCCAAAATTCAGCGATTCCCCATCTCAGCCCAGAAAGCAGGTAGAACAACTTTTCTGGTGTCTTTCAGATGCCTACCAAGGTAGTGTAAAAACTACCAGGAGAACTCCTGTCTGGCACCTTCCGTGGTGGAGTTGTGCATGGGGTGTGTTTGGAACATTTTGTCACCAGCCGACTCCAAAATTCAGCGGTTCCCCATCTCAGCCCACAAAGCAGGTAGAACAACTTTTGTGGTGCCTTTCAGCTGCCTACCAAGGTAGTGTAAAAACTACCAAGAGAACTCCTGTCTGGCACCTTCCGTGGTGGAGTTGTGCATGGGGTGTGTTTGGAACATTTTGTCACCAGCCGAGTCCAAAATTCAGCGGTTCCCCATCTCAGCCCAGAAAGCAGGTAGAACAACTTTTGTGGTGTCTTTCAGATGCCTACCGGAGCAATGTAAAAACTACCAGGAGAACTCCTGTCTGGCACCTTCCCCGGTGGAGTTGTGCATGGGGTGTGTTTGGAACATTTTGTCACCAGCCGACTCCAAAATTCAGCGATTCCCCATCTCAGCCCAGAAAGCAGGTAGAACAACTTTTGTGGTGTCTTTCAGATGCCTACCAAGGTAGTGTAAAAACTATCAGGAGAACTCCTGCCTGGCACCTTCCCCGGTGGAGTTGTGCATGGGGTGTGTTTGGAACATTTTGTCACCGGCCGAGTCCAAAATTCAGCGATTCCCCATCTCAGCCCAGAAAGCAGGTAGAACAACTTTTCTGGTGTCTTTCAGATGCCTACCAAGGTAGTGTAAAAACTACCAGGAGAACTCCTGTCTGGCACCTTCCGTGGTGGAGTTGTGCATGGGGTGTGTTTGGAACATTTTGTCACCAGCCGACTCCAAAATTCAGCGGTTCCCCATCTCAGCCCACAAAGCAGGTAGAACAACTTTTGTGGTGCCTTTCAGCTGCCTACCAAGGTAGTGTAAAAACTACCAAGAGAACTCCTGTCTGGCACCTTCCGTGGTGGAGTTGTGCATGGGGTGTGTTTGGAACATTTTGTCACCAGCCGAGTCCAAAATTCAGCGGTTCCCCATCTCAGCCCAGAAAGCAGGTAGAACAACTTTTGTGGTGCCTTTCAAATGCCTACCAAGGTAGTGTAGAAACTACCAGGAGAACTCCTGTCTGGCACCTTCCCCGGTGGAGTTGTGCATGGGGTGTGTTTGGAACATTTTGTCACCGGCCGACTCCAAAATTCAGCGTTTCCCCATCTCAGCCCAGAAAGCAGGTAGAACAACTTTTGTGGTGTCTTTCAGATGCCTACCAAGGTAGTGTAAAAACTACCAGGAGAACTCCTGTCTGGCACCTTCCCCGGTGGAGTTGTGCATGGGGTGTGTTTGGAACATTTTGTCACCGGCCGACTCCAAAATTCAGCGTTTCCCCATCTCAGCCCAGAAAGCAGGTAGAACAACTTTTGTGGTGTCTTTCAGATGCCTACCAAGGTAGTGTAAAAACTACCAGGAGAACTCCTGCCTGGCACCTTCCGTGGTGGAGTTGTGCATGGGGTGTGTTTGGAACATTTTGTCACCGGCCGAGTCCAAAATTCAGCGGTTCCCCATCTCAGCCCAGAAAGCAGGTACAACAACTTTTGTGGTGTCTTTCAGATGCCTACCAAGGTAGTGTAAAAACTACTAAGAGAACTCCTGTCTGGCACCTTCCCCGGTGGAGTTGTGCATGGGGTGTGTTTGGAACATTTTGTCACCAGCCGAGTCCAAAATTCAGCCGTTCCCCATCTCAGCCCAGAAAGCAGGTAGAACAACTTCTGTGGTGTCTTTCAGATGCCTACCAAGGTAGTGTAAAAACTACCAGGAGAACTCCTGTCTGGCACCTTCCCCGGTGGAGTTGTGCATGGGGTGTGTTTGGAACATTTTGTCAACGGCCGAGTCCAAAATTCAGCGGTTCCCCATCTCAGCCCAGAAAGCAGGTAGAACAACTTTTGTGGTGTCTTTCAGATGCCTACCGGAGCAATGTAAAAACTACCAAGAGAACTCCTGTCTGGCACCTTCCCCGGTGGAGTTGTGCATGGGGTGTGTTTGGAACATTTTGTCACCGGCCGAGTCCAAAATTCAGCGTTTCCCCATCTCAGCCCAGAAAGCAGGTAGAACAAGTTTTTTGGTGTCTTTCAAATGCCTACCAAGGTAGTGTAAAAACTACCAAGAGAACTCCTGTCTGGCACCTTCCGTGGTGGAGTTGTGCATGGGGTGTGTTTGGAACATTTTGTCTCCGGCCGAGTCCAAAATTCAGCGGTTCCCCATCTCAGCCCAGAAAGCAGGTACAACAACTTTTTTTGTGCCTTTCAGCTGCCTACCAAGGTAGTGTAAAAACTACCAAGAGAATTCGTTCCTGGCACCTTCCCCGGTGGAGTTGTGCATGGGGTGTGTTTGGAACATTTTGTCACCGGCCGAGTCCAAAATTCAGCGGTTCCCCATCTCAGCCCAGAAAGCAGGTAGAACAACTTTTGTGGTGTCTTTCAGATGCCTACCGGAGCAATGTAAAAACTACCAGGAGAACTCCTGCCTGGCACCTTCCCCGGTGGAGTTGTGCATGGGGTGTCTTTGGAACATTTTGTCACCGGCCGAGTCCAAAATTCAGCGATTCCCCATCTCAGCCCAGAAAGCAGGTAGAACAACTTTTCTGGTGTCTTTCAGATGCCTACCAAGGTAGTGTAAAAACTACCAGGAGAACTCCTGTCTGGCACCTTCCGTGGTGGAGTTGTGCATGGGGTGTGTTTGGAACATTTTGTCACCAGCCGACTCCAAAATTCAGCGGTTCCCCATCTCAGCCCACAAAGCAGGTAGAACAACTTTTGTGGTGCCTTTCAGCTGCCTACCAAGGTACTGTAAAAACTACCAAGAGAACTCCTGTCTGGCACCTTCCGTGGTGGAGTTGTGCATGGGGTGTGTTTGGAACATTTTGTCACCAGCCGACTCCAAAATTCTGCGGTTCCCCATCTCAGCCCAGAAAGCAGGTAGAACAACTTTTGTGGTGCCTTTCAAATGCCTACCAAGGTAGTGTAGAAACTACCAGGAGAACTCCTGTCTGGCACCTTCCCCGGTGGAGTTGTGCATGGGGTGTGTTTGGAACATTTTGTCACCGGCCGAGTCCAAAATTCAGCGTTTCCCCATCTCAGCCCAGAAAGCAGGTAGAACAACTTTTGTGGTGTCCTTTTGATGCCTACCGGAGCAATGTAAAAACTACCAGGAGAACTCCTGCCTGGCACCTTCCCCGGTGGAGTTGTGCATGGGGTGTGTTTGGAACATTTTGTCACCGGCCGAGTCCAAAATTCAGCGTTTCCCCATCTCAGCCCAGAAAGCAGGTAGAACAACTTTTGTGGTGTCTTTCAGATGCCTACCAAGGTAGTGTAAAAACTACCAAGAGAACTCCTGTCTGGCACCTTCCCCGGTGGAGTTGTGCATGGGGTGTGTTTGGAACATTTTGTCACCGGCCGACTCCAAAATTCAGCGTTTCCCCATCTCAGCCCAGAAAGCAGGTAGAACAACTTTTGTGGTGTCTTTCAGATGCCTACCAAGGTAGTGTAAAAACTACCAGGAGAACTCCTGTCTGGCACCTTCCGTGGTGGAGTTGTGCATGGGGTGTGTTTGGAACATTTTGTCACCGGCCGAGTCCAAAATTCAGCGGTTCCCCATCTCAGCCCAGAAAGCAGGTACAACAACTTTTCTTGTGCCTTTCAGCTGCCTACCAAGGTAGTGTAAAAACTACCAAAAGAATTCGTTCCTGGCACCTTCCCCGGTGGAGTTGTGCATGGGGTGTGTTTGGAACATTTTGTCACCGGCCGAGTCCAAAATTCAGCGGTTCCCCATCTCAGCCCAGAAAGCAGGTAGAACAACTTTTGTGGTGTCTTTCAGATGCCTACCAAGGTAGTGTAAAAACTACCAGGAGAACTCCTGTCTGGCACCTTCCCCGGTGGAGTTGTGCATGGGGTGTGTTTGGAACATTTTGTCACCAGCCGACTCCAAAATTCAGCGGTTCCCCATCTCAGCCCACAAAGCAGGTAGAACAACTTTTGTGGTGCCTTTCAGCTGCCTACCAAGGTAGTGTAAAAACTACCAAGAGAACTCCTGTCTGGCACCTTCCGTGGTGGAGTTGTGCATGGGGTGTGTTTGGAACATTTTGTCACCAGCCGAGTCCAAAATTCAGCGGTTCCCCATCTCAGCCCAGAAAGCAGGTAGAACAACTTTTGTGGTGCCTTTCAAATGCCTACCAAGGTAGTGTAGAAACTACCAGGAGAACTCCTGTCTGGCACCTTCCCCGGTGGAGTTGTGCATGGGGTGTGTTTGGAACATTTTGTCACCAGCCGACTCCAAAATTCAGCGTTTCCCCATCTCAGCCCAGAAAGCAGGTAGAACAACTTTTGTGGTGTCTTTCAGATGCCTACCAAGGTAGTGTAAAAACTACCAGGAGAACTCCTGCCTGGCACCTTCCGTGGTGGAGTTGTGCATGGGGTGTGTTTGGAACATTTTGTCACCGGCCGAGTCCAAAATTCAGCGGTTCCCCATCTCAGCCCAGAAAGCAGGTACAACAACTTTTCTTGTGCCTTTCAGCTGCCTACCAAGGTAGTGTAAAAACTACCAAAAGAATTCGTTCCTGGCACCTTCCCCGGTGGAGTTGTGCATGGGGTGTCTTTGGAACATTTTGTCACCGGCCGAGTCCAAAATTCAGCGGTTCCCCATCTCAGCCCAGAAAGCAGGTAGAACAACTTTTGTGGTGTCTTTCAGATGCCTACCAAGGTAGAGTAAAAACTACTAAGAGAACTCCTGTCTGGCACCTTCCCCGGTGGAGTTGTGCATGGGGTGTGTTTGGAACATTTTGTCACCGGCCGAGTCCAAAATTCAGCGGTTCCCCATCTCAGCCCAGAAAGCAGGTACAACAACTTTTCTTGTGCCTTTCAGCTGCCTACCAAGGTAGTGTAAAAACTACCAAAAGAATTCGTTCCTGGCACCTTCCCCGGTGGAGTTGTGCATGGGGTGTGTTTGGAACATTTTGTCACCGGCCGACTCCAAAATTCAGCGGTTCCCCATCTCAGCCCAGAAAGCAGGTAGAACAACTTTTGTGGTGTCTTTCAGATGCCTACCAAGGTAGTGTAAAAACTACCAGGAGAACTCCTGTCTGGCACCTTCCGTGGTGGAGTTGTGCATGGGGTGTGTTTGGAACATTTTGTCACCAGCCGACTCCAAAATTCAGCGGTTCCCCATCTCAGCCCACAAAGCAGGTAGAACAACTTTTGTGGTGCCTTTCAGCTGCCTACCAAGGTAGTGTAAAAACTACCAAGAGAACTCCTGTCTGGCACCTTCCGTGGTGGAGTTGTGCATGGGGTGTGTTTGGAACATTTTGTCACCAGCCGAGTCCAAAATTCAGCGGTTCCCCATCTCAGCCCAGAAAGCAGGTAGAACAACTTTTGTGGTGCCTTTCAAATGCCTACCAAGGTAGTGTAGAAACTACCAGGAGAACTCCTGCCTGGCACCTTCCCCGGTGGAGTTGTGCATGGGGTGTGTTTGGAACATTTTGTCACCGGCCGACTCCAAAATTCAGCGTTTCCCCATCTCAGCCCAGAAAGCAGGTAGAACAACTTTTGTGGTGTCTTTCAGATGCCTACCAAGGTAGTGTAAAAACTACCAAGAGAACTCCTGTCTGGCACCTTCCCCGGTGGAGTTGTGCATGGGGTGTGTTTGGAACATTTTGTCACCGGCCGACTCCAAAATTCAGCGTTTCCCCATCTCAGCCCAGAAAGCAGGTAGAACAACTTTTGTGGTGTCTTTCAGATGCCTACCGGAGCAATGTAAAAAACTACCAAGAGAACTCCTGTCTGGCACCTTCCCCGGTGGAGTTGTGCATGGGGTGTGTTTGGAACATTTTGTCACCGGCCGAGTCCAAAATTCAGCGTTTCCCCATCTCAGCCCAGAAAGCAGGTAGAACAAGTTTTTTGGTGTCTTTCAAATGCCTACCAAGGTAGTGTAAAAACTACCAACAGAATTCGTTCCTGGCACCTTCCCCGGTGGAGTTGTGCATGGGGTGTGTTTGGAACATTTTGTCACCGGCCGACTCCAAAATTCAGCGGTTCCCCATCTCAGCCCAGAAAGCAGGTACAACAACTTTTTTTGTGCCTTTCAGCTGCCTACCGGAGCAATGTAAAAACTACCAGGAGAACTCCTGCCTGGCACCTTCCCCGGTGGAGTTGTGCATGGGGTGTCTTTGGAACATTTTGTCACCGGCCGAGTCCAAAATTCAGCGATTCCCCATCTCTAGCCCAGAAAGCAGGTAGAACAACTTTTCTGGTGTCTTTCAGATGCCTACCAAGGTAGTGTAAAAACTACCAGGAGAACTCCTGTCTGGCACCTTCCGTGGTGGAGTTGTGCATGGGGTGTCTTTGGAACATTTTGTCACCGGCCGAGTCCAAAATTCAGCGGTTCCCCATCTCAGCCCACAAAGCAGGTAGAACAACTTTTGTGGTGCCTTTCAGCTGCCTACCAAGGTAGTGTAAAAACTACCAAGAGAACTCCTGTCTGGCACCTTCCCCGGTGGAGTTGTGCATGGGGTGTGTTTGGAACATTTTGTCACCAGCCGAGTCCAAAATTCAGCGGTTCCCCATCTCAGCCCAGAAAGCAGGTAGAACAACTTTTGTGGTGCCTTTCAAATGCCTACCAAGGTAGTGTAGAAACTACCAGGAGAACTCCTGTCTGGCACCTTCCCCGGTGGAGTTGTGCATGGGGTGTGTTTGGAACATTTTGTCACCGGCCGAGTCCAAAATTCAGCGTTTCCCCATCTCAGCCCAGAAAGCAGGTAGAACAACTTTTGTGGTGTCCTTTTGATGCCTACCGGAGCAATGTAAAAACTACCAGGAGAACTCCTGCCTGGCACCTTCCCCGGTGGAGTTGTGCATGGGGTGTGTTTGGAACATTTTGTCACCGGCCGAGTCCAAAATTCAGCGTTTCCCCATCTCAGCCCAGAAAGCAGGTAGAACAACTTTTGTGGTGTCTTTCAGATGCCTACCAAGGTAGTGTAAAAACTACCAGGAGAACTCCTGTCTGGCACCTTCCGTGGTGGAGTTGTGCATGGGGTGTGTTTGGAACATTTTGTCACCGGCCGAGTCCAAAATTCAGCGGTTCCCCATCTCAGCCCAGAAAGCAGGTACAACAACTTTTCTTGTGCCTTTCAGCTGCCTACCAAGGTAGTGTAAAAACTACCAAAAGAATTCGTTCCTGGCACCTTCCCCGGTGGAGTTGTGCATGGGGTGTGTTTGGAACATTTTGTCACCGGCCGAGTCCAAAATTCAGCGTTTCCCCATCTCAGCCCAGAAAGCAGGTAGAACAACTTTTGTGGTGTCTTTCAGATGCCTACCAAGGTAGTGTAAAAACTACCAGGAGAACTCCTGTCTGGCACCTTCCGTGGTGGAGTTGAGCATGGGGTGTGTTTGGAACATTTTGTCACCAGCCGACTCCAAAATTCAGCGGTTCCCCATCTCAGCCCACAAAGCAGGTAGAACAACTTTTGTGGTGCCTTTCAGCTGCCTACCAAGGTAGTGTAAAAACTACCAAGAGAACTCCTGTCTGGCACCTTCCGTGGTGGAGTTGTGCATGGGGTGTGTTTGGAACATTTTGTCACCAGCCGAGTCCAAAATTCAGCGGTTCCCCATCTCAGCCCAGAAAGCAGGTAGAACAACTTTTGTGGTGCCTTTCAAATGCCTACCAAGGTAGTGTAGAAACTACCAGGAGAACTCCTGTCTGGCACCTTCCCCGGTGGAGTTGTGCATGGGGTGTGTTTGGAACATTTTGTCACCAGCCGACTCCAAAATTCAGCATTTCCCCATCTCAGCCCAGAAAGCAGGTAGAACAACTTTTGTGGTGTCTTTCAGATGCCTACCAAGGTAGTGTAAAAACTACCAAGAGAACTCCTGTCTGGCACCTTCCCCGGTGGAGTTGTGCATGGGGTGTGTTTGGAACATTTTGTCACCGGCCGACTCCAAAATTCAGCGTTTCCCCATCTCAGCCCAGAAAGCAGGTAGAAAAACTTTTGTGGTGTCTTTCAGATGCCTACCAAGGTAGTGTAAAAACTACCAGGAGAACTCCTGCCTGGCACCTTCCGTGGTGGAGTTGTGCATGGGGTGTGTTTGGAACATTTTGTCACCGGCCGAGTCCAAAATTCAGCGGTTCCCCATCTCAGCCCAGAAAGCAGGTACAACAACTTTTCTTGTGCCTTTCAGCTGCCTACCAAGGTAGTGTAAAAACTACCAAAAGAATTCGTTCCTGGCACCTTCCCCGGTGGAGTTGTGCATGGGGTGTCTTTGGAACATTTTGTCACCGGCCGAGTCCAAAATTCAGCGGTTCCCCATCTCAGCCCAGAAAGCAGGTAGAACAACTTTTGTGGTGTCTTTCAGATGCCTACCAAGGTAGAGTAAAAACTACTAAGAGAACTCCTGTCTGGCACCTTCCCCGGTGGAGTTGTGCATGGGGTGTGTTTGGAACATTTTGTCACCAGCCGAGTCCAAAATTCAGCGATTCCCCATCTCAGCCCAGAAAGCAGGTAGAACAACTTCTGTGGTGTCTTTCAGATGCCTACCAAGGTAGTGTAAAAACTACCAGGAGAACTCCTGTCTGGCACCTTCCCCGGTGGAGTTGTGCATGGGGTGTGTTTGGAACATTTTGTCAACGGCCGAGTCCAAAATTCAGCGGTTCCCCATCTCAGCCCAGAAAGCAGGTAGAACAACTTTTGTGGTGTCTTTCAGATGCCTACCGGAGCAATGTAAAAACTACCAAGAGAACTCCTGTCTGGCACCTTCACCGGTGGAGTTGTGCATGGGGTGTGTTTGGAACATTTTGTCACCGGCCGACTCCAAAATTCAGCGATTCCCCATCTCAGCCCAGAAAGCAGGTAGAACAACTTTTGTGGTGTCTTTCAGATGCCTACCAAGGTAGTGTAAAAACTATCAGGAGAACTCCTGCCTGGCACCTTCCCCGGTGGAGTTGTGCATGGGGTGTGTTTGGAACATTTTGTCACCGGCCGAGTCCAAAATTCAGCGATTCCCCATCTCAGCCCAGAAAGCAGGTAGAACAACTTTTCTGGTGTCTTTCAGATGCCTACCAAGGTAGTGTAAAAACTACCAGGAGAACTCCTGTCTGGCACCTTCCCCGGTGGAGTTGTGCATGGGGTGTGTTTGGAACATTTTGTCACCGGCCGACTCCAAAATTCAGCGTTTCCCCATCTCAGCCCAGAAAGCAGGTAGAACAACTTTTGTGGTGTCTTTCAGATGCCTACCGGAGCAATGTAAAAACTACCAAGAGAACTCCTGTCTGGCACCTTCCCCGGTGGAGTTGTGCATGGGGTGTGTTTGGAACATTTTGTCACCGGCCGAGTCCAAAATTCAGCGTTTCCCCATCTCAGCCCAGAAAGCAGGTAGAACAAGTTTTTTGGTGTCTTTCAAATGCCTACCAAGGTAGTGTAAAAACTACCAACAGAATTCGTTCCTGGCACCTTCCCCGGTGGAGTTGTGCATGGGGTGTGTTTGGAACATTTTGTCTCCGGCCGAGTCCAAAATTCAGCGGTTCCCCATCTCAGCCCAGAAAGCAGGTACAACAACTTTTTTTGTGCCTTTCAGCTGCCTACCGGAGCAATGTAAAAACTACCAGGAGAACTCCTGCCTGGCACCTTCCCCGGTGGAGTTGTGCATGGGGTGTCTTTGGAACATTTTGTCACCGGCCGAGTCCAAAATTCAGCGATTCCCCATCTCTAGCCCAGAAAGCAGGTAGAACAACTTTTCTGGTGTCTTTCAGATGCCTACCAAGGTAGTGTAAAAACTACCAGGAGAACTCCTGTCTGGCACCTTCCGTGGTGGAGTTGTGCATGGGGTGTCTTTGGAACATTTTGTCACCGGCCGAGTCCAAAATTCAGCGGTTCCCCATCTCAGCCCACAAAGCAGGTAGAACAACTTTTGTGGTGCCTTTCAGCTGCCTACCAAGGTAGTGTAAAAACTACCAAGAGAACTCCTGTCTGGCACCTTCCCCGGTGGAGTTGTGCATGGGGTGTGTTTGGAACATTTTGTCACCAGCCGAGTCCAAAATTCAGCGGTTCCCCATCTCAGCCCAGAAAGCAGGTAGAACAACTTTTGTGGTGCCTTTCAAATGCCTACCAAGGTAGTGTAGAAACTACCAGGAGAACTCCTGTCTGGCACCTTCCCCGGTGGAGTTGTGCATGGGGTGTGTTTGGAACATTTTGTCACCGGCCGAGTCCAAAATTCAGCGTTTCCCCATCTCAGCCCAGAAAGCAGGTAGAACAACTTTTGTGGTGTCCTTTTGATGCCTACCGGAGCAATGTAAAAACTACCAGGAGAACTCCTGCCTGGCACCTTCCCCGGTGGAGTTGTGCATGGGGTGTGTTTGGAACATTTTGTCACCGGCCGAGTCCAAAATTCAGCGTTTCCCCATCTCAGCCCAGAAAGCAGGTAGAACAACTTTTGTGGTGTCTTTCAGATGCCTACCAAGGTAGTGTAAAAACTACCAGGAGAACTCCTGTCTGGCACCTTCCGTGGTGGAGTTGTGCATGGGGTGTGTTTGGAACATTTTGTCACCGGCCGAGTCCAAAATTCAGCGGTTCCCCATCTCAGCCCAGAAAGCAGGTACAACAACTTTTCTTGTGCCTTTCAGCTGCCTACCAAGGTAGTGTAAAAACTACCAAAAGAATTCGTTCCTGGCACCTTCCCCGGTGGAGTTGTGCATGGGGTGTGTTTGGAACATTTTGTCACCGGCCGAGTCCAAAATTCAGCGTTTCCCCATCTCAGCCCAGAAAGCAGGTAGAACAACTTTTGTGGTGTCTTTCAGATGCCTACCAAGGTAGTGTAAAAACTACCAGGAGAACTCCTGTCTGGCACCTTCCGTGGTGGAGTTGAGCATGGGGTGTGTTTGGAACATTTTGTCACCAGCCGACTCCAAAATTCAGCGGTTCCCCATCTCAGCCCACAAAGCAGGTAGAACAACTTTTGTGGTGCCTTTCAGCTGCCTACCAAGGTAGTGTAAAAACTACCAAGAGAACTCCTGTCTGGCACCTTCCGTGGTGGAGTTGTGCATGGGGTGTGTTTGGAACATTTTGTCACCAGCCGAGTCCAAAATTCAGCGGTTCCCCATCTCAGCCCAGAAAGCAGGTAGAACAACTTTTGTGGTGCCTTTCAAATGCCTACCAAGGTAGTGTAGAAACTACCAGGAGAACTCCTGTCTGGCACCTTCCCCGGTGGAGTTGTGCATGGGGTGTGTTTGGAACATTTTGTCACCAGCCGACTCCAAAATTCAGCATTTCCCCATCTCAGCCCAGAAAGCAGGTAGAACAACTTTTGTGGTGTCTTTCAGATGCCTACCAAGGTAGTGTAAAAACTACCAAGAGAACTCCTGTCTGGCACCTTCCCCGGTGGAGTTGTGCATGGGGTGTGTTTGGAACATTTTGTCACCGGCCGACTCCAAAATTCAGCGTTTCCCCATCTCAGCCCAGAAAGCAGGTAGAACAACTTTTGTGGTGTCTTTCAGATGCCTACCAAGGTAGTGTAAAAACTACCAGGAGAACTCCTGCCTGGCACCTTCCGTGGTGGAGTTGTGCATGGGGTGTGTTTGGAACATTTTGTCACCGGCCGAGTCCAAAATTCAGCGGTTCCCCATCTCAGCCCAGAAAGCAGGTACAACAACTTTTCTTGTGCCTTTCAGCTGCCTACCAAGGTAGTGTAAAAACTACCAAAAGAATTCGTTCCTGGCACCTTCCCCGGTGGAGTTGTGCATGGGGTGTCTTTGGAACATTTTGTCACCGGCCGAGTCCAAAATTCAGCGGTTCCCCATCTCAGCCCAGAAAGCAGGTAGAACAACTTTTGTGGTGTCTTTCAGATGCCTACCAAGGTAGAGTAAAAACTACTAAGAGAACTCCTGTCTGGCACCTTCCCCGGTGGAGTTGTGCATGGGGTGTGTTTGGAACATTTTGTCACCAGCCGAGTCCAAAATTCAGCGATTCCCCATCTCAGCCCAGAAAGCAGGTAGAACAACTTCTGTGGTGTCTTTCAGATGCCTACCAAGGTAGTGTAAAAACTACCAGGAGAACTCCTGTCTGGCACCTTCCCCGGTGGAGTTGTGCATGGGGTGTGTTTGGAACATTTTGTCAACGGCCGAGTCCAAAATTCAGCGGTTCCCCATCTCAGCCCAGAAAGCAGGTAGAACAACTTTTGTGGTGTCTTTCAGATGCCTACCGGAGCAATGTAAAAACTACCAAGAGAACTCCTGTCTGGCACCTTCACCGGTGGAGTTGTGCATGGGGTGTGTTTGGAACATTTTGTCACCGGCCGACTCCAAAATTCAGCGATTCCCCATCTCAGCCCAGAAAGCAGGTAGAACAACTTTTGTGGTGTCTTTCAGATGCCTACCAAGGTAGTGTAAAAACTATCAGGAGAACTCCTGCCTGGCACCTTCCCCGGTGGAGTTGTGCATGGGGTGTGTTTGGAACATTTTGTCACCGGCCGAGTCCAAAATTCAGCGATTCCCCATCTCAGCCCAGAAAGCAGGTAGAACAACTTTTCTGGTGTCTTTCAGATGCCTACCAAGGTAGTGTAAAAACTACCAGGAGAACTCCTGTCTGGCACCTTCCGTGGTGGAGTTGTGCATGGGGTGTGTTTGGAACATTTTGTCACCGGCCGACTCCAAAATTCTTCGGTTCCCCATCTCAGCCCAGAAAGCAGGTAGAACAACTTTTGTGGTGCCTTTCAGCTGCCTACCAAGGTAGTGTAAAAACTACCAAGAGAACTCCTGTCTGGCACCTTCCGTGGTGGAGTTGTGCATGGGGTGTGTTTGGAACATTTTGTCACCAGCCGAGTCCAAAATTCAGCGGTTCCCCATCTCAGCCCAGAAAGCAGGTAGAACAACTTTTGTGGTGCCTTTCAAATGCCTACCAAGGTAGTGTAGAAACTACCAGGAGAACTCCTGTCTGGCACCTTCCCCGGTGGAGTTGTGCATGGGGTGTGTTTGGAACATTTTGTCACCGGCCGACTCCAAAATTCAGCGTTTCCCCATCTCAGCCCAGAAAGCAGGTAGAACAACTTTTGTGGTGTCTTTCAGATGCCTACCAAGGTAGTGTAAAAACTACCAGGAGAACTCCTGTCTGGCACCTTCCCCGGTGGAGTTGTGCATGGGGTGTGTTTGGAACATTTTGTCACCGGCCGACTCCAAAATTCAGCGTTTCCCCATCTCAGCCCAGAAAGCAGGTAGAACAACTTTTGTGGTGTCTTTCAGATGCCTACCAAGGTAGTGTAAAAACTACCAGGAGAACTCCTGCCTGGCACCTTCCCCGGTGGAGTTGTGCATGGGGTGTGTTTGGAACATTTTGTCACCGGCCGAGTCCAAAATTCAGCGGTTCCCCATCTCAGCCCAGAAAGCAGGTACAACAACTTTTGTGGTGTCTTTCAGATGCCTACCAAGGTAGTGTAAAAACTACCAGGAGAACTCCTGTCTGGCACCTTCCCCGGTGGAGTTGTGCATGGGGTGTGTTTGGAACATTTTGTCACCAGCCGAGTCCAAAATTCAGCCGTTCCCCATCTCAGCCCAGAAAGCAGGTAGAACAACTTCTGTGGTGTCTTTCAGATGCCTACCAAGGTAGTGTAAAAACTACCAGGAGAACTCCTGTCTGGCACCTTCCCCGGTGGAGTTGTGCATGGGGTGTGTTTGGAACATTTTGTCAACGGCCGAGTCCAAAATTCAGCGGTTCCCCATCTCAGCCCAGAAAGCAGGTAGAACAACTTTTGTGGTGTCTTTCAGATGCCTACCGGAGCAATGTAAAAACTACCAAGAGAACTCCTGTCTGGCACCTTCCCCGGTGGAGTTGTGCATGGGGTGTGTTTGGAACATTTTGTCACCGGCCGAGTCCAAAATTCAGCGGTTCCCCATCTCAGCCCAGAAAGCAGGTAGAACAAGTTTTTTGGTGTCTTTCAAATGCCTACCAAGGTAGTGTAAAAACTACCAAGAGAACTCCTGTCTGGCACCTTCCGTGGTGGAGTTGTGCATGGGGTGTGTTTGGAACATTTTGTCTCCGGCCGAGTCCAAAATTCAGCGGTTCCCCATCTCAGCCCAGAAAGCAGGTACAACAACTTTTTTTGTGCCTTTCAGCTGCCTACCAAGGTAGTGTAAAAACTACCAAGAGAATTCGTTCCTGGCACCTTCCCCGGTGGAGTTGTGCATGGGGTGTGTTTGGAACATTTTGTCACCGGCCGAGTCCAAAATTCAGCGGTTCCCCATCTCAGCCCAGAAAGCAGGTAGAACAACTTTTGTGGTGTCTTTCAGATGCCTACCGGAGCAATGTAAAAACTACCAGGAGAACTCCTGCCTGGCACCTTCCCCGGTGGAGTTGTGCATGGGGTGTCTTTGGAACATTTTGTCACCGGCCGAGTCCAAAATTCAGCGATTCCCCATCTCAGCCCAGAAAGCAGGTAGAACAACTTTTGTGGTGTCTTTCAGATGCCTACCGGAGCAGTGTAAAAACTACCAGGAGAACTCCTGTCTGGCACCTTCCGTGGTGGAGTTGTGCATGGGGTGTGTTTGGAACATTTTGTCACCAGCCGACTCCAAAATTCAGCGGTTCCCCATCTCAGCCCACAAAGCAGGTAGAACAACTTTTGTGGTGCCTTTCAGCTGCCTACCAAGGTACTGTAAAAACTACCAAGAGAACTCCTGTCTGGCACCTTCCGTGGTGGAGTTGTGCATGGGGTGTGTTTGGAACATTTTGTCACCAGCCGACTCCAAAATTCAGCGGTTCCCCATCTCAGCCCAGAAAGCAGGTAGAACAACTTTTGTGGTGCCTTTCAAATGCCTACCAAGGTAGTGTAGAAACTACCAGGAGAACTCCTGTCTGGCACCTTCCCCGGTGGAGTTGTGCATGGGGTGTGTTTGGAACATTTTGTCACCGGCCGAGTCCAAAATTCAGCGTTTCCCCATCTCAGCCCAGAAAGCAGGTAGAACAACTTTTGTGGTGTCCTTTTGATGCCTACCGGAGCAATGTAAAAACTACCAACAGAACTCCTGTCTGGCACCTTCCCCGGTGGAGTTGTGCATGGGGTGTGTTTGGAACATTTTGTCACCGGCCGAGTCCAAAATTCAGCGTTTCCCCATCTCAGCCCAGAAAGCAGGTACAACAACTTTTGTGGTGTCTTTCAGATGCCTACCAAGGTAGTGTAAAAACTACCAAGAGAACTCCTGTCTGGCACCTTCCCCGGTGGAGTTGTGCATGGGGTGTGTTTGGAACATTTTGTCACCGGCCGACTCCAAAATTCAGCGTTTCCCCATCTCAGCCCAGAAAGCAGGTAGAACAACTTTTGTGGTGTCTTTCAGATGCCTACCAAGGTAGTGTAAAAACTACCAGGAGAACTCCTGTCTGGCACCTTCCGTGGTGGAGTTGTGCATGGGGTGTGTTTGGAACATTTTGTCACCGGCCGACTCCAAAATTCAGCGGTTCCCCATCTCAGCCCAGAAAGCAGGTACAACAACTTTTCTTGTGCCTTTCAGCTGCCTACCAAGGTAGTGTAAAAACTACCAAAAGAATTCATTCCTGGCACCTTCCCCGGTGGAGTTGTGCATGGGGTGTGTTTGGAACATTTTGTCACCGGCCGAGTCCAAAATTCAGCGGTTCCCCATCTCAGCCCAGAAAGCAGGTAGAACAACTTTTGTGGTGTCTTTCAGATGCCTACCAAGGTAGTGTAAAAACTACCAGGAGAACTCCTGTCTGGCACCTTCCCCGGTGGAGTTGTGCATGGGGTGTGTTTGGAACATTTTGTCACCAGCCGACTCCAAAATTCAGCGGTTCCCCATCTCAGCCCACAAAGCAGGTAGAACAACTTTTGTGGTGCCTTTCAGCTGCCTACCAAGGTAGTGTAAAAACTACCAAGAGAACTCCTGTCTGGCACCTTCCGTGGTGGAGTTGTGCATGGGGTGTGTTTGGAACATTTTGTCACCAGCCGAGTCCAAAATTCAGCGGTTCCCCATCTCAGCCCAGAAAGCAGGTAGAACAACTTTTGTGGTGCCTTTCAAATGCCTACCAAGGTAGTGTAGAAACTACCAGGAGAACTCCTGTCTGGCACCTTCCCCGGTGGAGTTGTGCATGGGGTGTGTTTGGAACATTTTGTCACCAGCCGACTCCAAAATTCAGCGTTTCCCCATCTCAGCCCAGAAAGCAGGTAGAACAACTTTTGTGGTGTCTTTCAGATGCCTACCAAGGTAGTGTAAAAACTACCAGGAGAACTCCTGCCTGGCACCTTCCGTGGTGGAGTTGTGCATGGGGTGTGTTTGGAACATTTTGTCACCGGCCGAGTCCAAAATTCAGCGGTTCCCCATCTCAGCCCAGAAAGCAGGTACAACAACTTTTCTTGTGCCTTTCAGCTGCCTACCAAGGTAGTGTAAAAACTACCAAAAGAATTCGTTCCTGGCACCTTCCCCGGTGGAGTTGTGCATGGGGTGTCTTTGGAACATTTTGTCACCGGCCGAGTCCAAAATTCAGCGGTTCCCCATCTCAGCCCAGAAAGCAGGTAGAACAACTTTTGTGGTGTCTTTCAGATGCCTACCAAGGTAGAGTAAAAACTACTAAGAGAACTCCTGTCTGGCACCTTCCCCGGTGGAGTTGTGCATGGGGTGTGTTTGGAACATTTTGTCACCGGCCGAGTCCAAAATTCAGCGGTTCCCCATCTCAGCCCAGAAAGCAGGTACAACAACTTTTCTTGTGCCTTTCAGCTGCCTACCAAGGTAGTGTAAAAACTACCAAAAGAATTCGTTCCTGGCACCTTCCCCGGTGGAGTTGTGCATGGGGTGTGTTTGGAACATTTTGTCACCGGCCGAGTCCAAAATTCAGCGGTTCCCCATCTCAGCCCAGAAAGCAGGTAGAACAACTTTTGTGGTGTCTTTCAGATGCCTACCAAGGTAGTGTAAAAACTACCAGGAGAACTCCTGTCTGGCACCTTCCGTGGTGGAGTTGTGCATGGGGTGTGTTTGGAACATTTTGTCACCAGCCGACTCCAAAATTCAGCGGTTCCCCATCTCAGCCCACAAAGCAGGTAGAACAACTTTTGTGGTGCCTTTCAGCTGCCTACCAAGGTAGTGTAAAAACTACCAAGAGAACTCCTGTCTGGCACCTTCCGTGGTGGAGTTGTGCATGGGGTGTGTTTGGAACATTTTGTCACCAGCCGAGTCCAAAATTCAGCGGTTCCCCATCTCAGCCCAGAAAGCAGGTAGAACAACTTTTGTGGTGCCTTTCAAATGCCTACCAAGGTAGTGTAGAAACTACCAGGAGAACTCCTGCCTGGCACCTTCCCCGGTGGAGTTGTGCATGGGGTGTGTTTGGAACATTTTGTCACCTGCCGACTCCAAAATTCAGCGTTTCCCCATCTCAGCCCAGAAAGCAGGTAGAACAACTTTTGTGGTGTCTTTCAGATGCCTACCAAGGTAGTGTAAAAACTACCAAGAGAACTCCTGTCTGGCACCTTCCCCGGTGGAGTTGTGCATGGGGTGTGTTTGGAACATTTTGTCACCGGCCGACTCCAAAATTCAGCGTTTCCCCATCTCAGCCCAGAAAGCAGGTAGAACAACTTTTGTGGTGTCTTTCAGATGCCTACCGGAGCAATGTAAAAACTACCAAGAGAACTCCTGTCTGGCACCTTCCCCGGTGGAGTTGTGCATGGGGTGTGTTTGGAACATTTTGTCACCGGCCGAGTCCAAAATTCAGCGTTTCCCCATCTCAGCCCAGAAAGCAGGTAGAACAAGTTTTTTGGTGTCTTTCAAATGCCTACCAAGGTAGTGTAAAAACTACCAACAGAATTCGTTCCTGGCACCTTCCCCGGTGGAGTTGTGCATGGGGTGTGTTTGGAACATTTTGTCTCCGGCCGAGTCCAAAATTCAGCGGTTCCCCATCTCAGCCCAGAAAGCAGGTACAACAACTTTTTTTGTGCCTTTCAGCTGCCTACCGGAGCAATGTAAAAACTACCAGGAGAACTCCTGCCTGGCACCTTCCCCGGTGGAGTTGTGCATGGGGTGTCTTTGGAACATTTTGTCACCGGCCGAGTCCAAAATTCAGCGATTCCCCATCTCTAGCCCAGAAAGCAGGTAGAACAACTTTTCTGGTGTCTTTCAGATGCCTACCAAGGTAGTGTAAAAACTACCAGGAGAACTCCTGTCTGGCACCTTCCGTGGTGGAGTTGTGCATGGGGTGTCTTTGGAACATTTTGTCACCGGCCGAGTCCAAAATTCAGCGGTTCCCCATCTCAGCCCACAAAGCAGGTAGAACAACTTTTGTGGTGCCTTTCAGCTGCCTACCAAGGTAGTGTAAAAACTACCAAGAGAACTCCTGTCTGGCACCTTCCCCGGTGGAGTTGTGCATGGGGTGTGTTTGGAACATTTTGTCACCAGCCGAGTCCAAAATTCAGCGGTTCCCCATCTCAGCCCAGAAAGCAGGTAGAACAACTTTTGTGGTGCCTTTCAAATGCCTACCAAGGTAGTGTAGAAACTACCAGGAGAACTCCTGTCTGGCACCTTCCCCGGTGGAGTTGTGCATGGGGTGTGTTTGGAACATTTTGTCACCGGCCGAGTCCAAAATTCAGCGTTTCCCCATCTCAGCCCAGAAAGCAGGTAGAACAACTTTTGTGGTGTCCTTTTGATGCCTACCGGAGCAATGTAAAAACTACCAGGAGAACTCCTGCCTGGCACCTTCCCCGGTGGAGTTGTGCATGGGGTGTGTTTGGAACATTTTGTCACCGGCCGAGTCCAAAATTCAGCGTTTCCCCATCTCAGCCCAGAAAGCAGGTAGAACAACTTTTGTGGTGTCTTTCAGATGCCTACCAAGGTAGTGTAAAAACTACCAGGAGAACTCCTGTCTGGCACCTTCCGTGGTGGAGTTGTGCATGGGGTGTGTTTGGAACATTTTGTCACCGGCCGAGTCCAAAATTCAGCGGTTCCCCATCTCAGCCCAGAAAGCAGGTACAACAACTTTTCTTGTGCCTTTCAGCTGCCTACCAAGGTAGTGTAAAAACTACCAAAAGAATTCGTTCCTGGCACCTTCCCCGGTGGAGTTGTGCATGGGGTGTGTTTGGAACATTTTGTCACCGGCCGAGTCCAAAATTCAGCGTTTCCCCATCTCAGCCCAGAAAGCAGGTAGAACAACTTTTGTGGTGTCTTTCAGATGCCTACCAAGGTAGTGTAAAAACTACCAGGAGAACTCCTGTCTGGCACCTTCCGTGGTGGAGTTGTGCATGGGGTGTGTTTGGAACATTTTGTCACCAGCCGACTCCAAAATTCAGCGGTTCCCCATCTCAGCCCACAAAGCAGGTAGAACAACTTTTGTGGTGCCTTTCAGCTGCCTACCAAGGTAGTGTAAAAACTACCAAGAGAACTCCTGTCTGGCACCTTCCGTGGTGGAGTTGTGCATGGGGTGTGTTTGGAACATTTTGTCACCAGCCGAGTCCAAAATTCAGCGGTTCCCCATCTCAGCCCAGAAAGCAGGTAGAACAACTTTTGTGGTGCCTTTCAAATGCCTACCAAGGTAGTGTAGAAACTACCAGGAGAACTCCTGTCTGGCACCTTCCCCGGTGGAGTTGTGCATGGGGTGTGTTTGGAACATTTTGTCACCAGCCGACTCCAAAATTCAGCATTTCCCCATCTCAGCCCAGAAAGCAGGTACAACAACTTTTGTGGTGTCTTTCAGATGCCTACCAAGGTAGTGTAAAAACTACCAAGAGAACTCCTGTCTGGCACCTTCCCCGGTGGAGTTGTGCATGGGGTGTGTTTGGAACATTTTGTCACCGGCCGACTCCAAAATTCAGCGTTTCCCCATCTCAGCCCAGAAAGCAGGTAGAACAACTTTTGTGGTGTCTTTCAGATGCCTACCAAGGTAGTGTAAAAACTACCAGGAGAACTCCTGCCTGGCACCTTCCGTGGTGGAGTTGTGCATGGGGTGTGTTTGGAACATTTTGTCACCGGCCGAGTCCAAAATTCAGCGTTTCCCCATCTCAGCCCAGAAAGCAGGTACAACAACTTTTCTTGTGCCTTTCAGCTGCCTACCAAGGTAGTGTAAAAACTACCAAAAGAATTCGTTCCTGGCACCTTCCCCGGTGGAGTTGTGCATGGGGTGTCTTTGGAACATTTTGTCACCGGCCGAGTCCAAAATTCAGCGGTTCCCCATCTCAGCCCAGAAAGCAGGTAGAACAACTTTTGTGGTGCCTTTCAGCTGCCTACCAAGGTAGAGTAAAAACTACTAAGAGAACTCCTGTCTGGCACCTTCCCCGGTGGAGTTGTGCATGGGGTGTGTTTGGAACATTTTGTCACCAGCCGAGTCCAAAATTCAGCGATTCCCCATCTCAGCCCAGAAAGCAGGTAGAACAACTTCTGTGGTGTCTTTCAGATGCCTACCAAGGTAGTGTAAAAACTACCAGGAGAACTCCTGTCTGGCACCTTCCCCGGTGGAGTTGTGCATGGGGTGTGTTTGGAACATTTTGTCAACGGCCGAGTCCAAAATTCAGCGGTTCCCCATCTCAGCCCAGAAAGCAGGTAGAACAACTTTTGTGGTGTCTTTCAGATGCCTACCGGAGCAATGTAAAAACTACCAAGAGAACTCCTGTCTGGCACCTTCCCCGGTGGAGTTGTGCATGGGGTGTGTTTGGAACATTTTGTCACCGGCCGAGTCCAAAATTCAGCGTTTCCCCATCTCAGCCCAGAAAGCAGGTAGAACAAGTTTTTTGGTGTCTTTCAAATGCCTACCAAGGTAGTGTAAAAACTACCAACAGAATTCGTTCCTGGCACCTTCCCCGGTGGAGTTGTGCATGGGGTGTGTTTGGAACATTTTGTCTCCGGCCGACTCCAAAATTCAGCGGTTCCCCATCTCAGCCCAGAAAGCAGGTACAACAACTTTTTTTGTGCCTTTCAGCTGCCTACCAAGGTAGTGTAAAAACTACCAAGAGAATTCGTTCCTGGCACCTTCCCCGGTGGAGTTGTGCATGGGGTGTGTTTGGAACATTTTGTCACCGGCCGAGTCCAAAATTCAGCGGTTCCCCATCTCAGCCCAGAAAGCAGGTAGAACAACTTTTGTGGTGTCTTTCAGATGCCTACCGGAGCAATGTAAAAACTACCAGGAGAACTCCTGCCTGGCACCTTCCCCGGTGGAGTTGTGCATGGGGTGTCTTTGGAACATTTTGTCACCGGCCGAGTCCAAAATTCAGCGATTCCCCATCTCAGCCCAGAAAGCAGGTAGAACAACTTTTCTGGTGTCTTTCAGATGCCTACCAAGGTAGTGTAAAAACTACCAGGAGAACTCCTGTCTGGCACCTTCCGTGGTGGAGTTGTGCATGGGGTGTGTTTGGAACATTTTGTCACCAGCCGACTCCAAAATTCAGCGGTTCCCCATCTCAGCCCACAAAGCAGGTAGAACAACTTTTGTGGTGCCTTTCAGCTGCCTACCAAGGTACTGTAAAAACTACCAAGAGAACTCCTGTCTGGCACCTTCCGTGGTGGAGTTGTGCATGGGGTGTGTTTGGAACATTTTGTCACCAGCCGAGTCCAAAATTCAGCGGTTCCCCATCTCAGCCCAGAAAGCAGGTAGAACAACTTTTGTGGTGCCTTTCAAATGCCTACCAAGGTAGTGTAGAAACTACCAGGAGAACTCCTGTCTGGCACCTTCCCCGGTGGAGTTGTGCATGGGGTGTGTTTGGAACATTTTGTCACCGGCCGAGTCCAAAATTCAGCGTTTCCCCATCTCAGCCCAGAAAGCAGGTAGAACAACTTTTGTGGTGTCCTTTTGATGCCTACCGGAGCAATGTAAAAACTACCAGGAGAACTCCTGCCTGGCACCTTCCCCGGTGGAGTTGTGCATGGGGTGTGTTTGGAACATTTTGTCACCAGCCGAGTCCAAAATTCAGCGTTTCCCCATCTCAGCCCAGAAAGCAGGTAGAACAACTTTTGTGGTGTCTTTCAGATGCCTACCAAGGTAGTGTAAAAACTACCAAGAGAACTCCTGTCTGGCACCTTCCCCGGTGGAGTTGTGCTTGGGGTGTGTTTGGAACATTTTGTCACCGGCCGACTCCAAAATTCAGCGTTTCCCCATCTCAGCCCAGAAAGCAGGTAGAACAACTTTTGTGGTGTCTTTCAGATGCCTACCAAGGTAGTGTAAAAACTACCAGGAGAACTCCTGTCTGGCACCTTCCGTGGTGGAGTTGTGCATGGGGTGTGTTTGGAACATTTTGTCACCGGCCGACTCCAAAATTCAGCGGTTCCCCATCTCAGCCCAGAAAGCAGGTACAACAACTTTTCTTGTGCCTTTCAGCTGCCTACCAAGGTAGTGTAAAAACTACCAAAAGAATTCGTTCCTGGCACCTTCCCCGGTGGAGTTGTGCATGGGGTGTGTTTGGAACATTTTGTCACCGGCCGAGTCCAAAATTCAGCGTTTCCCCATCTCAGCCCAGAAAGCAGGTAGAACAACTTTTGTGGTGTCTTTCAGATGCCTACCAAGGTAGTGTAAAAACTACTAAGAGAACTCCTGTCTGGCACCTTCCCCGGTGGAGTTGTGCATGGGGTGTGTTTGGAACATTTTGTCACCAGCCGACTCCAAAATTCAGCGATTCCCCATCTCAGCCCAGAAAGCAGGTACAACAACTTCTGTGGTGTCTTTCAGATGCCTACCAAGGTAGTGTAAAAACTACCAGGAGAACTCCTGTCTGGCACCTTCCCCGGTGGAGTTGTGCATGGGGTGTGTTTGGAACATTTTGTCAACGGCCGAGTCCAAAATTCAGCGGTTCCCCATCTCAGCCCAGAAAGCAGGTAGAACAACTTTTGTGGTGTCTTTCAGATGCCTACCGGAGCAATGTAAAAACTACCAAGAGAACTCCTGTCTGGCACCTTCCCCGGTGGAGTTGTGCATGGGGTGTGTTTGGAACATTTTGTCACCGGCCGAGTCCAAAATTCAGCGTTTCCCCATCTCAGCCCAGAAAGCAGGTAGAACAACTTTTGTGGTGCCTTTCAGATGCCTACCAAGGTAGTGTAAAAACTACCAAGAGAACTCCTTTCTGGCACCTTCCGTGGTGGAGTTGTGCATGGGGTGTGTTTGGAACATTTTGTCACCGGCCGACTCCAAAATTCAGCGGTTCCCCATCTCAGCCCAGAAAGCAGGTAGAACAACTTTTGTGGTGTCTTTCAGATGCCTACCAAGGTAGTGTAAAAACTACCAAGAGAACTCCTGTCTGGCACCTTCCCCGGTGGAGTTGTGCAGGGGGTGTCTTTGGAACATTTTGTCACCAGCCGAGTCCAAAATTCAGCGTTTCCCCATCTCAGCCCAGAAAGCAGGTAGAACAACTTTTGTGGTGCCTTTCAAATGCCTACCAAGGTAGTGTAGAAACTACCAAGAGATCGCTTGTCTGGCACCTTCCCCGGTGGAGTTGTGCATGGGGTGTCTGTGGAACATTTTGTCACCGGCCGACTCCAAAATTCAGCGATTCCCCATCTCAGCCCAGAAAGCAGGTAGAACAACTTTTGTGGTGTCTTTCAGATGCCTACCAAGGTAGTGTAAAAACTACCAGGAGAACTCCTGCCTGGCACCTTCCCCGGTGGAGTTGTGCATGGGGTGTGTTTGGAACATTTTGTCACCGGCCGAGTCCAAAATTCAGCGTTTCCCCATCTCAGCCCAGAAAGCAGGTAGAATAACATTTCTGGTGTCTTTCAGATGCCTACCAAGGTAGTGTAAAAACTACCAGGAGAACTCCTGTCTGGCACCTTCCGTGGTGGAGTTGTGCATGGGGTGTGTTTGGAACATTTTGTCACCAGCCGACTCCAAAATTCAGTGGTTCCCCATCTCAGCCCAGAAAGCAGGTAGAACAACTTTTGTGGTGTCTTTCAGATGCCTACCGGAGCAATGTAAAAACTACCAACAGAACTCCTGTCTGGCACCTTCCCCGGTGGAGTTGTGCATGGGGTGTGTTTGGAACATTTTGTCACCGGCCGAGTCCAAAATTCAGCGTTTCCCCATCTCAGCCCAGAAAGCAGGTAGAACAAGTTTTGTGGTGTCTTTCAAATGCCTACCAAGGTAGTGTAAAAACTACCAAGAGAACTCCTGTCTGGCACCTTCCCCGGTGGAGTTGTGCATGGGGTGTGTTTGGAACATTTTGTCACCGGCCGACTCCAAAATTCAGCGGTTCCCCATCTCAGCCCAGAAAGCAGGTAGAACAACTTTTCTTGTGCCTTTCAGCTGCCTACCAAGGTAGTGTAAAAACTACCAAAAGAATTCGTTCCTGGCACCTTCCCCGGTGGAGTTGTGCATGGGGTGTCTGTGGAACATTTTGTCACCGGCCGAGTCCAAAATTCAGCGGTTCCCCATCTCAGCCCAGAAAGCAGGTAGAACAACTTTTGTGGTGTCTTTCAGATGCCTACCGGAGCAATGTAAAAACTACCAGGAGAACTCCTGTCTGGCACCTTCCCCGGTGGAGTTGTGCATGGGGTGTGTTTGGAACATTTTGTCACCGGCCGAGTCCAAAATTCAGCGATTCCCCATCTCAGCCCAGAAAGCAGGTAGAACAACTTTTGTGGTGTCTTTCAGATGCCTACCAAGGTAGTGTAAAAACTACCAGGAGAACTCCTGCCTGGCACCTTCCCCGGTGGAGTTGTGCATGGGGTGTGTTTGGAACATTTTGTCACCGGCCGAGTCCAAAATTCAGCGATTCCCCATCTCAGCCCAGAAAGCAGGTAGAACAACTTTTCTGGTGTCTTTCAGATGCCTGCCAAGGTAGTGTAAAAACTACCAGGAGAACTCCTGTCTGGCACCTTCCGTGGTGGAGTTGTGCATGGGGTGTGTTTGGAACATTTTGTCACCAGCCGACTCCAAAATTCAGTGGTTCCCCATCTCAGCCCACAAAGCAGGTAGAACAACTTTTGTGGTGCCTTTCAGCTGCCTACCAAGGTAGTGTAAAAACTACCAAGAGAACTCCTGTCTGGCACCTTCCGTGGTGGAGTTGTGCATGGGGTGTGTTTGGAACATTTTGTCACCAGCCGAGTCCAAAATTCAGCGTTTCCCCATCTCAGCCCAGAAAGCAGGTAGAACAACTTTTGTGGTGCCTTTCAAATGCCTACCAAGGTAGTGTAGAAACTACCAGGAGAACTCCTGTCTGGCACCTTCCCCGGTGGAGTTGTGCATGGGGTGTGTTTGGAACATTTTGTCACCGGCCGACTCCAAAATTCAGCGTTTCCCCATCTCAGCCCAGAAAGCAGGTAGAACAACTTTTGTGGTGTCTTTCAGATGCCTACCAAGGTAGTGTAAAAACTACCAGGAGAACTCCTGTCTGGCACCTTCCGTGGTGGAGTTGTGCATGGGGTGTGTTTGGAACATTTTGTCACCGGCCGAGTCCAAAATTCAGCGGTTCCCCATCTCAGCCCAGAAAGCAGGTAGAACAACTTTTCTTGTGCCTTTCAGCTGCCTACCAAGGTAGTGTAAAAACTACCAAAAGAATTCGTTCCTGGCACCTTCCCCGGTGGAGTTGTGCATGGGGTGTGTTTGGAACATTTTGTCACCGGCCGAGTCCAAAATTCAGCGGTTCCCCATCTCAGCCCAGAAAGCAGGTAGAACAACTTTTGTGGTGTCTTTCAGATGCCTACCAAGGTAGTGTAAAAACTACCAAGAGAACTCCTGCCTGGCACCTTCCCCGGTGGAGTTGTGCATGGGGTGTGTTTGGAACATTTTGTCAACGGCCGAGTCCAAAATTCAGCGTTTCCCCATCTCAGCCCAGAAAGCAGGTAGAACAACTTTTGTGGTGTCTTTCAGATGCCTACCGGAGCAATGTAAAAACTACCAGGAGAACTCCTGTCTGGCACCTTCCCCGGTGGAGTTGTGCATGGGGTGTGTTTGGAACATTTTGTCACCGGCCGAGTCCAAAATTCAGCGGTTCCCCATCTCAGCCCAGAAAGCAGGTAGAACATCTTTTGTGGTATCTTTCAGATGCCTACCGGAGCAATGTAAAAACTACCAAAAGAATTCGTTCCTGGCACCTTCCCCGGTGGAGTTGTGCATGGGGTGTGTTTGGAACATTTTGTCACCAGCCGACTCCAAAATTCAGCGTTTCCCCATCTCAGCCCAGAAAGCAGGTAGAACAACTTTTGTGGTGTCTTTCAGATGCCTACCAAGGTAGTGTAAAAACTACTAAGAGAACTCCTGTCTGGCACCTTCCCCGGTGGAGTTGTGCATGGGGTGTGTTTGGAACATTTTGTCACCAGCCGAGTCCAAAATTCAGCCGTTCCCCATCTCAGCCCAGAAAGCAGGTAGAACAACTTCTGTGGTGTCTTTCAGATGCCTACCAAGGTAGTGTAAAAACTACCAGGAGAACTCCTGTCTGGCACCTTCCGTGGTGGAGTTGTGCATGGGGTGTGTTTGGAACATTTTGTCACCGGCCGAGTCCAAAATTCAGCGATTCCCCATCTCAGCCCAGAAAGCAGGTAGAACAACTTTTGTGGTATCTTTCAGATGCCTACCGGAGCAATGTAAAAACTACCAGGAGAACTCCTGTCTGGCACCTTCCCCGGTGGAGTTGTGCAGAGGGTGTGTTTGGAACATTTTGTCACCAGCCGACTCCAAAATTCAGCGGTTCCCCATCTCAGCCCAGAAAGCAGGTACAACAACTTTTCTTGTGCCTTTCAGCTGCCTACCAAGGTAGTGTAAAAACTACCAACAGAATTCGTTCCTGGCACCTTCCCCGGTGGAGTTGTGCATGGGGTGTGTTTGGAACATTTTGTCACCAGCCGAGTCCAAAATTCAGCGTTTCCCCATCTCAGCCCAGAAAGCAGGTAGAACAACTTTTCTTGTGCCTTTCAGCTGCCTACCAAGGTAGTGTAAAAACTACCAGGAGAACTCCTGTCTGGCACCTTCCCCGGTGGAGTTGTGCATGGGGTGTGTTTGGAACATTTTGTCACCGGCCGACTCCAAAATTCAGCGGTTCCCCATCTCAGCCCAGAAAGCAGGTAGAACAACTTTTGTGGTGTCTTTCAGATGCCTACCGGAGCAATGTAAAAACTACCAAGAGAACTCCTGTCTGGCACCTTCCCCGGTGGAGTTGTGCATGGGGTGTGTTTGGAACATTTTGTCACCGGCCGAGTCCAAAATTCAGCGGTTCCCCATCTCAGCCCAGAAAGCAGGTAGAACAAGTTTTGTGGTGTCTTTCAAATGCCTACCAAGGTAGTGTAAAAACTACCAGGAGAACTCCTGTCTGGCACCTTCCCCGGTGGAGTTGTGCAGGGGGTGTGTTTGGAACATTTTGTCACCAGCCGACTCCAAAATTCAGCGGTTCCCCATCTCAGCCCAGAAAGCAGGAAGAACAACTTTTGTGGTGCCTTTCAAATGCCTACCAAGGTAGTGTAAAAACTACCAGAAGAACTCCTGTCTGGCACCTTCCCCGGTGGAGTTGTGCATGGGGTGTGTTTGGAACATTTTGTCACCAGCCGACTCCAAAATTCAGCGTTTCCCCATCTCAGCCCAGAAAGCAGGTAGAACAACTTTTGTGGTGTCTTTCAGATGCCTACCAAGGTAGTGTAAAAACTACCAGGAGAACTCCTGTCTGGCACCTTCCCCGGTGGAGTTGTGCATGGGGTGTGTTTGGAACATTTTGTCACCGGCCGAGTCCAAAATTCAGCGGTTCCCCATCTCAGCCCAGAAAGCAGGTAGAACAACTTTTGTGGTGTCTTTCAGATGCCTACCAAGGTAGTGTAAAAACTACCAGGAGAACTCCTGTCTGGCACCTTCCCCGGTGGAGTTGTGCATGGGGTGTGTTTGGAACATTTTGTCACCGGCCGAGTCCAAAATTCAGCGGTTCCCCATCTCAGCCCAGAAAGCAGGTAGAACAACTTTTGTGGTGCCTTTCAGCTGCCTACCAAGGTAGTGTAAAAACTACCAAGAGAACTCCTGTCTGGCACCTTCCGTGGTGGAGTTGTGCATGGGGTGTGTTTGGAACATTTTGTCACCGGCCGACTCCAAAATTCAGCGTTTCCCCATCTCAGCCCAGAAAGCAGGTACAACAACTTTTCTTGTGCCTTACAGCTGCCTACCAAGGTAGTGTAGAAACTACCAGGAGAACTCCTGTCTGGCACCTTCCCCGGTGGAGTTGTGCATGGGGTGTGTTTGGAACATTTTGTCACCAGCCGAGTCCAAAATTCAGCGGTTCCCCATCTCAGCCCAGAAAGCAGGTAGAACAACTTTTGTGGTGCCTTTCAAATGCCTACCAAGGTAGTGTAGAAACTACCAGGAGAACTCCTGTCTGGCACCTTCCCCGGTGGAGTTGTGCATGGGGTGTGTTTGGAACATTTTGTCACCGGCCGACTCCAAAATTCAGCGGTTCCCCATCTCAGCCCAGAAAGCAGGTAGAACAACTTTTGTGGTGCCTTTCAGCTTCCTACCAAGGTAGTGTAGAAACTACCAGGAGAACTCCTGTCTGGCACCTTCCGTGGTGGAGTTGTGCATGGGGTGTGTTTGGAACATTTTGTCACCGGCCGACTCCAAAATTCAGCGTTTCCCCATCTCAGCCCAGAAAGCAGGTACAACAACTTTTCTTGTGCCTTTCAGCTGCCTACCAAGGTAGTGTAGAAACTACCAGGAGAACTCCTGTCTGGCACCTTCCCCGGTGGAGTTGTGCATGGGGTGTGTTTGGAACATTTTGTCACCAGCCGAGTCCAAAATTCAGCGTTTCCCCATCTCAGCCCAGAAAGCAGGTAGAACAACTTTTGTGGTGCCTTTCAGCTGCCTACCAAGGTAGTGTAAAAACTACCAGGAGAACTCCTGTCTGGCACCTTCCCCGGTGGAGTTGTGCATGGGGTGTGTTTGGAACATTTTGTCACCGGCCGACTCCAAAATTCAGCGTTTCCCCATCTCAGCCCAGAAAGCAGGTACAACAACTTTTCTTGTGCCTTTCAGCTGCCTACCAAGGTAGTGTAGAAACTACCAGGAGAACTCCTGTCTGGCACCTTCCCCGGTGGAGTTGTGCATGGGGTGTGTTTGGAACATTTTGTCACCAGCCGAGTCCAAAATTCAGCGTTTCCCCATCTCAGCCCAGAAAGCAGGTACAACAACTTTTGTGGTGTCTTTCAGATGCCTACCAAGGTAGTGTAAAAACTACCAGGAGAACTCCTGTCTGGCACCTTCCCCGGTGGAGTTGTGCATGGGGTGTGTTTGGAACATTTTGTCACCGGCCGAGTCCAAAATTCAGCGGTTCCCCATCTCAGCCCAGAAAGCAGGTACAACAACTTTTCTTGTGCCTTTCAGCTGCCTACCAAGGTAGTGTAAAAACTACCAAAAGAATTCGTTCCTGGCACCTTCCCCGGTGGAGTTGTGCATGGGGTGTGTTTGGAACATTTTGTCACCGGCCGAGTCCAAAATTCAGCGGTTCCCCATCTCAGCCCAGAAAGCAGGTAGAACAACTTTTGTGGTGTCTTTCAGATGCCTACCAAGGTAGTGTAAAAACTACTAAGAGAACTCCTGTCTGGCACCTTCCCCGGTGGAGTTGTGCATGGGGTGTGTTTGGAACATTTTGTCACCGGCCGACTCCAAAATTCAGCCGTTCCCCATCTCAGCCCAGAAAGCAGGTAGAACAACTTCTGTGGTGTCTTTCAGATGCCTACCAAGGTAGTGTAAAAACTACCAGGAGAACTCCTGTCTGGCACCTTCCCCGGTGGAGTTGTGCATGGGGTGTGTTTGGAACATTTTGTCACCGGCCGACTCCAAAATTCAGCGGTTCCCCATCTCAGCCCAGAAAGCAGGTAGAACAACTTTTGTGGTATCTTTCAGATGCCTACCGGAGCAATGTAAAAACTACCAGGAGAACTCCTGTCTGGCACCTTCCCCGGTGGAGTTGTGCAGAGGGTGTGTTTGGAACATTTTGTCACCGGCCGAGTCCAAAATTCAGCGGTTCCCCATCTCAGCCCAGAAAGCAGGTAGAACAACTTTTGTGGTGCCTTTCAAATGCCTACCAAGGTAGTGTAGAAACTACCAGGAGAACTCCTGTCTGGCACCTTCCCCGGTGGAGTTGTGCATGGGGTGTGTTTGGAACATTTTGTCACCGGCCGAGTCCAAAATTCAGCGATTCCCCATCTCAGCCCAGAAAGCAGGTACAACAACTTTTCTTGTGCCTTTCAGCTGCCTACCAAGGTAGTGTAAAAACTACCAAAAGAATTCGTTCCTGGCACCTTCCCCGGTGGAGTTGTGCATGGGGTGTGTTTGGAACATTTTGTCACCGGCCGAGTCCAAAATTCAGCGTTTCCCCATCTCAGCCCAGAAAGCAGGTAGAACAACTTTTGTGGTGTCTTTCAGATGCCTACCAAGGTAGTGTAAAAACTACTAAGAGAACTCCTGTCTGGCACCTTCCCCGGTGGAGTTGTGCATGGGGTGTGTTTGGAACATTTTGTCACCAGCCGACTCCAAAATTCAGCGATTCCCCATCTCAGCCCAGAAAGCAGGTAGAACAACTTCTGTGGTGTCTTTCAGATGCCTACCAAGGTAGTGTAAAAACTACCAGGAGAACTCCTGTCTGGCACCTTCCCCGGTGGAGTTGTGCATGGGGTGTGTTTGGAACATTTTGTCAACGGCCGAGTCCAAAATTCAGCGGTTCCCCATCTCAGCCCAGAAAGCAGGTAGAACAACTTTTGTGGTGTCTTTCAGATGCCTACCGGAGCAATGTAAAAACTACCAAGAGAACTCCTGTCTGGCACCTTCCGTGGTGGAGTTGTGCATGGGGTGTGTTTGGAACATTTTGTCACCGGCCGAGTCCAAAATTCAGCGTTTCCCCATCTCAGCCCAGAAAGCAGGTAGAACAACTTTTGTGGTGTCTTTCAGATGCCTACCAAGGTAGTGTAAAAACTACTAAGAGAACTCCTGTCTGGCACCTTCCGTGGTGGAGTTGTGCATGGGGTGTGTTTGGAACATTTTGTCACCAGCCGAGTCCAAAATTCAGCGTTTCCCCATCTCAGCCCAGAAAGCAGGTAGAACAACTTTTGTGGTGCCTTTCAGATGCCTACCAAGGTAGTGTAAAAACTACCAAGAGAACTCCTTTCTGGCACCTTCCGTGGTGGAGTTGTGCATGGGGTGTGTTTGGAACATTTTGTCACCGGCCGACTCCAAAATTCAGCGGTTCCCCATCTCAGCCCAGAAAGCAGGTAGAACAACTTTTGTGGTGTCTTTCAGATGCCTACCAAGGTAGTGTAAAAACTACCAAGAGAACTCCTGTCTGGCACCTTCCCCGGTGGAGTTGTGCAGGGGGTGTCTTTGGAACATTTTGTCACCAGCCGAGTCCAAAATTCAGCGGTTCCCCATCTCAGCCCAGAAAGCAGGTAGAACAACTTTTGTGGTGCCTTTCAAATGCCTACCAAGGTAGTGTAGAAACTACCAAGAGATCGCTTGTCTGGCACCTTCCCCGGTGGAGTTGTGCATGGGGTGTCTGTGGAACATTTTGTCACCGGCCGACTCCAAAATTCAGCGATTCCCCATCTCAGCCCAGAAAGCAGGTAGAACAACTTTTGTGGTGTCTTTCAGATGCCTACCAAGGTAGTGTAAAAACTACCAGGAGAACTCCTGCCTGGCACCTTCCCCGGTGGAGTTGTGCATGGGGTGTGTTTGGAACATTTTGTCACCGGCCGAGTCCAAAATTCAGCGTTTCCCCATCTCAGCCCAGAAAGCAGGTAGAACAACTTTTGTGGTGCCTTTCAAATGCCTACCAAGGTAGTGTAAAAACTACCAGGAGAACTCCTGTCTGGCACCTTCCGTGGTGGAGTTGTGCATGGGGTGTGTTTGGAACATTTTGTCACCAGCCGACTCCAAAATTCAGTGGTTCCCCATCTCAGCCCAGAAAGCAGGTAGAACAAGTTTTGTGGTGTCTTTCAGATGCCTACCGGAGCAATGTAAAAACTACCAAGAGAACTCCTGTCTGGCACCTTCCCCGGTGGAGTTGTGCATGGGGTGTGTTTGGAACATTTTGTCACCGGCCGAGTCCAAAATTCAGCGTTTCCCCATCTCAGCCCAGAAAGCAGGTAGAACAAGTTTTGTGGTGTCTTTCAAATGCCTACCAAGGTAGTGTAAAAACTACCAAGAGAACTCCTGTCTGGCACCTTCCCCGGTGGAGTTGTGCATGGGGTGTGTTTGGAACATTTTGTCACCGGCCGACTCCAAAATTCAGCGGTTCCCCATCTCAGCCCAGAAAGCAGGTAGAACAACTTTTGTGGTGTCTTGCAGATGCCTACCAAGGTAGTGTAAAAACTACCAGGAGAACTCCTGTCTGGCACCTTCCGTGGTAAAGTTGTGCATGGGGTGTGTTTGGAACATTTTGTCACCGGCCGAGTCCAAAATTCAGCGATTCCCCATCTCAGCCCAGAAAGCAGGTACAACAACTTTTCTTGTGCCTTTCAGCTGCCTACCAAGGTAGTGTAAAAACTACCAAAAGAATTCGTTCCTGGCACCTTCCCCGGTGGAGTTGTGCATGGGGTGTCTGTGGAACATTTTGTCACCGGCCGACTCCAAAATTCAGCGTTTCCCCATCTCAGCCCAGAAAGCAGGTAGAACAACTTTTGTGGTGTCTTTCAGATGCCTACCGGAGCAATGTAAAAACTACCAGGAGAACTCCTGTCTGGCACCTTCCCCGGTGGAGTTGTGCATGGGGTGTGTTTGGAACATTTTGTCACCGGCCGAGTCCAAAATTCAGCGATTCCCCATCTCAGCCCAGAAAGCAGGTAGAACAACTTTTGTGGTGTCTTTCAGATGCCTACCAAGGTAGTGTAAAAACTACCAGGAGAACTCCTGCCTGGCACCTTCCCCGGTGGAGTTGTGCATGGGGTGTGTTTGGAACATTTTGTCACCGGCCGAGTCCAAAATTCAGCGATTCCCCATCTCAGCCCAGAAAGCAGGTAGAACAACTTTTCTGGTGTCTTTCAGATGCCTGCCAAGGTAGTGTAAAAACTACCAGGAGAACTCCTGTCTGGCACCTTCCGTGGTGGAGTTGTGCATGGGGTGTGTTTGGAACATTTTGTCACCAGCCGACTCCAAAATTCAGTGGTTCCCCATCTCAGCCCACAAAGCAGGTAGAACAACTTTTGTGGTGCCTTTCAGCTGCCTACCAAGGTAGTGTAAAAACTACCAAGAGAACTCCTGTCTGGCACCTTCCGTGGTGGAGTTGTGCATGGGGTGTGTTTGGAACATTTTGTCACCAGCCGAGTCCAAAATTCAGCGTTTCCCCATCTCAGCCCAGAAAGCAGGTAGAACAACTTTTGTGGTGCCTTTCAAATGCCTACCAAGGTAGTGTAGAAACTACCAGGAGAACTCCTGTCTGGCACCTTCCCCGGTGGAGTTGTGCATGGGGTGTGTTTGGAACATTTTGTCACCGGCCGACTCCAAAATTCAGCGTTTCCCCATCTCAGCCCAGAAAGCAGGTAGAACAACTTTTGTGGTGTCTTTCAGATGCCTACCAAGGTAGTGTAAAAACTACCAGGAGAACTCCTGTCTGGCACCTTCCGTGGTGGAGTTGTGCATGGGGTGTGTTTGGAACATTTTGTCACCGGCCGAGTCCAAAATTCAGCGGTTCCCCATCTCAGCCCAGAAAGCAGGTACAACAACTTTTCTTGTGCCTTTCAGCTGCCTACCAAGGTAGTGTAAAAACTACCAAAAGAATTCGTTCCTGGCACCTTCCCCGGTGGAGTTGTGCATGGGGTGTGTTTGGAACATTTTGTCACCGGCCGAGTCCAAAATTCAGCGGTTCCCCATCTCAGCCCAGAAAGCAGGTAGAACAACTTTTGTGGTGTCTTTCAGATGCCTACCAAGGTAGTGTAAAAACTACCAAGAGAACTCCTGTCTGGCACCTTCCCCGGTGGAGTTGTGCAGGGGGTGTGTTTGGAACATTTTGTCAACGGCCGAGTCCAAAATTCAGCGTTTCCCCATCTCAGCCCAGAAAGCAGGTAGAACAACTTTTGTGGTGTCTTTCAGATGCCTACCGGAGCAATGTAAAAACTACCAGGAGAACTCCTGTCTGGCACCTTCCCCGGTGGAGTTGTGCATGGGGTGTGTTTGGAACATTTTGTCACCGGCCGAGTCCAAAATTCAGCGGTTCCCCATCTCAGCCCAGAAAGCAGGTAGAACATCTTTTGTGGTATCTTTCAGATGCCTACCGGAGCAATGTAAAAACTACCAAAAGAATTCGTTCCTGGCACCTTCCCCGGTGGAGTTGTGCATGGGGTGTGTTTGGAACATTTTGTCACCAGCCGACTCCAAAATTCAGCGTTTCCCCATGTCAGCCCAGAAAGCAGGTAGAACAACTTTTGTGGTGTCTTTCAGATGCCTACCAAGGTAGTGTAAAAACTACTAAGAGAACTCCTGTCTGGCACCTTCCCCGGTGGAGTTGTGCATGGGGTGTGTTTGGAACATTTTGTCACCAGCCGAGTCCAAAATTCAGCCGTTCCCCATCTCAGCCCAGAAAGCAGGTAGAACAACTTCTGTGGTGTCTTTCAGATGCCTACCAAGGTAGTGTAAAAACTACCAGGAGAACTCCTGTCTGGCACCTTCCCCGGTGGAGTTGTGCATGGGGTGTGTTTGGAACATTTTGTCACCGGCCGACTCCAAAATTCAGCGATTCCCCATCTCAGCCCAGAAAGCAGGTAGAACAACTTTTGTGGTATCTTTCAGATGCCTACCGGAGCAATGTAAAAACTACCAGGAGAACTCCTGTCTGGCACCTTCCCCGGTGGAGTTGTGCAGAGGGTGTGTTTGGAACATTTTGTCACCAGCCGACTCCAAAATTCAGCGGTTCCCCATCTCAGCCCAGAAAGCAGGTACAACAACTTTTCTTTTGCCTTTCAGCTGCCTACCAAGGTAGTGTAAAAACTACCAACAGAATTCGTTCCTGGCACCTTCCCCGGTGGAGTTGTGCATGGGGTGTGTTTGGAACATTTTGTCACCAGCCGAGTCCAAAATTCAGCGTTTCCCCATCTCAGCCCAGAAAGCAGGTAGAACAACTTTTCTTGTGCCTTTCAGCTGCCTACCAAGGTAGTGTAAAAACTACCAGGAGAACTCCTGTCTGGCACCTTCCCCGGTGGAGTTGTGCATGGGGTGTGTTTGGAACATTTTGTCACCGGCCGACTCCAAAATTCAGCGGTTCCCCATCTCAGCCCAGAAAGCAGGTAGAACAACTTTTGTGGTGTCTTTCAGATGCCTACCGGAGCAATGTAAAAACTACCAAGAGAACTCCTGTCTGGCACCTTCCCCGGTGGAGTTGTGCATGGGGTGTGTTTGGAACATTTTGTCACCGGCCGAGTCCAAAATTCAGCGGTTCCCCATCTCAGCCCAGAAAGCAGGTAGAACAAGTTTTGTGGTGTCTTTCAAATGCCTACCAAGGTAGTGTAAAAACTACCAGGAGAACTCCTGTCTGGCACCTTCCCCGGTGGAGTTGTGCATGGGGTGTGTTTGGAACATTTTGTCACCAGCCGACTCCAAAATTCAGCGGTTCCCCATCTCAGCCCAGAAAGCAGGAAGAACAACTTTTGTGGTGCCTTTCAAATGCCTACCAAGGTAGTGTAAAAACTACCAGAAGAACTCCTGTCTGGCACCTTCCCCGGTGGAGTTGTGCATGGGGTGTGTTTGGAACATTTTGTCACCAGCCGACTCCAAAATTCAGCGTTTCCCCATCTCAGCCCAGAAAGCAGGTAGAACAACTTTTGTGGTGTCTTTCAGATGCCTACCAAGGTAGTGTAAAAACTACCAGGAGAACTCCTGTCTGGCACCTTCCCCGGTGGAGTTGTGCATGGGGTGTGTTTGGAACATTTTGTCACCGGCCGAGTCCAAAATTCAGCGGTTCCCCATCTCAGCCCAGAAAGCAGGTAGAACAACTTTTGTGGTGTCTTTCAGATGCCTACCAAGGTAGTGTAAAAACTACCAGGAGAACTCCTGTCTGGCACCTTCCCCGGTGGAGTTGTGCATGGGGTGTGTTTGGAACATTTTGTCACCGGCCGAGTCCAAAATTCAGCGGTTCCCCATCTCAGCCCAGAAAGCAGGTAGAACAACTTTTGTGGTGCCTTTCAGCTGCCTACCAAGGTAGTGTAAAAACTACCAAGAGAACTCCTGTCTGGCACCTTCCGTGGTGGAGTTGTGCATGGGGTGTGTTTGGAACATTTTGTCACCGGCCGACTCCAAAATTCAGCGTTTCCCCATCTCAGCCCAGAAAGCAGGTACAACAACTTTTCTTGTGCCTTACAGCTGCCTACCAAGGTAGTGTAGAAACTACCAGGAGAACTCCTGTCTGGCACCTTCCCCGGTGGAGTTGTGCATGGGGTGTGTTTGGAACATTTTGTCACCAGCCGAGTCCAAAATTCAGCGGTTCCCCATCTCAGCCCAGAAAGCAGGTACAACAACTTTTGTGGTGCCTTTCAAATGCCTACCAAGGTAGTGTAGAAACTACCAAGAGAACTCCTGTCTGGCACCTTCCCCGGTGGAGTTGTGCATGGGGTGTGTTTGGAACATTTTGTCACCGGCCGACTCCAAAATTCAGCGGTTCCCCATCTCAGCCCAGAAAGCAGGTAGAACAACTTTTGTGGTGCCTTTCAGCTTCCTACCAAGGTAGTGTAGAAACTACCAGGAGAACTCCTGTCTGGCACCTTCCCCGGTGGAGTTGTGCATGGGGTGTGTTTGGAACATTTTGTCACCGGCCGACTCCAAAATTCAGCGTTTCCCCATCTCAGCCCAGAAAGCAGGTACAACAACTTTTCTTGTGCCTTTCAGCTGCCTACCAAGGTAGTGTAGAAACTACCAGGAGAACTCCTGTCTGGCACCTTCCCCGGTGGAGTTGTGCATGGGGTGTGTTTGGAACATTTTGTCACCAGCCGAGTCCAAAATTCAGCGGTTCCCCATCTCAGCCCAGAAAGCAGGTAGAACAACTTTTGTGGTGCCTTTCAAATGCCTACCAAGGTAGTGTAGAAACTACCAGGAGAACTCCTGTCTGGCACCTTCCCCGGTGGAGTTGTGCATGGGGTGTGTTTGGAACATTTTGTCACCAGCCGAGTCCAAAATTCAGCGTTTCCCCATCTCAGCCCAGAAAGCAGGTAGAACAACTTTTGTGGTGTCTTTCAGATGCCTACCAAGGTAGTGTAAAAACTACCAGGAGAACTCCTGTCTGGCACCTTCCCCGGTGGAGTTGTGCATGGGGTGTGTTTGGAACATTTTGTCACCGGCCGAGTCCAAAATTCAGCGGTTCCCCATCTCAGCCCAGAAAGCAGGTACAACAACTTTTCTTGTGCCTTTCAGCTGCCTACCAAGGTAGTGTAAAAACTACCAAAAGAATTCGTTCCTGGCACCTTCCCCGGTGGAGTTGTGCATGGGGTGTGTTTGGAACATTTTGTCACCGGCCGAGTCCAAAATTCAGCGGTTCCCCATCTCAGCCCAGAAAGCAGGTAGAACAACTTTTGTGGTGTCTTTCAGATGCCTACCAAGGTAGTGTAAAAACTACTAAGAGAACTCCTGTCTGGCACCTTCCCCGGTGGAGTTGTGCATGGGGTGTGTTTGGAACATTTTGTCACCGGCCGACTCCAAAATTCAGCCGTTCCCCATCTCAGCCCAGAAAGCAGGTAGAACAACTTCTGTGGTGTCTTTCAGATGCCTACCAAGGTAGTGTAAAAACTACCAGGAGAACTCCTGTCTGGCACCTTCCCCGGTGGAGTTGTGCATGGGGTGTGTTTGGAACATTTTGTCACCGGCCGACTCCAAAATTCAGCGGTTCCCCATCTCAGCCCAGAAAGCAGGTAGAACAACTTTTGTGGTATCTTTCAGATGCCTACCGGAGCAATGTAAAAACTACCAGGAGAACTCCTGTCTGGCACCTTCCCCGGTGGAGTTGTGCAGAGGGTGTGTTTGGAACATTTTGTCACCGGCCGAGTCCAAAATTCAGCGGTTCCCCATCTCAGCCCAGAAAGCAGGTAGAACAACTTTTGTGGTGCCTTTCAAATGCCTACCAAGGTAGTGTAGAAACTACCAGGAGAACTCCTGTCTGGCACCTTCCCCGGTGGAGTTGTGCATGGGGTGTGTTTGGAACATTTTGTCACCGGCCGAGTCCAAAATTCAGCGGTTCCCCATCTCAGCCCAGAAAGCAGGTAGAACAACTTTTGTGGTGTCTTTCAGATGCCTACCAAGGTAGTGTAAAAACTACCAGGAGAACTCCTGTCTGGCACCTTCCCCGGTGGAGTTGTGCATGGGGTGTGTTTGGAACATTTTGTCACCGGCCGACTCCAAAATTCAGCGGTTCCCCATCTCAGCCCAGAAAGCAGGTACAACAACTTTTCTTGTGCCTTTCAGCTGCCTACCAAGGTAGTGTAAAAACTACCAAAAGAATTCGTTCCTGGCACCTTCCCCGGTGGAGTTGTGCATGGGGTGTGTTTGGAACATTTTGTCACCGGCCGAGTCCAAAATTCAGCCGTTCCCCATCTCAGCCCAGAAAGCAGGTAGAACAACTTCTGTGGTGTCTTTCAGATGCCTACCAAGGTAGTGTAAAAACTACCAGGAGAACTCCTGTCTGGCACCTTCCCCGGTGGAGTTGTGCATGGGGTGTGTTTGGAACATTTTGTCACCGGCCGAGTCCAAAATTCAGCGTTTCCCCATCTCAGCCCAGAAAGCAGGTAGAACAACTTTTGTGGTATCTTTCAGATGCCTACCGGAGCAATGTAAAAACTACCAGGAGAACTCCTGTCTGGCACCTTCCCCGGTGGAGTTGTGCAGAGGGTGTGTTTGGAACATTTTGTCACCGGCCGAGTCCAAAATTCAGCGTTTCCCCATCTCAGCCCAGAAAGCAGGTAGAATAACATTTCTGGTGTCTTTCAGATGCCTACCAAGGTAGTGTAAAAACTACCAGGAGAACTCCTTTCTGGCACCTTCCCCGGTGGAGTTGTGCATGGGGTGTGTTTGGAACATTTTGTCACCGGCCGACTCCAAAATTCAGCGGTTCCCCATCTCAGCCCAGAAAGCAGGTAGAACAACTTTTGTGGTGCCTTTCAGCTGCCTACCAACGTAGTGTAAAAACTACCAAGAGAACTCCTGTCTGGCACCTTCCCCGGTGGAGTTGTGCAGGGGGTGTCTTTGGAACATTTTGTCACCAGCCGAGTCCAAAATTCAGCGGTTCCCCATCTCAGCCCAGAAAGCAGGTAGAACAACTTTTGTGGTGCCTTTCAAATGCCTACCAAGGTAGTGTAGAAACTACCAAGAGATCGCTTGTCTGGCACCTTCCCCGGTGGAGTTGTGCATGGGGTGTCTGTGGAACATTTTGTCACCGGCCGAGTCCAAAATTCAGCGGTTCCCCATCTCAGCCCAGAAAGCAGGTAGAACAACTTTTCTGGTGTCTTTCAGATGCCTACCGGAGCAATGTAAAAACTACCAGGAGAACTCCTGTCTGGCACCTTCCCCGGTGGAGTTGTGCATGGGGTGTGTTTGGAACATTTTGTCACCGGCCGAGTCCAAAATTCAGCGATTCCCCATCTCAGCCCAGAAAGCAGGTAGAACAACTTTTGTGGTGTCTTTCAGATGCCTACCAAGGTAGTGTAAAAACTATCAGGAGAACTCCTGCCTGGCACCTTCCCCGGTGGAGTTGTGCATGGGGTGTGTTTGGAACATTTTGTCACCGGCCGAGTCCAAAATTCAGCGATTCCCCATCTCAGCCCAGAAAGCAGGTAGAATAACTTTTCTGGTGTCTTTCAGATGCCTACCAAGGTAGTGTAAAAACTACCAGGAGAACTCCTGTCTGGCACCTTCCGTGGTGGAGTTGTGCATGGGGTGTGTTTGGAACATTTTGTCACCAGCCGACTCCAAAATTCAGTGGTTCCCCATCTCAGCCCAGAAAGCAGGTAGAACAACTTTTGTGGTGTCTTTCAGATGCCTACCGGAGCAATGTAAAAACTACCAAGAGAACTCCTGTCTGGCACCTTCCCCGGTGGAGTTGTGCATGGGGTGTGTTTGGAACATTTTGTCACCGGCCGAGTCCAAAATTCAGCGTTTCCCCATCTCAGCCCAGAAAGCAGGTAGAACAAGTTTTGTGGTGTCTTTCAAATGCCTACCAAGGTAGTGTAAAAACTACCAAGAGAACTCCTGTCTGGCACCTTCCCCGGTGGAGTTGTGCATGGGGTGTGTTTGGAACATTTTGTCACCGGCCGACTCCAAAATTCAGCGGTTCCCCATCTCAGCCCAGAAAGCAGGTAGAACAACTTTTGTGGTGCCTTTCAAATGCCTACCAAGGTAGTGTAGAAACTACCAGGAGAACTCCTGTCTGGCACCTTCCCCGGTGGAGTTGTGCATGGGGTGTGTTTGGAACATTTTGTCACCGGCCGACTCCAAAATTCAGCGTTTCCCCATCTCAGCCCAGAAAGCAGGTACAACAACTTTTCTTGTGCCTTTCAGCTGCCTACCAAGGTAGTGTAGAAACTACCAGGAGAACTCCTGTCTGGCACCTTCCCCGGTGGAGTTGTGCATGGGGTGTGTTTGGAACATTTTGTCACCAGCCGAGTCCAAAATTCAGCGGTTCCCCATCTCAGCCCAGAAAGCAGGTAGAACAACTTTTGTGGTGCCTTTCAAATGCCTACCAAGGTAGTGTAGAAACTACCAGGAGAACTCCTGTCTGGCACCTTCCCCGGTGGAGTTGTGCATGGGGTGTCTTTGGAACATTTTGTCACCAGCCGACTCCAAAATTCAGCGTTTCCCCATCTCAGCCCAGAAAGCAGGTAGAACAACTTTTGTGGTGTCTTTCAGATGCCTACCAAGGTAGTGTAAAAACTACCAGGAGAACTCCTGTCTGGCACCTTCCCCGGTGGAGTTGTGCATGGGGTGTGTTTGGAACATTTTGTCACCGGCCGACTCCAAAATTCAGCGGTTCCCCATCTCAGCCCAGAAAGCAGGTACAACAACTTTTCTTGTGCCTTTCAGCTGCCTACCAAGGTAGTGTAAAAACTACCAAAAGAATTCGTTCCTGGCACCTTCCCCGGTGGAGTTGTGCATGGGGTGTGTTTGGAACATTTTGTCACCGGCCGAGTCCAAAATTCAGCGGTTCCCCATCTCAGCCCAGAAAGCAGGTAGAACAACTTTTGTGGTGTCTTTCAGATGCCTACCAAGGTAGTGTAAAAACTACTAAGAGAACTCCTGTCTGGCACCTTCCCCGGTGGAGTTGTGCATGGGGTGTGTTTGGAACATTTTGTCACCGGCCGACTCCAAAATTCAGCCATTCCCCATCTCAGCCCAGAAAGCAGGTAGAACAACTTTTGTGGTGTCTTTCAGATGCCTACCAAGGTAGTGTAAAAACTACCAGGAGAACTCCTGTCTGGCACCTTCCCCGGTGGAGTTGTGCATGGGGTGTGTTTGGAACATTTTGTCACCGGCCGACTCCAAAATTCAGCGATTCCCCATCTCAGCCCAGAAAGCAGGTAGAACAACTTTTGTGGTATCTTTCAGATGCCTACCGGAGCAATGTAAAAACTACCAGGAGAACTCCTGTCTGGCACCTTCCCCGGTGGAGTTGTGCAGAGGGTGTGTTTGGAACATTTTGTCACCGGCCGAGTCCAAAATTCAGCGTTTCCCCATCTCAGCCCAGAAAGCAGGTAGAACAACTTTTGTGGTGCCTTTCAAATGCCTACCAAGGTAGTGTAGAAACTACCAGGAGAACTCCTGTCTGGCACCTTCCCCGGTGGAGTTGTGCATGGGGTGTGTTTGGAACATTTTGTCACCAGCCGAGTCCAAAATTCAGCGTTTCCCCATCTCAGCCCAGAAAGCAGGTAGAACAACTTTTGTGGTGTCTTTCAGATGCCTACCAAGGTAGTGTAAAAACTACCAGGAGAACTCCTGTCTGGCACCTTCCCCGGTGGAGTTGTGCATGGGGTGTGTTTGGAACATTTTGTCACCGGCCGACTCCAAAATTCAGCGGTTCCCCATCTCAGCCCAGAAAGCAGGTACAACAACTTTTCTTGTGCCTTTCAGCTGCCTACCAAGGTAGTGTAAAAACTACCAAAAGAATTCGTTCCTGGCACCTTCCCCGGTGGAGTTGTGCATGGGGTGTGTTTGGAACATTTTGTCAACGGCCGAGTCCAAAATTCAGCGGTTCCCCATCTCAGCCCAGAAAGCAGGTAGAACAACTTTTGTGGTGTCTTTCAGATGCCTACCAAGGTAGTGTAAAAACTACTAAGAGAACTCCTGTCTGGCACCTTCCCCGGTGGAGTTGTGCATGGGGTGTGTTTGGAACATTTTGTCACCGGCCGAGTCCAAAATTCAGCCGTTCCCCATCTCAGCCCAGAAAGCAGGTAGAACAACTTCTGTGGTGTCTTTCAGATGCCTACCAAGGTAGTGTAAAAACTACCAGGAGAACTCCTGTCTGGCACCTTCCCCGGTGGAGTTGTGCATGGGGTGTGTTTGGAACATTTTGTCACCGGCCGACTCCAAAATTCAGCGATTCCCCATCTCAGCCCAGAAAGCAGGTAGAACAACTTTTGTGGTATCTTTCAGATGCCTACCGGAGCAATGTAAAAACTACCAGGAGAACTCCTGTCTGGCACCTTCCCCGGTGGAGTTGTGCAGAGGGTGTGTTTGGAACATTTTGTCACCGGCCGAGTCCAAAATTCAGCGTTTCCCCATCTCAGCCCAGAAAGCAGGTAGAACAACTTTTGTGGTGTCTTTCAGATGCCTACCAAGGTAGTGTAAAAACTACTAAGAGAACTCCTGTCTGGCACCTTCCGTGGTGGAGTTGTGCATGGGGTGTGTTTGGAACATTTTGTCACCAGCCGAGTCCAAAATTCAGCGTTTCCCCATCTCAGCCCAGAAAGCAGGTAGAACAACTTTTGTGGTGCCTTTCAGATGCCTACCAAGGTAGTGTAAAAACTACCAAGAGAACTCCTTTCTGGCACCTTCCCCGGTGGAGTTGTGCATGGGGTGTGTTTGGAACATTTTGTCACCGGCCGACTCCAAAATTCAGCGGTTCCCCATGTCAGCCCAGAAAGCAGGTAGAACAACTTTTGTGGTGTCTTTCAGATGCCTACCAAGGTAGTGTAAAAACTACCAAGAGAACTCCTGTCTGGCACCTTCCCCGGTGGAGTTGTGCAGGGGGTGTCTTTGGAACATTTTGTCACCAGCCGAGTCCAAAATTCAGCGGTTCCCCATCTCAGCCCAGAAAGCAGGTAGAACAACTTTTGTGGTGCCTTTCAAATGCCTACCAAGGTAGTGTAGAAACTACCAAGAGATCGCTTGTCTGGCACCTTCCCCGGTGGAGTTGTGCATGGGGTGTCTGTGGAACATTTTGTCACCGGCCGAGTCCAAAATTCAGCGGTTCCCCATCTCAGCCCAGAAAGCAGGTAGAACAACTTTTCTGGTGTCTTTCAGATGCCTACCGGAGCAATGTAAAAACTACCAGGAGAACTCCTGTCTGGCACCTTCCCCGGTGGAGTTGTGCATGGGGTGTGTTTGGAACATTTTGTCACCGGCCGACTCCAAAATTCAGCGATTCCCCATCTCAGCCCAGAAAGCAGGTAGAACAACTTTTGTGGTGTCTTTCAGATGCCTACCAAGGTAGTGTAAAAACTATCAGGAGAACTCCTGCCTGGCACCTTCCCCGGTGGAGTTGTGCATGGGGTGTGTTTGGAACATTTTGTCACCGGCCGAGTCCAAAATTCAGCGATTCCCCATCTCAGCCCAGAAAGCAGGTAGAATAAATTTTCTGGTGTCTTTCAGATGCCTACCAAGTTAGTGTAAAAACTACCAGGAGAACTCCTGTCTGGCACCTTCCGTGGTGGAGTTGTGCATGGGGTGTGTTTGGAACATTTTGTCACCAGCCGACTCCAAAATTCAGCGGTTCCCCATCTCAGCCCAGAAAGCAGGTAGAACAAGTTTTGTGGTGTCTTTCAAATGCCTACCAAGGTAGTGTAAAAACTACCAGGAGAACTCCTGTCTGGCACCTTCCCCGGTGGAGTTGTGCATGGGGTGTGTTTGGAACATTTTGTCACCGGCCGACTCCAAAATTCAGCGGTTCCCCATCTCAGCCCAGAAAGCAGGTAGAACAACTTTTGTGGTGTCTTGCAGATGCCTACCAAGGTAGTGTAAAAACTACCAGGAGAACTCCTGTCTGGCACCTTCCGTGGTGGAGTTGTGCATGGGGTGTGTTTGGAACATTTTGTCACCGGCCGAGTCCAAAATTCAGCGATTCCCCATCTCAGCCCAGAAAGCAGGTACAACAACTTTTCTTGTGCCTTTCAGCTGCCTACCAAGGTAGTGTAAAAACTACCAACAGAATTCGTTCCTGGCACCTTCCCCGGTGGAGTTGTGCATGGGGTGTCTGTGGAACATTTTGTCACCGGCCGAGTCCAAAATTCAGCGGTTCCCCATCTCAGCCCAGAAAGCAGGTAGAACAACTTTTGTGGTGTCTTTCAGATGCCTACCGGAGCAATGTAAAAACTACCAGGAGAACTCCTGTCTGGCACCTTCCCCGGTGGAGTTGTGCATGGGGTGTGTTTGGAACATTTTGTCACCGGCCGACTCCAAAATTCAGCGATTCCCCATCTCAGCCCAGAAAGCAGGTAGAACAACTTTTCTGGTGTCTTTCAGATGCCTGCCAAGGTAGTGTAAAAACTACCAGGAGAACTCCTGTCTGGCACCTTCCCCGGTGGAGTTGTGCATGGGGTGTGTTTGGAACATTTTGTCACCAGCCGACACCAAAATTCAGTGGTTCCCCATCTCAGCCCACAAAGCAGGTAGAACAACTTTTGTGGTGCCTTTCAGCTGCCTACCAAGGTAGTGTAAAAACTACCAAGAGAACTCCTGTCTGGCACCTTCCCCGGTGGAGTTGTGCATGGGGTGTGTTTGGAACATTTTGTCACCAGCCGAGTCCAAAATTCAGCGGTTCCCCATCTCAGCCCAGAAAGCAGGTAGAACAACTTTTGTGGTGCCTTTCAAATGCCTACCAAGGTAGTGTAGAAACTACCAGGAGAACTCCTGTCTGGCACCTTCCCCGGTGGAGTTGTGCATGGGGTGTGTTTGGAACATTTTGTCACCGGCCGACTCCAAAATTCAGCGTTTCCCCATCTCAGCCCAGAAAGCAGGTAGAACAACTTTTGTGGTGTCTTTCAGATGCCTACCAAGGTAGTGTAAAAACTACCAGGGGAACTCCTGTCTGGCACCTTCCGTGGTGGAGTTGTGCATGGGGTGTGTTTGGAACATTTTGTCACCGGCCGAGTCCAAAATTCAGCGGTTCCCCATCTCAGCCCAGAAAGCAGGTAGAACAACTTTTGTGGTGTCTTTCAGATGCCTACCAAGGTAGTGTAAAAACTACCAGGAGAACTCCTGTCTGGCACCTTCCCCGGTGGAGTTGTGCATGGGGTGTGTTTGGAACATTTTGTCAACGGCCGAGTCCAAAATTCAGTGGTTCCCCATCTCAGCCCAGAAAGCAGGTAGAACAACTTTTGTGGTGTCTTTCAGATGCCTACCGGAGCAATGTAAAAACTACCAGGAGAACTCCTGTCTGGCACCTTCCCCGGTGGAGTTGTGCATGGGGTGTGTTTGGAACATTTTGTCACCGGCCGAGTCCAAAATTCAGCGGTTCCCCATCTCAGCCCAGAAAGCAGGTAGAACATCTTTTGTGGTATCTTTCAGATGCCTACCGGAGCAATGTAAAAACTACCAAAAGAATTCGTTCCTGGCACCTTCCCCGGTGGAGTTGTGCATGGGGTGTGTTTGGAACATTTTGTCACCAGCCGACTCCAAAATTCAGCGTTTCCCCATCTCAGCCCAGAAAGCAGGTAGAACAACTTTTGTGGTGTCTTTCAGATGCCTACCAAGGTAGTGTAAAAACTACCAGGAGAACTCCTGTCTGGCACCTTCCCCGGTGGAGTTGTGCATGGGGTGTGTTTGGAACATTTTGTCACCGGCCGAGTCCAAAATTCAGCGTTTCCCCATCTCAGCCCAGAAAGCAGGTAGAACAACTTTTGTGGTGTCTTTCAGATGCCTACCAAGGTAGTGTAAAAACTACTAAGAGAACTCCTGTCTGGCACCTTCCGTGGTGGAGTTGTGCATGGGGTGTGTTTGGAACATTTTGTCACCAGCCGACTCCAAAATTCAGCGGTTCCCCATCTCAGCCCAGAAAGCAGGTAGAACAACTTTTGTGGTGTCTTTCAGATGCCTACCAAGGTAGTGTAAAAACTACTAAGAGAACTCCTGTCTGGCACCTTCCGTGGTGGAGTTGTGCATGGGGTGTGTTTGGAACATTTTGTCACCAGCCGAGTCCAAAATTCAGCGTTTCCCCATCTCAGCCCAGAAAGCAGGTAGAACAACTTTTGTGGTGCCTTTCAGATGCCTACCAAGGTAGTGTAAAAACTACCAAGAGAACTCCTGTCTGGCACCTTCCCCGGTGGAGTTGTGCATGGGGTGTGTTTGGAACATTTTGTCACCGGCCGAGTCCAAAATTCAGCGGTTCCCCATCTCAGCCCAGAAAGCAGGTAGAACAACTTTTGTGGTGCCTTTCAAATGCCTACCAAGGTAGTGTAGAAACTACCAGGAGAACTCCTGTCTGGCACCTTCCCCGGTGGAGTTGTGCATGGGGTGTGTTTGGAACATTTTGTCACCGGCCGACTCCAAAATTCAGCGTTTCCCCATCTCAGCCCAGAAAGCAGGTACAACAACTTTTCTTGTGCCTTTCAGCTGCCTACCAAGGTAGTGTAGAAACTACCAGGAGAACTCCTGTCTGGCACCTTCCCCGGTGGAGTTGTGCATGGGGTGTGTTTGGAACATTTTGTCAACGGCCGAGTCCAAAATTCAGCGGTTCCCCATCTCAGCCCAGAAAGCAGGTAGAACAACTTTTGTGGTGTCTTTCAGATGCCTACCGGAGCAATGTAAAAACTACCAGGAGAACTCCTGTCTGGCACCTTCCCCGGTGGAGTTGTGCATGGGGTGTGTTTGGAACATTTTGTCACCGGCCGAGTCCAAAATTCAGCGGTTCCCCATCTCAGCCCAGAAAGCAGGTAGAACATCTTTTGTGGTATCTTTCAGATGCCTACCGGAGCAATGTAAAAACTACCAAAAGAATTCGTTCCTGGCACCTTCCCCGGTGGAGTTGTGCATGGGGTGTGTTTGGAACATTTTGTCACCAGCCGACTCCAAAATTCAGCGTTTCCCCATCTCAGCCCGGAAAGCAGGTAGAACAACTTTTGTGGTGTCTTTCAGATGCCTACCAAGGTAGTGTAAAAACTACCAGGAGAACTCCTGTCTGGCACCTTCCCCGGTGGAGTTGTGCATGGGGTGTGTTTGGAACATTTTGTCACCGGCCGAGTCCAAAATTCAGCGTTTCCCCATCTCAGCCCAGAAAGCAGGTAGAACAACTTTTGTGGTGTCTTTCAGATGCCTACCAAGGTAGTGTAAAAACTACTAAGAGAACTCCTGTCTGGCACCTTCCGTGGTGGAGTTGTGCATGGGGTGTGTTTGGAACATTTTGTCACCAGCCGACTCCAAAATTCAGCGGTTCCCCATCTCAGCCCAGAAAGCAGGTAGAACAACTTTTGTGGTGTCTTTCAGATGCCTACCAAGGTAGTGTAAAAACTACTAAGAGAACTCCTGTCTGGCACCTTCCGTGGTGGAGTTGTGCATGGGGTGTGTTTGGAACATTTTGTCACCAGCCGAGTCCAAAATTCAGCGTTTCCCCATCTCAGCCCAGAAAGCAGGTAGAACAACTTTTGTGGTGCCTTTCAGATGCCTACCAAGGTAGTGTAAAAACTACCAAGAGAACTCCTGTCTGGCACCTTCCCCGGTGGAGTTGTGCATGGGGTGTGTTTGGAACATTTTGTCACCGGCCGAGTCCAAAATTCAGCGGTTCCCCATCTCAGCCCAGAAAGCAGGTAGAACAACTTTTGTGGTGCCTTTCAAATGCCTACCAAGGTAGTGTAGAAACTACCAGGAGAACTCCTGTCTGGCACCTTCCCCGGTGGAGTTGTGCATGGGGTGTGTTTGGAACATTTTGTCACCGGCCGACTCCAAAATTCAGCGTTTCCCCATCTCAGCCCAGAAAGCAGGTACAACAACTTTTCTTGTGCCTTTCAGCTGCCTACCAAGGTAGTGTAGAAACTACCAGGAGAACTCCTGTCTGGCACCTTCCCCGGTGGAGTTGTGCATGGGGTGTGTTTGGAACATTTTGTCACCAGCCGAGTCCAAAATTCAGCGGTTCCCCATCTCAGCCCAGAAAGCAGGTAGAACAACTTTTGTGGTGCCTTTCAAATGCCTACCAAGGTATTGTAGAAACTACCAGGAGAACTCCTGTCTGGCACCTTCCCCGGTGGAGTTGTGCATGGGGTGTGTTTGGAACATTTTGTCACCAGCCGAGTCCAAAATTCAGCGTTTCCCCATCTCAGCCCAGAAAGCAGGTACAACAACTTTTCTTGTGCCTTTCAGCTGCCTACCAAGGTAGTGTAAAAACTACCAAAAGAATTCGTTCCTGGCACCTTCCCCGGTGGAGTTGTGCATGGGGTGTGTTTGGAACATTTTGTCACCGGCCGACTCCAAAATTCAGCGGTTCCCCATCTCAGCCCAGAAAGCAGGTAGAACAACTTTTGTGGTGTCTTTCAGATGCCTACCAAGGTAGTGTAAAAACTACTAAGAGAACTCCTGTCTGGCACCTTCCCCGGTGGAGTTTTGCATGGGGTGTGTTTGGAACATTTTGTCACCGGCCGAGTCCAAAATTCAGCGGTTCCCCATCTCAGCCCAGAAAGCAGGTAGAACAACTTCTGTGGTGTCTTTCAGATGCCTACCAAGGTAGTGCAAAAACTACCAGGAGAACTCCTGTCTGGCACCTTCCCCGGTGGAGTTGTGCATGGGGTGTGTTTGGAACATTTTGTCACCGGCCGAGTCCAAAATTCAGCGATTCCCCATCTCAGCCCAGAAATCAGGTAGAACAACTTTTGTGGTATCTTTCAGATGCCTACCGGAGCAATGTAAAAACTACCAGGAGAACTCCTGTCTGGAACCTTCCCCGGTGGAGTTGTGCAGAGGGTGTGTTTGGAACATTTTGTCACCGGCCGAGTCCAAAATTCAGCGTTTCCCCATCTCAGCCCAGAAAGCAGGTAGAACAACTTTTGTGGTGTCTTTCAGATGCCTACCAAGGTAGTGTAAAAACTACTAAGAGAACTCCTGTCTGGCACCTTCCGTGGTGGAGTTGTGCATGGGGTGTGTTTGGAACATTTTGTCACCAGCCGAGTCCAAAATTCAGCGTTTCCCCATCTCAGCCCAGAAAGCAGGTAGAACAACTTTTGTGGTGCCTTTCAGATGCCTACCAAGGTAGTGTAAAAACTACCAAGAGAACTCCTTTCTGGCACCTTCCCCGGTGGAGTTGTGCATGGGGTGTGTTTGGAACATTTTGTCACCGGCCGACTCCAAAATTCAGCGGTTCCCCATCTCAGCCCAGAAAGCAGGTAGAACAACTTTTGTGGTGTCTTTCAGATGCCTACCAAGGTAGTGTAAAAACTACCAAGAGAACTCCTGTCTGGCACCTTCCCCGGTGGAGTTGTGCAGGGGGTGTCTTTGGAACATTTTGTCACCAGCCGAGTCTAAAATTCAGCGGTTCCCCATCTCAGCCCAGAAAGCAGGTAGAACAACTTTTGTGGTGCCTTTCAAATGCCTACCAAGGTAGTGTAGAAACTACCAAGAGATCGCTTGTCTGGCACCTTCCCCGGTGGAGTTGTGCATGGGGTGTCTGTGGAACATTTTGTCACCGGCCGAGTCCAAAATTCAGCGGTTCCCCATCTCAGCCCAGAAAGCAGGTAGAACAACTTTTGTGGTGTCTTTCAGATGCCTACCGGAGCAATGTAAAAACTACCAGGAGAACTCCTGTCTGGCACCTTCCCCGGTGGAGTTGTGCATGGGGTGTGTTTGGAACATTTTGTCACCGGCCGACTCCAAAATTCAGCGATTCCCCATCTCAGCCCAGAAAGCAGGTAGAACAACTTTTGTGGTGTCTTTCAGATGCCTACCAAGGTAGTGTAAAAACTATCAGGAGAACTCCTGCCTGGCACCTTCCCCGGTGGAGTTGTGCAGGGGGTGTGTTTGGAACATTTTGTCACCGGCCGAGTCCAAAATTCAGCGATTCCCCATCTCAGCCCAGAAAGCAGGTAGAATAACTTTTCTGGTGTCTTTCAGATGCCTACCAAGGTAGTGTAAAAACTACCAGGAGAACTCCTGTCTGGCACCTTCCCCGGTGGAGTTGTGCATGGGGTGTCTGTGGAACATTTTGTCACCGGCCAAGTCCAAAATTCAGCGGTTCCCCATCTCAGCCCAGAAAGCAGGTAGAACAACTTTTGTGGTGTCTTTCAGCTGCCTACCAAGGTAGTGTAAAAACTACCAGGAGAACTCCTGTCTGGCACCTTCCCCGGTGGAGTTGTGCATGGGGTGTGTTTGGAACATTTTGTCACCGGCCGAGTCCAAAATTCAGCGATTCCCCATCTCAGCCCAGAAAGCAGGTAGAACAACTTTTCTGGTGTCTTTCAGATGCCTGCCAAGGTAGTGTAAAAACTACCAGGAGAACTCCTGTCTGGCACCTTCCGTGGTGGAGTTGTGCATGGGGTGTGTTTGGAACATTTTGTCACCAGCCGACACCAAAATTCAGTGGTTCCCCATCTCAGCCCACAAAGCAGGTAGAACAACTTTTGTGGTGCCTTTCAGCTGCCTACCAAGGTAGTGTAAAAACTACCAAGAGAACTCCTGTCTGGCACCTTCCCCGGTGGAGTTGTGCATGGGGTGTGTTTGGAACATTTTGTCACCAGCCGAGTCCAAAATTCAGCGTTTCCCCATCTCAGCCCAGAAAGCAGGTAGAACAACTTTTGTGGTGCCTTTCAAATGCCTACCAAGGTAGTGTAGAAACTACCAGGAGAACTCCTGTCTGGAACCTTCCCCGGTGGAGTTGTGCATGGGGTGTGTTTGGAACATTTTGTCACCGGCCGAGTCCAAAATTCAGCGTTTCCCCATCTCAGCCCAGAAAGCAGGTAGAACAACTTTTGTGGTGTCTTTCAGACGCCTACCAAGGCAGTGTAAAAACTACCAGGAGAACTCCTGTCTGGCACCTTCCGTGGTGGAGTTGTGCATGGGGTGTGTTTGGAACATTTTGTCACCGGCCGAGTCCAAAATTCAGCGTTTCCCCATCTCAGCCCAGAAAGCAGGTAGAACAACTTTTGTGGTGTCTTTCAGATGCCTACCAAGGTAGTGTAAAAACTACCAGGAGAACTCCTGTCTGGCACCTTCCCCGGTGGAGTTGTGCATGGGGTGTGTTTGGAACATTTTGTCAACGGCCGAGTCCAAAATTCAGCGGTTCCCCATCTCAGCCCAGAAAGCAGGTAGAACAACTTTTGTGGTGTCTTTCAGATGCCTACCGGAGCAATGTAAAAACTACCAGGAGAACTCCTGTCTGGCACCTTCCCCGGTGGAGTTGTGCATGGGGTGTGTTTGGAACATTTTGTCACCGGCCGAGTCCAAAATTCAGCGGTTCCCCATCTCAGCCCAGAAAGCAGGTAGAACATCTTTTGTGGTATCTTTCAGATGCCTACCGGAGCAATGTAAAAACTACCAAAAGAATTCGTTCCTGGCACCTTCCCCGGTGGAGTTGTGCATGGGGTGTGTTTGGAACATTTTGTCACCAGCCGACTCCAAAATTCAGCGTTTCCCCATCTCAGCCCAGAAAGCAGGTAGAACAACTTTTGTGGTGTCTTTCAGATGCCTACCAAGGTAGTGTAAAAACTACTAAGAGAACTCCTGTCTGGCACCTTCCCCGGTGGAGTTGTGCATGGGGTGTGTTTGGAACATGTTGTCACCGGCCGACTCCAAAATTCAGCCGTTCCCCATCTCAGCCCAGAAAGCAGGTAGAACATCTTTTGTGGTATCTTTCAGATGCCTACCGGAGCAATGTAAAAACTACCAAAAGAATTCGTTCCTGGCACCTTCCCCGGTGGAGTTGTGCATGGGGTGTGTTTGGAACATTTTGTCACCAGCCGACTCCAAAATTCAGCGTTTCCCCATCTCAGCCCAGAAAGCAGGTAGAACAACTTTTGTGGTGCCTTTCAGATGCCTACCAAGGTAGTGTAAAAACTACCAAGAGAACTCCTTTCTGGCACCTTCCCCGGTGGAGTTGTGCATGGGGTGTGTTTGGAACATTTTGTCACCGGCCGAGTCCAAAATTCAGCGGTTCCCCATCTCAGCCCAGAAAGCAGGTAGAACAACTTTTGTGGTGCCTTTCAAATGCCTACCAAGGTAGTGTAGAAACTACCAGGAGAACTCCTGTCTGGCACCTTCCCCGGTGGAGTTGTGCATGGGGTGTGTTTGGAACATTTTGTCACCGGCCGAGTCCAAAATTCAGCGGTTCCCCATCTCAGCCCAGAAAGCAGGTAGAACAACTTTTGTGGTGCCTTTCAAATGCCTACCAAGGTAGTGTAGAAACTACCAGGAGAACTCCTGTCTGGCACCTTCCCCGGTGGAGTTGTGCATGGGGTGTGTTTGGAACATTTTGTCACCAGCCGAGTCCAAAATTCAGCGGTTCCCCATCTCAGCCCAGAAAGCAGGTAGAACAACTTTTGTGGTGCCTTTCAAATGCCTACCAAGGTATTGTAGAAACTACCAGGAGAACTCCTGTCTGGCACCTTCCCCGGTGGAGTTGTGCATGGGGTGTGTTTGGAACATTTTGTCACCAGCCGAGTCCAAAATTCAGCGTTTCCCCATCTCAGCCCAGAAAGCAGGTAGAACAACTTTTGTGGTGTCTTTCAGATGCCTACCAAGGTAGTGTAAAAACTACCAGGAGAACTCCTGTCTGGCACCTTCCCCGGTGGAGTTGTGCATGGGGTGTGTTTGGAACATTTTGTCACCGGCCGACTCCAAAATTCAGCGGTTCCCCATCTCAGCCCAGAAAGCAGGTACAACAACTTTTCTTGTGCCTTTCAGCTGCCTACCAAGGTAGTGTAAAAACTACCAAAAGAATTCGTTCCTGGCACCTTCCCCGGTGGAGTTGTGCATGGGGTGTGTTTGGAACATTTTGTCACCGGCCGAGTCCAAAATTCAGCGGTTCCCCATCTCAGCCCAGAAAGCAGGTAGAACAACTTTTGTGGTGTCTTTCAGATGCCTACCAAGGTAGTGTAAAAACTACTAAGAGAACTCCTGTCTGGCACCTTCCCCGGTGGAGTTTTGCATGGGGTGTGTTTGGAACATTTTGTCACCGGCCGAGTCCAAAATTCAGCGGTTCCCCATCTCAGCCCAGAAAGCAGGTAGAACAACTTCTGTGGTGTCTTTCAGATGCCTACCAAGGTAGTGTAAAAACTACCAGGAGAACTCCTGTCTGGCACCTTCCCCGGTGGAGTTGTGCATGGGGTGTGTTTGGAACATTTTGTCACCGGCCGAGTCCAAAATTCAGCGATTCCCCATCTCAGCCCAGAAATCAGGTAGAACAACTTTTGTGGTATCTTTCAGATGCCTACCGGAGCAATGTAAAAACTACCAGGAGAACTCCTGTCTGGCACCTTCCCCGGTGGAGTTGTGCAGAGGGTGTGTTTGGAACATTTTGTCACCGGCCGAGTCCAAAATTCAGCGTTTCCCCATCTCAGCCCAGAAAGCAGGTAGAACAACTTTTGTGGTGTCTTTCAGATGCCTACCAAGGTAGTGTAAAAACTACTAAGAGAACTCCTGTCTGGCACCTTCCGTGGTGGAGTTGTGCATGGGGTGTGTTTGGAACATTTTGTCACCAGCCGAGTCCAAAATTCAGCGTTTCCCCATCTCAGCCCAGAAAGCAGGTAGAACAACTTTTGTGGTGCCTTTCAGATGCCTACCAAGGTAGTGTAAAAACTACCAAGAGAACTCCTTTCTGGCACCTTCCCCGGTGGAGTTGTGCATGGGGTGTGTTTGGAACATTTTGTCACCGGCCGACTCCAAAATTCAGCGGTTCCCCATCTCAGCCCAGAAAGCAGGTAGAACAACTTTTGTGGTGTCTTTCAGATGCCTACCAAGGTAGTGTAAAAACTACCAAGAGAACTCCTGTCTGGCACCTTCCCCGGTGGAGTTGTGCATGGGGTGTCTTTGGAACATTTTGTCACCAGCCGAGTCCAAAATTCAGCGGTTCCCCATCTCAGCCCAGAAAGCAGGTAGAACAACTTTTGTGGTGCCTTTCAAATGCCTACCAAGGTAGTGTAGAAACTACCAAGAGATCGCTTGTCTGGCACCTTCCCCGGTGGAGTTGTGCATGGGGTGTCTGTGGAACATTTTGTCACCGGCCGAGTCCAAAATTCAGCGGTTCCCCATCTCAGCCCAGAAAGCAGGTAGAACAACTTTTGTGGTGTCTTTCAGATGCCTACCGGAGCAATGTAAAAACTACCAGGAGAACTCCTGTCTGGCACCTTCCCCGGTGGAGTTGTGCATGGGGTGTGTTTGGAACATTTTGTCACCAGCCGAGTCCAAAATTCAGCGGTTCCCCATCTCAGCCCAGAAAGCAGGTAGAACAACTTTTGTGGTGCCTTTCAAATGCCTACCAAGGTATTGTAGAAACTACCAGGAGAACTCCTGTCTGGCACCTTCCCCGGTGGAGTTGTGCATGGGGTGTGTTTGGAACATTTTGTCACCAGCCGAGTCCAAAATTCAGCGTTTCCCCATCTCAGCCCAGAAAGCAGGTAGAACAACTTTTGTGGTGTCTTTCAGATGCCTACCAAGGTAGTGTAAAAACTACCAGGAGAACTCCTGTCTGGCACCTTCCCCGGTGGAGTTGTGCATGGGGTGTGTTTGGAACATTTTGTCACCGGCCGACTCCAAAATTCAGCGGTTCCCCATCTCAGCCCAGAAAGCAGGTACAACAACTTTTCTTGTGCCTTTCAGCTGCCTACCAAGGTAGTGTAAAAACTACCAAAAGAATTCGTTCCTGGCACCTTCCCCGGTGGAGTTGTGCATGGGGTGTGTTTGGAACATTTTGTCACCGGCCGAGTCCAAAATTCAGCGGTTCCCCATCTCAGCCCAGAAAGCAGGTAGAACAACTTTTGTGGTGTCTTTCAGATGCCTACCAAGGTAGTGTAAAAACTACTAAGAGAACTCCTGTCTGGCACCTTCCCCGGTGGAGTTTTGCATGGGGTGTGTTTGGAACATTTTGTCACCGGCCGAGTCCAAAATTCAGCGGTTCCCCATCTCAGCCCAGAAAGCAGGTAGAACAACTTCTGTGGTGTCTTTCAGATGCCTACCAAGGTAGTGTAAAAACTACCAGGAGAACTCCTGTCTGGCACCTTCCCCGGTGGAGTTGTGCATGGGGTGTGTTTGGAACATTTTGTCACCGGCCGAGTCCAAAATTCAGCGATTCCCCATCTCAGCCCAGAAATCAGGTAGAACAACTTTTGTGGTATCTTTCAGATGCCTACCGGAGCAATGTAAAAACTACCAGGAGAACTCCTGTCTGGCACCTTCCCCGGTGGAGTTGTGCAGAGGGTGTGTTTGGAACATTTTGTCACCGGCCGAGTCCAAAATTCAGCGTTTCCCCATCTCAGCCCAGAAAGCAGGTAGAACAACTTTTGTGGTGTCTTTCAGATGCCTACCAAGGTAGTGTAAAAACTACTAAGAGAACTCCTGTCTGGCACCTTCCGTGGTGGAGTTGTGCATGGGGTGTGTTTGGAACATTTTGTCACCAGCCGAGTCCAAAATTCAGCGTTTCCCCATCTCAGCCCAGAAAGCAGGTAGAACAACTTTTGTGGTGCCTTTCAGATGCCTACCAAGGTAGTGTAAAAACTACCAAGAGAACTCCTTTCTGGCACCTTCCCCGGTGGAGTTGTGCATGGGGTGTGTTTGGAACATTTTGTCACCGGCCGACTCCAAAATTCAGCGGTTCCCCATCTCAGCCCAGAAAGCAGGTAGAACAACTTTTGTGGTGTCTTTCAGATGCCTACCAAGGTAGTGTAAAAACTACCAAGAGAACTCCTGTCTGGCACCTTCCCCGGTGGAGTTGTGCAGGGGGTGTCTTTGGAACATTTTGTCACCAGCCGAGTCCAAAATTCAGCGGTTCCCCATCTCAGCCCAGAAAGCAGGTAGAACAACTTTTGTGGTGCCTTTCAAATGCCTACCAAGGTAGTGTAGAAACTACCAAGAGATCGCTTGTCTGGCACCTTCCCCGGTGGAGTTGTGCATGGGGTGTCTGTGGAACATTTTGTCACCGGCCGAGTCCAAAATTCAGCGGTTCCCCATCTCAGCCCAGAAAGCAGGTAGAACAACTTTTGTGGTGTCTTTCAGATGCCTACCGGAGCAATGTAAAAACTACCAGGAGAACTCCTGTCTGGCACCTTCCCCGGTGGAGTTGTGCATGGGGTGTGTTTGGAACATTTTGTCAACGGCCGAGTCCAAAATTCAGCGATTCCCCATCTCAGCCCAGAAAGCAGGTAGAACAACTTTTGTGGTGTCTTTCAGATGCCTACCAAGGTAGTGTAAAAACTATCAGGAGAACTCCTGCCTGGCACCTTCCCCGGTGGAGTTGTGCAGGGGGTGTGTTTGGAACATTTTGTCACCGGCCGAGTCCAAAATTCAGCGATTCCCCATCTCAGCCCAGAAAGCAGGTAGAATAACTTTTCTGGTGTCTTTCAGATGCCTACCAAGGTAGTGTAAAAACTACCAGGAGAACTCCTGTCTGGCACCTTCCCCGGTGGAGTTGTGCATGGGGTGTCTGTGGAACATTTTGTCACCGGCCAAGTCCAAAATTCAGCGGTTCCCCATCTCAGCCCAGAAAGCAGGTAGAACAACTTTTGTGGTGTCTTTCAGATGCCTACCGGAGCAATGTAAAAACTACCAGGAGAACTCCTGTCTGGCACCTTCCGTGGTGGAGTTGTGCATGGGGTGTGTTTGGAAAATTTTGTCACCGGCCGACTCCAAAATTCAGCGATTCCCCATCTCAGCCCAGAAAGCAGGTAGAACAACTTTTGTGGTGTCTTTCAGCTGCCTACCAAGGTAGTGTAAAAACTACCAGGAGAACTCCTGCCTGGCACCTTCCCCGGTGGAGTTGTGCATGGGGTGTGTTTGGAACATTTTGTCACCGGCCGAGTCCAAAATTCAGCGATTCCCCATCTCAGCCCAGAAAGCAGGTAGAACAACTTTTCTGGTGTCTTTCAGATGCCTGTCAAGGTAGTGTAAAAACTACCAGGAGAACTCCTGTCTGGCACCTTCCGTGGTGGAGTTGTGCATGGGGTGTGTTTGGAACATTTTGTCACCAGCCGACACCAAAATTCAGTGGTTCCCCATCTCAGCCCACAAAGCAGGTAGAACAACTTTTGTGGTGCCTTTCAGCTGCCTACCAAGGTAGTGTAAAAACTACCAAGAGAACTCCTGTCTGGCACCTTCCCCGGTGGAGTTGTGCATGGGGTGTGTTTGGAACATTTTGTCACCAGCCGAGTCCAAAATTCAGCGGTTCCCCATCTCAGCCCAGAAAGCAGGTAGAACAACTTTTGTGGTGCCTTTCAAATGCCTACCAAGGTAGTGTAGAAACTACCAGGAGAACTCCTGTCTGGCACCTTCCCCGGTGGAGTTGTGCATGGGGTGTGTTTGGAACATTTTGTCACCGGCCGACTCCAAAATTCAGCGGTTCCCCATCTCAGCCCAGAAAGCAGGTAGAACAACTTTTGTGGTGTCTTTCAGACGCCTACCAAGGCAGTGTAAAAACTACCAGGAGAACTCCTGTCTGGCACCTTCCGTGGTGGAGTTGTGCATGGGGTGTGTTTGGAACATTTTGTCAACGGCCGAGTCCAAAATTCAGCGGTTCCCCATCTCAGCCCAGAAAGCAGGTAGAACAACTTTTGTGGTGTCTTTCAGATGCCTACCGGAGCAATGTAAAAACTACCAGGAGAACTCCTGTCTGGCACCTTCCCCGGTGGAGTTGTGCATGGGGTGTGTTTGGAACATTTTGTCACCGGCCGAGTCCAAAATTCAGCGGTTCCCCATCTCAGCCCAGAAAGCAGGTAGAACATCTTTTGTGGTATCTTTCAGATGCCTACCGGAGCAATGTAAAAACTACCAAAAGAATTCGTTCCTGGCACCTTCCCCGGTGGAGTTGTGCATGGGGTGTGTTTGGAACATTTTGTCACCAGCCGACTCCAAAATTCAGCGTTTCCCCATCTCAGCCCAGAAAGCAGGTAGAACAACTTTTGTGGTGTCTTTCAGATGCCTACCAAGGTAGTGTAAAAACTACTAAGAGAACTCCTGTCTGGCACCTTCCCCGGTGGAGTTGTGCATGGGGTGTGTTTGGAACATGTTGTCACCGGCCGACTCCAAAATTCAGCCGTTCCCCATCTCAGCCCAGAAAGCAGGTAGAACATCTTTTGTGGTATCTTTCAGATGCCTACCGGAGCAATGTAAAAACTACCAAAAGAATTCGTTCCTGGCACCTTCCCCGGTGGAGTTGTGCATGGGGTGTGTTTGGAACATTTTGTCACCAGCCGACTCCAAAATTCAGCGTTTCCCCATCTCAGCCCAGAAAGCAGGTAGAACAACTTTTGTGGTGCCTTTCAGATGCCTACCAAGGTAGTGTAAAAACTACCAAGAGAACTCCTTTCTGGCACCTTCCCCGGTGGAGTTGTGCATGGGGTGTGTTTGGAACATTTTGTCACCGGCCGAGTCCAAAATTCAGCGGTTCCCCATCTCAGCCCAGAAAGCAGGTAGAACAACTTTTGTGGTGCCTTTCAAATGCCTACCAAGGTAGTGTAGAAACTACCAGGAGAACTCCTGTCTGGCACCTTCCCCGGTGGAGTTGTGCATGGGGTGTGTTTGGAACATTTTGTCACCGGCCGAGTCCAAAATTCAGCGGTTCCCCATCTCAGCCCAGAAAGCAGGTAGAACAACTTTTGTGGTGCCTTTCAAATGCCTACCAAGGTAGTGTAGAAACTACCAGGAGAACTCCTGTCTGGCACCTTCCCCGGTGGAGTTGTGCATGGGGTGTGTTTGGAACATTTTGTCACCAGCCGAGTCCAAAATTCAGCGGTTCCCCATCTCAGCCCAGAAAGCAGGTAGAACAACTTTTGTGGTGCCTTTCAAATGCCTACCAAGGTATTGTAGAAACTACCAGGAGAACTCCTGTCTGGCACCTTCCCCGGTGGAGTTGTGCATGGGGTGTGTTTGGAACATTTTGTCACCAGCCGAGTCCAAAATTCAGCGTTTCCCCATCTCAGCCCAGAAAGCAGGTAGAACAACTTTTGTGGTGTCTTTCAGATGCCTACCAAGGTAGTGTAAAAACTACCAGGAGAACTCCTGTCTGGCACCTTCCCCGGTGGAGTTGTGCATGGGGTGTGTTTGGAACATTTTGTCACCGGCCGACTCCAAAATTCAGCGGTTCCCCATCTCAGCCCAGAAAGCAGGTACAACAACTTTTCTTGTGCCTTTCAGCTGCCTACCAAGGTAGTGTAAAAACTACCAAAAGAATTCGTTCCTGGCACCTTCCCCGGTGGAGTTGTGCATGGGGTGTGTTTGGAACATTTTGTCACCGGCCGAGTCCAAAATTCAGCGGTTCCCCATCTCAGCCCAGAAAGCAGGTAGAACAACTTTTGTGGTGTCTTTCAGATGCCTACCAAGGTAGTGTAAAAACTACTAAGAGAACTCCTGTCTGGCACCTTCCCCGGTGGAGTTTTGCATGGGGTGTGTTTGGAACATTTTGTCACCGGCCGAGTCCAAAATTCAGCGGTTCCCCATCTCAGCCCAGAAAGCAGGTAGAACAACTTCTGTGGTGTCTTTCAGATGCCTACCAAGGTAGTGTAAAAACTACCAGGAGAACTCCTGTCTGGCACCTTCCCCGGTGGAGTTGTGCATGGGGTGTGTTTGGAACATTTTGTCACCGGCCGAGTCCAAAATTCAGCGATTCCCCATCTCAGCCCAGAAATCAGGTAGAACAACTTTTGTGGTATCTTTCAGATGCCTACCGGAGCAATGTAAAAACTACCAGGAGAACTCCTGTCTGGCACCTTCCCCGGTGGAGTTGTGCAGAGGGTGTGTTTGGAACATTTTGTCACCGGCCGAGTCCAAAATTCAGCGTTTCCCCATCTCAGCCCAGAAAGCAGGTAGAACAACTTTTGTGGTGTCTTTCAGATGCCTACCAAGGTAGTGTAAAAACTACTAAGAGAACTCCTGTCTGGCACCTTCCGTGGTGGAGTTGTGCATGGGGTGTGTTTGGAACATTTTGTCACCAGCCGAGTCCAAAATTCAGCGTTTCCCCATCTCAGCCCAGAAAGCAGGTAGAACAACTTTTGTGGTGCCTTTCAGATGCCTACCAAGGTAGTGTAAAAACTACCAAGAGAACTCCTTTCTGGCACCTTCCCCGGTGGAGTTGTGCATGGGGTGTGTTTGGAACATTTTGTCACCGGCCGACTCCAAAATTCAGCCGTTCCCCATCTCAGCCCAGAAAGCAGGTAGAACAACTTTTGTGGTGTCTTTCAGATGCCTACCAAGGTAGTGTAAAAACTACCAAGAGAACTCCTGTCTGGCACCTTCCCCGGTGGAGTTGTGCAGGGGGTGTCTTTGGAACATTTTGTCACCAGCCGAGTCCAAAATTCAGCGGTTCCCCATCTCAGCCCAGAAAGCAGGTAGAACAACTTTTGTGGTGCCTTTCAAATGCCTACCAAGGTAGTGTAGAAACTACCAAGAGATCGCTTGTCTGGCACCTTCCCCGGTGGAGTTGTGCATGGGGTGTCTGTGGAACATTTTGTCACCGGCCGAGTCCAAAATTCAGCGGTTCCCCATCTCAGCCCAGAAAGCAGGTAGAACAACTTTTGTGGTGTCTTTCAGATGCCTACCGGAGCAATGTAAAAACTACCAGGAGAACTCCTGTCTGGCACCTTCCCCGGTGGAGTTGTGCATGGGGTGTGTTTGGAACATTTTGTCAACGGCCGAGTCCAAAATTCAGCGATTCCCCATCTCAGCCCAGAAAGCAGGTAGAACAACTTTTGTGGTGTCTTTCAGATGCCTACCAAGGTAGTGTAAAAACTATCAGGAGAACTCCTGCCTGGCACCTTCCCCGGTGGAGTTGTGCAGGGGGTGTGTTTGGAACATTTTGTCACCGGCCGAGTCCAAAATTCAGCGATTCCCCATCTCAGCCCAGAAAGCAGGTAGAATAACTTTTCTGGTGTCTTTCAGATGCCTACCAAGGTAGTGTAAAAACTACCAGGAGAACTCCTGTCTGGCACCTTCCCCGGTGGAGTTGTGCATGGGGTGTCTGTGGAACATTTTGTCACCGGCCAAGTCCAAAATTCAGCGGTTCCCCATCTCAGCCCAGAAAGCAGGTAGAACAACTTTTGTGGTGTCTTTCAGATGCCTACCGGAGCAATGTAAAAACTACCAGGAGAACTCCTGTCTGGCACCTTCCGTGGTGGAGTTGTGCATGGGGTGTGTTTGGAAAATTTTGTCACCGGCCGACTCCAAAATTCAGCGATTCCCCATCTCAGCCCAGAAAGCAGGTAGAACAACTTTTGTGGTGTCTTTCAGCTGCCTACCAAGGTAGTGTAAAAACTACCAGGAGAACTCCTGCCTGGCACCTTCCCCGGTGGAGTTGTGCATGGGGTGTGTTTGGAACATTTTGTCACCAGCCGAGTCCAAAATTCAGCGATTCCCCATCTCAGCCCAGAAAGCAGGTAGAACAACTTTTCTGGTGTCTTTCAGATGCCTGCCAAGGTAGTGTAAAAACTACCAGGAGAACTCCTGTCTGGCACCTTCCGTGGTGGAGTTGTGCATGGGGTGTGTTTGGAACATTTTGTCACCAGCCGACACCAAAATTCAGTGGTTCCCCATCTCAGCCCACAAAGCAGGTAGAACAACTTTTGTGGTGCCTTTCAGCTGCCTACCAAGGTAGTGTAAAAACTACCAAGAGAACTCCTGTCTGGCACCTTCCCCGGTGGAGTTGTGCATGGGGTGTGTTTGGAACATTTTGTCACCAGCCGAGTCCAAAATTCAGCGGTTCCCCATCTCAGCCCAGAAAGCAGGTAGAACAACTTTTGTGGTGCCTTTCAAATGCCTACCAAGGTAGTGTAGAAACTACCAGGAGAACTCCTGTCTGGCACCTTCCCCGGTGGAGTTGTGCATGGGGTGTGTTTGGAACATTTTGTCACCGGCCGAGTCCAAAATTCAGCGTTTCCCCATCTCAGCCCAGAAAGCAGGTAGAACAACTTTTGTGGTGTCTTTCAGACGCCTACCAAGGCAGTGTAAAAACTACCAGGAGAACTCCTGTCTGGCACCTTCCGTGGTGGAGTTGTGCATGGGGTGTGTTTGGAACATTTTGTCACCGGCCGAGTCCAAAATTCAGCGTTTCCCCATCTCAGCCCAGAAAGCAGGTAGAACAACTTTTGTGGTGTCTTTCAGATGCCTACCAAGGTAGTGTAAAAACTACCAGGAGAACTCCTGTCTGGCACCTTCCCCGGTGGAGTTGTGCATGGGGTGTGTTTGGAACATTTTGTCAACGGCCGAGTCCAAAATTCAGCGGTTCCCCATCTCAGCCCAGAAAGCAGGTAGAACAACTTTTGTGGTGTCTTTCAGATGCCTACCGGAGCAATGTAAAAACTACCAGGAGAACTCCTGTCTGGCACCTTCCCCGGTGGAGTTGTGCATGGGGTGTGTTTGGAACATTTTGTCACCGGCCGAGTCCAAAATTCAGCGGTTCCCCATCTCAGCCCAGAAAGCAGGTAGAACATCTTTTGTGGTATCTTTCAGATGCCTACCGGAGCAATGTAAAAACTACCAAAAGAATTCGTTCCTGGCACCTTCCCCGGTGGAGTTGTGCATGGGGTGTGTTTGGAACATTTTGTCACCAGCCGACTCCAAAATTCAGCGTTTCCCCATCTCAGCCCAGAAAGCAGGTAGAACAACTTTTGTGGTGTCTTTCAGATGCCTACCAAGGTAGTGTAAAAACTACCAGGAGAACTCCTGTCTGGCACCTTCCCCGGTGGAGTTGTGCATGGGGTGTGTTTGGAACATGTTGTCACCGGCCGACTCCAAAATTCAGCCGTTCCCCATCTCAGCCCAGAAAGCAGGTAGAACATCTTTTGTGGTATCTTTCAGATGCCTACCGGAGCAATGTAAAAACTACCAAAAGAATTCGTTCCTGGCACCTTCCCCGGTGGAGTTGTGCATGGGGTGTGTTTGGAACATTTTGTCACCAGCCGACTCCAAAATTCAGCGTTTCCCCATCTCAGCCCAGAAAGCAGGTAGAACAACTTTTGTGGTGCCTTTCAGATGCCTACCAAGGTAGTGTAAAAACTACCAAGAGAACTCCTTTCTGGCACCTTCCCCGGTGGAGTTGTGCATGGGGTGTGTTTGGAACATTTTGTCACCGGCCGAGTCCAAAATTCAGCGGTTCCCCATCTCAGCCCAGAAAGCAGGTAGAACAACTTTTGTGGTGCCTTTCAAATGCCTACCAAGGTAGTGTAGAAACTACCAGGAGAACTCCTGTCTGGCACCTTCCCCGGTGGAGTTGTGCATGGGGTGTGTTTGGAACATTTTGTCACCGGCCGACTCCAAAATTCAGCGTTTCCCCATCTCAGCCCAGAAAGCAGGTAGAACAACTTTTGTGGTGCCTTTCAGATGCCTACCAAGGTAGTGTAGAAACTACCAGGAGAACTCCTGTCTGGCACCTTCCCCGGTGGAGTTGTGCATGGGGTGTGTTTGGAACATTTTGTCACCAGCCGAGTCCAAAATTCAGCGGTTCCCCATCTCAGCCCAGAAAGCAGGTAGAACAACTTTTGTGGTGCCTTTCAAATGCCTACCAAGGTAGTGTAGAAACTACCAGGAGAACTCCTGTCTGGCACCTTCCCCGGTGGAGTTGTGCATGGGGTGTCTGTGGAACATTTTGTCACCGGCCGAGTCCAAAATTCAGCGGTTCCCCATCTCAGCCCAGAAAGCAGGTAGAACAACTTTTGTGGTGTCTTTCAGATGCCTACCAAGGTAGTGTAAAAACTACCAGGAGAACTCCTGTCTGGCACCTTCCCCGGTGGAGTTGTGCATGGGGTGTGTTTGGAACATTTTGTCACCGGCCGACTCCAAAATTCAGCGGTTCCCCATCTCAGCCCAGAAAGCAGGTACAACAACTTTTCTTGTGCCTTTCAGCTGCCTACCAAGGTAGTGTAAAAACTACCAAAAGAATTCGTTCCTGGCACCTTCCCCGGTGGAGTTGTGCATGGGGTGTGTTTGGAACATTTTGTCACCAGCCGAGTCCAAAATTCAGCGGTTCCCCATCTCAGCCCAGAAAGCAGGTAGAACAACTTTTGTGGTGTCTTTCAGATGCCTACCAAGGTAGTGTAAAAACTACTAAGAGAACTCCTGTCTGGCACCTTCCCCGGTGGAGTTGTGCATGGGGTGTGTTTGGAACATTTTGTCACCGGCCGAGTCCAAAATTCAGCCGTTCCCCATCTCAGCCCAGAAAGCAGGTAGAACAACTTCTGTGGTGTCTTTCAGATGCCTACCAAGGTAGTGTAAAAACTACCAGGAGAACTCCTGTCTGGCACCTTCCCCGGTGGAGTTGTGCATGGGGTGTGTTTGGAACATTTTGTCACCGGCCGACTCCAAAATTCAGCGATTCCCCATCTCAGCCCAGAAATCAGGTAGAACAACTTTTGTGGTATCTTTCAGATGCCTACCGGAGCAATGTAAAAACTACCAGGAGAACTCCTGTCTGGCACCTTCCCCGGTGGAGTTGTGCAGAGGGTGTGTTTGGAACATTTTGTCACCGGCCGAGTCCAAAATTCAGCGTTTCCCCATCTCAGCCCAGAAAGCAGGTAGAACAACTTTTGTGGTGTCTTTCAGATGCCTACCAAGGTAGTGTAAAAACTACCAGGAGAACTCCTGTCTGGCACCTTCCCCGGTGGAGTTGTGCATGGGGTGTGTTTGGAACATTTTGTCAACGGCCGAGTCCAAAATTCAGCGGTTCCCCATCTCAGCCCAGAAAGCAGGTAGAACAACTTTTGTGGTGCCTTTCAGATGCCTACCAAGGTAGTGTAAAAACTACCAAGAGAACTCCTTTCTGGCACCTTCCCCGGTGGAGTTGTGCATGGGGTGTGTTTGGAACATTTTGTCACCGGCCGACTCCAAAATTCAGCGGTTCCCCATCTCAGCCCAGAAAGCAGGTAGAACAACTTTTGTGGTGTCTTTCAGATGCCTACCAAGGTAGTGTAAAAACTACCAAGAGAACTCCTGTCTGGCACCTTCCCCGGTGGAGTTGTGCAGGGGGTGTCTTTGGAACATTTTGTCACCAGCCGAGTCCAAAATTCAGCGGTTCCCCATCTCAGCCCAGAAAGCAGGTAGAACAACTTTTGTGGTGCCTTTCAAATGCCTACCAAGGTAGTGTAGAAACTACCAAGAGATCGCTTGTCTGGCACCTTCCCCGGTGGAGTTGTGCATGGGGTGTCTGTGGAACATTTTGTCACCGGCCGAGTCCAAAATTCAGCGGTTCCCCATCTCAGCCCAGAAAGCAGGTAGAACAACTTTTCTGGTGTCTTTCAGATGCCTACCGGAGCAATGTAAAAACTACCAGGAGAACTCCTGTCTGGCACCTTCCCCGGTGGAGTTGTGCATGGGGTGTGTTTGGAACATTTTGTCACCGGCCGACTCCAAAATTCAGCGATTCCCCATCTCAGCCCAGAAAGCAGGTAGAACAACTTTTGTGGTGTCTTTCAGATGCCTACCAAGGTAGTGTAAAAACTATCAGGAGAACTCCTGCCTGGCACCTTCCCCGGTGGAGTTGTGCATGGGGTGTGTTTGGAACATTTTGTCACCGGCCGAGTCCAAAATTCAGCGATTCCCCATCTCAGCCCAGAAAGCAGGTAGAATAACTTTTCTGGTGTCTTTCAGATGCCTACCAAGGTAGTGTAAAAACTACCAGGAGAACTCCTGTCTGGCACCTTCCCCGGTGGAGTTGTGCATGGGGTGTGTTTGGAACATTTTGTCACCAGCCGACTCCAAAATTCAGCGTTTCCCCATCTCAGCCCAGAAAGCAGGTAGAACAACTTTTGTGGTGTCTTTCAGATGCCTACCAAGGTAGTGTAAAAACTACCAGGAGAACTCCTGTCTGGCACCTTCCCCGGTGGAGTTGTGCATGGGGTGTGTTTGGAACATTTTGTCACCGGCCGACTCCAAAATTCAGCGGTTCCCCATCTCAGCCCAGAAAGCAGGTAGAACAACTTTTGTGGTGTCTTTCAGATGCCTACCGGAGCAATGTAAAAACTACCAGGAGAACTCCTGTCTGGCACCTTCCCCGGTGGAGTTGTGCATGGGGTGTGTTTGGAACATTTTGTCACCGGCCGAGTCCAAAATTCAGCGTTTCCCCATCTCAGCCCAGAAAGCAGGTAGAACAACTTTTGTGGTGTCTTTCAGATGCCTACCAAGGTAGTGTAAAAACTACTAAGAGAACTCCTGTCTGGCACCTTCCGTGGTGGAGTTGTGCATGGGGTGTGTTTGGAACATTTTGTCACCAGCCGACTCCAAAATTCAGCGGTTCCCCATCTCAGCCCAGAAAGCAGGTAGAACAACTTTTGTGGTGTCTTTCAGATGCCTACCAAGGTAGTGTAAAAACTACTAAGAGAACTCCTGTCTGGCACCTTCCGTGGTGGAGTTGTGCATGGGGTGTGTTTGGAACATTTTGTCACCGGCCGACTCCAAAATTCAGCGTTTCCCCATCTCAGCCCAGAAAGCAGGTAGAACAACTTTTGTGGTGCCTTTCAGATGCCTACCAAGGTAGTGTAAAAACTACCAAGAGAACTCCTTTCTGGCACCTTCCCCGGTGGAGTTGTGCATGGGGTGTGTTTGGAACATTTTGTCACCGGCCGACTCCAAAATTCAGCGGTTCCCCATCTCAGCCCAGAAAGCAGGTAGAACAACTTTTGTGGTGCCTTTCAAATGCCTACCAAGGTAGTGTAGAAACTACCAGGAGAACTCCTGTCTGGCACCTTCCCCGGTGGAGTTGTGCATGGGGTGTGTTTGGAACATTTTGTCACCAGCCGAGTCCAAAATTCAGCGTTTCCCCATCTCAGCCCAGAAAGCAGGTAGAACAACTTTTGTGGTGTCTTTCAGATGCCTACCAAGGTAGTGTAAAAACTACCAGGAGAACTCCTGTCTGGCACCTTCCGTGGTGGAGTTGTGCATGGAGTGTGTTTGGAACATTTTGTCACCGGCCGACTCCAAAATTCAGCGGTTCCCCATCTCAGCCCAGAAAGCAGGTACAACAACTTTTCTTGTGCCTTTCAGCTGCCTACCAAGGTAGTGTAAAAACTACCAAAAGAATTCGTTCCTGGCACCTTCCCCGGTGGAGTTGTGCATGGGGTGTGTTTGGAACATTTTGTCACCGGCCGAGTCCAAAATTCAGCGGTTCCCCATCTCAGCCCAGAAAGCAGGTAGAACAACTTTTGTGGTGTCTTTCAGATGCCTACCAAGGTAGTGTAAAAACTACTAAGAGAACTCCTGTCTGGCACCTTCCCCGGTGGAGTTGTGCATGGGGTGTGTTTGGAACATTTTGTCACCGGCCGAGTCCAAAATTCAGCGGTTCCCCATCTCAGCCCAGAAAGCAGGTAGAACAACTTCTGTGGTGTCTTTCAGATGCCTACCAAGGTAGTGTAAAAACTACCAGGAGAACTCCTGTCTGGCACCTTCCCCGGTGGAGTTGTGCATGGGGTGTGTTTGGAACATTTTGTCACCAGCCGACTCCAAAATTCAGCGATTCCCCATCTCAGCCCAGAAATCAGGTAGAACAACTTTTGTGGTATCTTTCAGATGCCTACCGGAGCAATGTAAAAACTACCAGGAGAACTCCTGTCTGGCACCTTCCCCGGTGGAGTTGTGCAGAGGGTGTGTTTGGAACATTTTGTCACCGGCCGAGTCCAAAATTCAGCGTTTCCCCATCTCAGCCCAGAAAGCAGGTAGAACAACTTTTGTGGTGTCTTTCAGATGCCTACCAAGGTAGTGTAAAAACTACTAAGAGAACTCCTGTCTGGCACCTTCCGTGGTGGAGTTGTGCATGGGGTGTGTTTGGAACATTTTGTCACCAGCCGAGTCCAAAATTCAGCGTTTCCCCATCTCAGCCCAGAAAGCAGGTAGAACAACTTTTGTGGTGCCTTTCAGATGCCTACCAAGGTAGTGTAAAAACTACCAAGAGAACTCCTTTCTGGCACCTTCCCCGGTGGAGTTGTGCATGGGGTGTGTTTGGAACATTTTGTCACCGGCCGACTCCAAAATTCAGCGGTTCCCCATCTCAGCCCAGAAAGCAGGTAGAACAACTTTTGTGGTGTCTTTCAGATGCCTACCAAGGTAGTGTAAAAACTACCAAGAGAACTCCTGTCTGGCACCTTCCCCGGTGGAGTTGTGCAGGGGGTGTCTTTGGAACATTTTGTCACCAGCCGAGTCCAAAATTCAGCGGTTCCCCATCTCAGCCCAGAAAGCAGGTAGAACAACTTTTGTGGTGCCTTTCAAATGCCTACCAAGGTAGTGTAGAAACTACCAAGAGATCGCTTGTCTGGCACCTTCCCCGGTGGAGTTGTGCATGGGGTGTCTGTGGAACATTTTGTCACCGGCCGAGTCCAAAATTCAGCGGTTCCCCATCTCAGCCCAGAAAGCAGGTAGAACAACTTTTCTGGTGTCTTTCAGATGCCTACCGGAGCAATGTAAAAACTACCAGGAGAACTCCTGTCTGGCACCTTCCCCGGTGGAGTTGTGCATGGGGTGTGTTTGGAACATTTTGTCACCGGCCGACTCCAAAATTCAGCGATTCCCCATCTCAGCCCAGAAAGCAGGTAGAACAACTTTTGTGGTGTCTTTCAGATGCCTACCAAGGTAGTGTAAAAACTATCAGGAGAACTCCTGCCTGGCACCTTCCCCGGTGGAGTTGTGCATGGGGTGTGTTTGGAACATTTTGTCACCGGCCGAGTCCAAAATTCAGCGATTCCCCATCTCAGCCCAGAAAGCAGGTAGAATAACTTTTCTGGTGTCTTTCAGATGCCTACCAAGGTAGTGTAAAAACTACCAGGAGAACTCCTGTCTGGCACCTTCCCCGGTGGAGTTGTGCATGGGGTGTGTTCGGAACATTTTGTCACCAGCCGACTCCAAAATTCAGTGGTTCCCCATCTCAGCCCAGAAAGCAGGTAGAACAACTTTTGTGGTGTCTTTCAGATGCCTACCGGAGCAATGTAAAAACTACCAAGAGAACTCCTGTCTGGCACCTTCCCCGGTGGAGTTGTGCATGGGGTGTGTTTGGAACATTTTGTCAACGGCCGAGTCCAAAATTCAGCGTTTCCCCATCTCAGCCCAGAAAGCAGGTAGAACAAGTTTTGTGGTGTCTTTCAAATGCCTACCAAGGTAGTGTAAAAACTACCAAGAGAACTCCTGTCTGGCACCTTCCCCGGTGGAGTTGTGCATGGGGTGTGTTTGGAACATTTTGTCACCGGCCGAGTCCAAAATTCAGCGATTCCCCATCTCAGCCCAGAAAGCAGGTAGAACAACTTTTGTGGTGTCTTGCAGATGCCTACCAAGGTAGTGTAAAAACTACCAGGAGAACTCCTGTCTGGCACCTTCCGTGGTGGAGTTGTGCATGGGGTGTGTTTGGAACATTTTGTCACCGGCCGAGTCCAAAATTCAGCGATTCCCCATCTCAGCCCAGAAAGCAGGTACAACAACTTTTCTTGTGCCTTTCAGCTGCCTACCAAGGTAGTGTAAAAACTACCAACAGAATTCGTTCCTGGCACCTTCCCCGGTGGAGTTGTGCATGGGGTGTCTGTGGAACATTTTGTCACCGGCCGAGTCCAAAATTCAGCGGTTCCCCATCTCAGCCCAGAAAGCAGGTAGAACAACTTTTGTGGTGTCTTTCAGATGCCTACCGGAGCAATGTAAAAACTACCAAGAGAACTCCTGTCTGGCACCTTCCCCGGTGGAGTTGTGCATGGGGTGTGTTTGGAACATTTTGTCAACGGCCGAGTCCAAAATTCAGCGTTTCCCCATCTCAGCCCAGAAAGCAGGTAGAACAAGTTTTGTGGTGTCTTTCAAATGCCTACCAAGGTAGTGTAAAAACTACCAAGAGAACTCCTGTCTGGCACCTTCCCCGGTGGAGTTGTGCATGGGGTGTGTTTGGAACATTTTGTCACCGGCCGAGTCCAAAATTCAGCGATTCCCCATCTCAGCCCAGAAAGCAGGTAGAACAACTTTTGTGGTGTCTTGCAGATGCCTACCAAGGTAGTGTAAAAACTACCAGGAGAACTCCTGTCTGGCACCTTCCGTGGTGGAGTTGTGCATGGGGTGTGTTTGGAACATTTTGTCACCGGCCGAGTCCAAAATTCAGCGATTCCCCATCTCAGCCCAGAAAGCAGGTACAACAACTTTTCTTGTGCCTTTCAGCTGCCTACCAAGGTAGTGTAAAAACTACCAACAGAATTCGTTCCTGGCACCTTCCCCGGTGGAGTTGTGCATGGGGTGTCTGTGGAACATTTTGTCACCGGCCGAGTCCAAAATTCAGCGGTTCCCCATCTCAGCCCAGAAAGCAGGTAGAACAACTTTTGTGGTGTCTTTCAGATGCCTACCGGAGCAATGTAAAAACTACCAGGAGAACTCCTGCCTGGCACCTTCCCCGGTGGAGTTGTGCATGGGGTGTGTTTGGAACATTTTGTCACCGGCCGACTCCAAAATTCAGCGATTCCCCATCTCAGCCCAGAAAGCAGGTAGAACAACTTTTGTGGTGTCTTTCAGATGCCTGCCAAGGTAGTGTAAAAACTACCAGGAGAACTCCTGTCTGGCACCTTCCGTGGTGGAGTTGTGCATGGGGTGTGTTTGGAACATTTTGTCACCAGCCGACACCAAAATTCAGTGGTTCCCCATCTCAGCCCACAAAGCAGGTAGAACAACTTTTGTGGTGCCTTTCAGCTGCCTACCAAGGTAGTGTAAAAACTACCAAGAGAACTCCTGTCTGGCACCTTCCCCGGTGGAGTTGTGCAGGGGGTGTGTTTGGAACATTTTGTCACCGGCCGAGTCCAAAATTCAGCGTTTCCCCATCTCAGCCCAGAAAGCAGGTAGAACAACTTTTGTGGTGTCTTTCAGATGCCTACCAAGGTAGTGTAAAAACTACCAGGAGAACTCCTGTCTGGCACCTTCCCCGGTGGAGTTGTGCATGGGGTGTGTTTGGAACATTTTGTCACCGGCCGAGTCCAAAATTCTGCGGTTCCCCATCTCAGCCCAGAAAGCAGGTAGAACAACTTTTGTGGTGTCTTTCAGATGCCTACCAAGGTAGTGTAAAAACTACCAGGAGAACTCCTGTCTGGCACCTTCCCCGGTGGAGTTGTGCAGGGGGTGTGTTTGGAACATTTTGTCACCGGCCGACTCCAAAATTCAGCGGTTCCCCATCTCAGCCCAGAAAGCAGGTAGAACAACTTTTGTGGTGTCTTTCAGATGCCTACCAAGGTAGTGTAAAAACTACTAAGAGAACTCCTGTCTGGCACCTTCCGTGGTGGAGTTGTGCATGGGGTGTGTTTGGAACATTTTGTCACCAGCCGAGTCCAAAATTCAGCGTTTCCCCATCTCAGCCCAGAAAGCAGGTAGAACAACTTTTGTGGTGCCTTTCAGATGCCTACCAAGGTAGTGTAAAAACTACCAAGAGAACTCCTTTCTGGCACCTTCCCCGGTGGAGTTGTGCATGGGGTGTGTTTGGAACATTTTGTCACCGGCCGACTCCAAAATTCAGCGGTTCCCCATCTCAGCCCAGAAAGCAGGTAGAACAAGTTTTGTGGTGTCTTTCAGATGCCTACCAAGGTAGTGTAAAAACTACCAAGAGAACTCCTGTCTGGCACCTTCCCCGGTGGAGTTGTGCAGGGGGTGTCTTTGGAACATTTTGTCACCAGCCGAGTCCAAAATTCAGCGGTTCCCCATCTCAGCCCAGAAAGCAGGTAGAACAACTTTTGTGGTGCCTTTCAAATGCCTACCAAGGTAGTGTAGAAACTACCAAGAGATCGCTTGTCTGGCACCTTCCCCGGTGGAGTTGTGCATGGGGTGTCTGTGGAACATTTTGTCACCGGCCGAGTCCAAAATTCAGCGGTTCCCCATCTCAGCCCAGAAAGCAGGTAGAACAACTTTTCTGGTGTCTTTCAGATGCCTACCGGAGCAATGTAAAAACTACCAGGAGAACTCCTGTCTGGCACCTTCCCCGGTGGAGTTGTGCATGGGGTGTGTTTGGAACATTTTGTCACCGGCCGACTCCAAAATTCAGCGATTCCCCATCTCAGCCCAGAAAGCAGGTAGAACAACTTTTGTGGTGTCTTTCAGATGCCTACCAAGGTAGTGTAAAAACTATCAGGAGAACTCCTGCCTGGCACCTTCCCCGGTGGAGTTGTGCATGGGGTGTGTTTGGAACATTTTGTCACCGGCCGAGTCCAAAATTCAGCGATTCCCCATCTCAGCCCAGAAAGCAGGTAGAATAACTTTTCTGGTGTCTTTCAGATGCCTACCAAGGTAGTGTAAAAACTACCAGGAGAACTCCTGTCTGGCACCTTCCCCGGTGGAGTTGTGCATGGGGTGTGTTCGGAACATTTTGTCACCAGCCGACTCCAAAATTCAGTGGTTCCCCATCTCAGCCCAGAAAGCAGGTAGAACAACTTTTGTGGTGTCTTTCAGATGCCTACCGGAGCAATGTAAAAACTACCAAGAGAACTCCTGTCTGGCACCTTCCCCGGTGGAGTTGTGCATGGGGTGTGTTTGGAACATTTTGTCAACGGCCGAGTCCAAAATTCAGCGTTTCCCCATCTCAGCCCAGAAAGCAGGTAGAACAAGTTTTGTGGTGTCTTTCAAATGCCTACCAAGGTAGTGTAAAAACTACCAAGAGAACTCCTGTCTGGCACCTTCCCCGGTGGAGTTGTGCATGGGGTGTGTTTGGAACATTTTGTCACCAGCCGACTCCAAAATTCAGCGATTCCCCATCTCAGCCCAGAAAGCAGGTAGAACAACTTTTGTGGTGTCTTGCAGATGCCTACCAAGGTAGTGTAAAAACTACCAGGAGAACTCCTGTCTGGCACCTTCCGTGGTGGAGTTGTGCATGGGGTGTGTTTGGAACATTTTGTCACCGGCCGAGTCCAAAATTCAGCGATTCCCCATCTCAGCCCAGAAAGCAGGTACAACAACTTTTCTTGTGCCTTTCAGCTGCCTACCAAGGTAGTGTAAAAACTACCAACAGAATTCGTTCCTGGCACCTTCCCCGGTGGAGTTGTGCATGGGGTGTCTGTGGAACATTTTGTCACCGGCCGAGTCCAAAATTCAGAGGTTCCCCATCTCAGCCCAGAAAGCAGGTAGAACAACTTTTGTGGTGTCCTTCAGATGCCTACCGGAGCAATGTAAAAACTACCAAGAGAACTCCTGTCTGGCACCTTCCCCGGTGGAGTTGTGCATGGGGTGTGTTTGGAACATTTTGTCAACGGCCGAGTCCAAAATTCAGCGTTTCCCCATCTCAGCCCAGAAAGCAGGTAGAACAAGTTTTGTGGTGTCTTTCAAATGCCTACCAAGGTAGTGTAAAAACTACCAAGAGAACTCCTGTCTGGCACCTTCCCCGGTGGAGTTGTGCATGGGGTGTGTTTGGAACATTTTGTCACCGGCCGAGTCCAAAATTCAGCGATTCCCCATCTCAGCCCAGAAAGCAGGTAGAACAACTTTTGTGGTGTCTTGCAGATGCCTACCAAGGTAGTGTAAAAACTACCAGGAGAACTCCTGTCTGGCACCTTCCGTGGTGGAGTTGTGCATGGGGTGTGTTTGGAACATTTTGTCACCGGCCGAGTCCAAAATTCAGCGATTCCCCATCTCAGCCCAGAAAGCAGGTACAACAACTTTTCTTGTGCCTTTCAGCTGCCTACCAAGGTAGTGTAAAAACTACCAACAGAATTCGTTCCTGGCACCTTCCCCGGTGGAGTTGTGCATGGGGTGTCTGTGGAACATTTTGTCACCGGCCGACTCCAAAATTCAGCGGTTCCCCATCTCAGCCCAGAAAGCAGGTAGAACAACTTTTGTGGTGTCTTTCAGATGCCTACCGGAGCAATGTAAAAACTACCAGGAGAACTCCTGCCTGGCACCTTCCCCGGTGGAGTTGTGCATGGGGTGTGTTTGGAACATTTTGTCACCGGCCGACTCCAAAATTCAGCGATTCCCCATCTCAGCCCAGAAATAAGGTAGAACAACTTTTGTGGTGTCTTTCAGATGCCTGCCAAGGTAGTGTAAAAACTACCAGGAGAACTCCTGTCTGGCACCTTCCGTGGTGGAGTTGTGCATGGGGTGTGTTTGGAACATTTTGTCACCAGCCGACACCAAAATTCAGTGGTTCCCCATCTCAGCCCACAAAGCAGGTAGAACAACTTTTGTGGTGCCTTTCAGCTGCCTACCAAGGTAGTGTAAAAACTACCAAGAGAACTCCTGTCTGGCACCTTCCCCGGTGGAGTTGTGCAGGGGGTGTGTTTGGAACATTTTGTCACCGGCCGAGTCCAAAATTCAGCGTTTCCCCATCTCAGCCCAGAAAGCAGGTAGAACAACTTTTGTGGTGTCTTTCAGATGCCTACCAAGGTAGTGTAAAAACTACCAGGAGAACTCCTGTCTGGCACCTTCCCCGGTGGAGTTGTGCATGGGGTGTGTTTGGAACATTTTGTCACCGGCCGAGTCCAAAATTCTGCGGTTCCCCATCTCAGCCCAGAAAGCAGGTAGAACAACTTTTGTGGTGTCTTTCAGATGCCTACCAAGGTAGTGTAAAAACTACCAGGAGAACTCCTGTCTGGCACCTTCCCCGGTGGAGTTGTGCATGGGGTGTGTTTGGAACATTTTGTCAACGGCCGAGTCCAAAATTCAGTGGTTCCCCATCTCAGCCCAGAAAGCAGGTAGAACAACTTTTGTGGTGTCTTTCAGATGCCTACCGGAGCAATGTAAAAACTACCAGGAGAACTCCTGTCTGGCACCTTCCCCGGTGGAGTTGTGCATGGGGTGTGTTTGGAACATTTTGTCACCGGCCGAGTCCAAAATTCAGCGGTTCCCCATCTCAGCCCAGAAAGCAGGTAGAACATCTTTTGTGGTATCTTTCAGATGCCTACCGGAGCAATGTAAAAACTACCAAAAGAATTCGTTCCTGGCACCTTCCCCGGTGGAGTTGTGCATGGGGTGTGTTTGGAACATTTTGTCACCAGCCGACTCCAAAATTCAGCGTTTCCCCATCTCAGCCCAGAAAGCAGGTAGAACAACTTTTGTGGTGTCTTTCAGATGCCTACCAAGGTAGTGTAAAAACTACCAGGAGAACTCCTGTCTGGCACCTTCCGTGGTGGAGTTGTGCATGGGGTGTGTTTGGAACATTTTGTCACCGGCCGAGTCCAAAATTCAGCGTTTCCCCATCTCAGCCCAGAAAGCAGGTAGAACAACTTTTGTGGTGTCTTTCAGATGCCTACCAAGGTAGTGTAAAAACTACTAAGAGAACTCCTGTCTGGCACCTTCCGTGGTGGAGTTGTGCATGGGGTGTGTTTGGAACATTTTGTCACCAGCCGAGTCCAAAATTCAGCGGTTCCCCATCTCAGCCCACAAAGCAGGTAGAACAACTTTTGTGGTGTCTTTCAGATGCCTACCAAGGTAGTGTAAAAACTACTAAGAGAACTCCTGTCTGGCACCTTCCGTGGTGGAGTTGTGCATGGGGTGTGTTTGGAACATTTTGTCACCAGCCGAGTCCAAAATTCAGCGTTTCCCCATCTCAGCCCAGAAAGCAGGTAGAACAACTTTTGTGGTGCCTTTCAGATGCCTACCAAGGTAGTGTAAAAACTACCAAGAGAACTCCTGTCTGGCACCTTCCCCGGTGGAGTTGTGCATGGGGTGTCTGTGGAACATTTTGTCACCGGCCGAGTCCAAAATTCAGCGGTTCCCCATCTCAGCCCAGAAAGCAGGTAGAACAACTTTTCTGGTGTCTTTCAGATGCCTACCGGAGCAATGTAAAAACTACCAGGAGAACTCCTGTCTGGCACCTTCCCCGGTGGAGTTGTGCATGGGGTGTGTTTGGAACATTTTGTCACCGGCCGAGTCCAAAATTCAGCGGTTCCCCATCTCAGCCCAGAAAGCAGGTAGAATAACTTTTCTGGTGTCTTTCAGATGCCTACCAAGGTAGTGTAAAAACTACCAGGAGAACTCCTGTCTGGCACCTTCCGTGGTGGAGTTGTGCATGGGGTGTGTTTGGAACATTTTGTCACCAGCCGACTCCAAAATTCAGTGGTTCCCCATCTCAGCCCAGAAAGCAGGTAGAACAACTTTTGTGGTGTCTTTCAGATGCCTACCGGAGCAATGTAAAAACTACCAAGAGAACTCCTGTCTGGCACCTTCCCCGGTGGAGTTGTGCATGGGGTGTGTTTGGAACATTTTGTCAACGGCCGAGTCCAAAATTCAGCGTTTCCCCATCTCAGCCCAGAAAGCAGGTAGAACAAGTTTTGTGGTGTCTTTCAAATGCCTACCAAGGTAGTGTAAAAACTACCAGGAGAACTCCTGTCTGGCACCTTCCCCGGTGGAGTTGTGCATGGGGTGTGTTTGGAACATTTTGTCACCGGCCGACTCCAAAATTCAGCGGTTCCCCATCTCAGCCCAGAAAGCAGGTAGAACAACTTTTGTGGTGTCTTGCAGATGCCTACCAAGGTAGTGTAAAAACTACCAGGAGAACTCCTGTCTGGCACCTTCCCCGGTGGAGTTGTGCATGGGGTGTGTTTGGAACATTTTGTCACCGGCCGACTCCAAAATTCAGCGATTCCCCATCTCAGCCCAGAAAGCAGGTACAACAACTTTTCTTGTGCCTTTCAGCTGCCTACCAAGGTAGTGTAAAAACTACCAACAGAATTCGTTCCTGGCACCTTCCCCGGTGGAGTTGTGCATGGGGTGTCTGTGGAACATTTTGTCACCGGCCGAGTCCAAAATTCAGCGGTTCCCCATCTCAGCCCAGAAAGCAGGTAGAACAACTTTTGTGGTGTCTTTCAGATGCCTACCGGAGCAATGTAAAAACTACCAGGAGAACTCCTGTCTGGCACCTTCCCCGGTGGAGTTGTGCATGGGGTGTGTTTGGAACATTTTGTCACCGGCCGACTCCAAAATTCAGCGATTCCCCATCTCAGCCCACAAAGCAGGTAGAACAACTTTTGTGGTGTCTTTCAGATGCCTACCAAGGTAGTGTAAAAACTACCAAGAGAACTCCTGTCAGGCACCTTCCCCGGTGGAGTTGTGCATGGGGTGTGTTTGGAACATTTTGTCACCGGCCGAGTCCAAAATTCAGCGATTCCCCATCTCAGCCCAGAAAGCAGGTAGAACAACTTTTGTGGTGCCTTTCAAATGCCTACCAAGGTAGTGTAGAAACTACCAGGAGAACTCCTGTCTGGCACCTTCCCCGGTGGAGTTGTGCATGGGGTGTGTTTGGAACATTTTGTCACCGGCCGACTCCAAAATTCAGCGTTTCCCCATCTCAGCCCAGAAAGCAGGTAGAACAACTTTTGTGGTGTCTTTCAGATGCCTACCAAGGTAGTGTAAAAACTACCAGGAGAACTCCTGTCTGGCACCTTCCGTGGTGGAGTTGTGCATGGGGTGTGTTTGGAACATTTTGTCACCGGCCGAGTCCAAAATTCAGCGGTTCCCCATCTCAGCCCAGAAAGCAGGTACAACAACTTTTCTTGTGCCTTTCAGCTGCCTACCAAGGTAGTGTAAAAACTACCAAAAGAATTCGTTCCTGGCACCTTCCCCGGTGGAGTTGTGCATGGGGTGTGTTTGGAACATTTTGTCACCGGCCGAGTCCAAAATTCAGCGGTTCCCCATCTCAGCCCAGAAAGCAGGTAGAACAACTTTTGTGGTGTCTTTCAGATGCCTACCAAGGTAGTGTAAAAACTACCAGGAGAACTCCTGTCTGGCACCTTCCCCGGTGGAGTTGTGCATGGGGTGTGTTTGGAACATTTTGTCAACGGCCGAGTCCAAAATTCAGCGGTTCCCCATCTCAGCCCAGAAAGCAGGTAGAACAAGTTTTGTGGTGTCTTTCAGATGCCTACCAAGGTAGTGTAAAAACTACTAAGAGAACTCCTGTCTGGCACCTTCCCCGGTGGAGTTGTGCATGGGGTGTGTTTGGAACATTTTGTCACCGGCCGAGTCCAAAATTCAGCGGTTCCCCATCTCAGCCCAGAAAGCAGGTAGAACATCTTTTGTGGTATCTTTCAGATGCCTACCGGAGCAATGTAAAAACTACCAAAAGAATTCGTTCCTGGCACCTTCCCCGGTGGAGTTGTGCATGGGGTGTGTTTGGAACATTTTGTCACCGGCCGAGTCCAAAATTCAGCGATTCCCCATCTCAGCCCAGAAAGCAGGTACAACAACTTTTCTTGTGCCTTTCAGCTGCCTACCAAGGTAGTGTAAAAACTACCAACAGAATTCGTTCCTGGCACCTTCCCCGGTGGAGTTGTGCATGGGGTGTCTGTGGAACATTTTGTCACCGGCCGAGTCCAAAATTCAGCGGTTCCCCATCTCAGCCCAGAAAGCAGGTAGAACAACTTTTGTGGTGTCTTTCAGATGCCTACCAAGGTAGTGTAAAAACTACCAGGAGAACTCCTGTCTGGCACCTTCCCCGGTGGAGTTGTGCATGGGGTGTGTTTGGAACATTTTGTCACCGGCCGACTCCAAAATTCAGCGATTCCCCATCTCAGCCCACAAAGCAGGTAGAACAACTTTTGTGGTATCTTTCAGATGCCTACAGGAGCAATGTAAAAACTACCAGGAGAACTCCTGTCTGGCACCTTCCCCGGTGGAGTTGTGCAGAGGGTGTGTTTGGAACATTTTGTCACCAGCCGACTCCAAAATTCAGCGGTTCCCCATCTCAGCCCAGAAAGCAGGTACAACAACTTTTCTTGTGCCTTTCAGCTGCCTACCAAGGTAGTGTAAAAACTACCAACAGAATTCGTTCCTGGCACCTTCCCCGGTGGAGTTGTGCATGGGGTGTCTGTGGAACATTTTGTCACCGGCCGAGTCCAAAATTCAGCGGTTCCCCATCTCAGCCCAGAAAGCAGGTAGAACAACTTTTGTGGTGTCTTTCAGATGCCTACCAAGGTAGTGTAAAAACTACCAGGAGAACTCCTGTCTGGCACCTTCCCCGGTGGAGTTGTGCATGGGGTGTGTTTGGAACATTTTGTCACCGGCCGACTCCAAAATTCAGCGATTCCCCATCTCAGCCCACAAAGCAGGTAGAACAACTTTTGTGGTATCTTTCAGATGCCTACCGGAGCAATGTAAAAACTACCAGGAGAACTCCTGTCTGGCACCTTCCCCGGTGGAGTTGTGCAGAGGGTGTGTTTGGAACATTTTGTCACCAGCCGACTCCAAAATTCAGCGGTTCCCCATCTCAGCCCAGAAAGCAGGTACAACAACTTTTCTTGTGCCTTTCAGCTGCCTACCAAGGTAGTGTAAAAACTACCAACAGAATTCGTTCCTGGCACCTTCCCCGGTGGAGTTGTGCATGGGGTGTGTTTGGAACATTTTGTCACCAGCCGAGTCCAAAATTCAGCGGTTCCCCATCTCAGCCCAGAAAGCAGTTACAACAACTTTTCTTGTGCCTTTCAGCTGCCTACCAAGGTAGTGTAAAAACTACCAGGAGAACTCCTGTCTGGCACCTTCCCCGGTGGAGTTGTGCATGGGGTGTGTTTGGAACATTTTGTCACCGGCCGACTCCAAAATTCAGCGTTTCCCTATCTCAGCCCAGAAAGCAGGTAGAACAACTTTTGTGGTGTCTTTCAGATGCCTACCAAGGTAGTGTAAAAACTACCAAAAGAATTCGTTCCTGGCACCTTCCCCGGTGGAGTTGTGCATGGGGTGTGTTTGGAACATTTTGTCACCGGCCGAGTCCAAAATTCAGCGGTTCCCCATCTCAGCCCAGAAAGCAGGTAGAACAAGTTTTGTGGTGTCTTTCAAATGCCTACCAAGGTAGTGTAAAAACTACCAGGAGAACTCCTGTCTGGCACCTTCCCCGGTGGAGTTGTGCATGGGGTGTGTTTGGAACATTTTGTCACCAGCCGACTCCAAAATTCAGCGTTTCCCCATCTCAGCCCAGAAAGCAGGAAGAACAACTTTTGTGGTGCCTTTCAAATGCCTACCAAGGTAGTGTAAAAACTACCAGGAGAACTCCTGTCTGGCACCTTCCCCGGTGGAGTTGTGCATGGGGTGTGTTTGGAACATTTTGTCACCAGCCGACTCCAAAATTCAGCGTTTCCCCATCTCAGCCCAGAAAGCAGGTAGAACAACTTTTGTGGTGTCTTTCAGATGCCTACCAAGGTAGTGTAAAAACTACCAGGAGAACTCCTGTCTGGCACCTTCCCCGGTGGAGTTGTGCATGGGGTGTGTTTGGAACATTTTGTCACCGGCCGACTCCAAAATTCAGCGGTTCCCCATCTCAGCCCAGAAAGCAGGTAGAACAACTTTTGTGGTGTCTTTCAGATGCCTACCAAGGTAGTGTAAAAACTACCAGGAGAACTCCTGTCTGGCACCTTCCCCGGTGGAGTTGTGCATGGGGTGTCTGTGGAACATTTTGTCACCGGCCGAGTCCAAAATTCAGCGGTTCCCCATCTCAGCCCAGAAAGCAGGTAGAACAACTTTTGTGGTGCCTTTCAGATGCCTACCAAGGTAGTGTAAAAACTACCAAGAGAACTCCTGTCTGGCACCTTCCGTGGTGGAGTTGTGCATGGGGTGTGTTTGGAACATTTTGTCACCGGCCGACTCCAAAATTCAGCGTTTCCCCATCTCAGCCCAGAAAGCAGGTACAACAACTTTTCTTGTGCCTTTCAGCTGCCTACCAAGGTAGTGTAAAAACTACCAGGAGAACTCCTGTCTGGCACCTTCCGTGGTGGAGTTGTGCATGGGGTGTGTTTGGAACATTTTGTCACCAGCCGAGTCCAAAATTCAGCGGTTCCCCATCTCAGCCCAGAAAGCAGGTAGAACAACTTTTGTGGTGCCTTTCAAATGCCTACCAAGGTAGTGTAGAAACTGCCAGGAGAACTCCTGTCTGGCACCTTCCCCGGTGGAGTTGTGCATGGGGTGTGTTTGGAACATTTTGTCACCGGCCGACTCCAAAATTCAGCGTTTCCCCATCTCAGCCCAGAAAGCAGGTAGAACAACTTTTGTGGTGTCCTTTTGATGCCTACCGGAGCAATGTAAAAACTACCAGGAGAACTCCTGCCTGGCACCTTCCCCGGTGGAGTTGTGCATGGGGTGTGTTTGGAACATTTTGTCACCAGCCGAGTCCAAAATTCAGCGTTTCCCCATCTCAGCCCAGAAAGCAGGTAGAACAACTTTTGTGGTGTCTTTCAGATGCCTACCAAGGTAGTGTAAAAACTACCAGGAGAACTCCTGTCTGGCACCTTCCGTGGTGGAGTTGTGCATGGGGTGTGTTTGGAACATTTTGTCACCGGCCGACTCCAAAATTCAGCGGTTCCCCATCTCAGCCCAGAAAGCAGGTACAACAACTTTTCTTGTGCCTTTCAGCTGCCTACCAAGGTAGTGTAAAAACTACCAAAAGAATTCGTTCCTGGCACCTTCCCCGGTGGAGTTGTGCATGGGGTGTGTTTGGAACATTTTGTCACCGGCCGAGTCCAAAATTCAGCGTTTCCCCATCTCAGCCCAGAAAGCAGGTAGAACAACTTTTGTGGTGTCTTTCAGATGCCTACCAAGGTAGTGTAAAAACTACCAAGAGAACTCCTGTCTGGCACCTTCCCCGGTGGAGTTGTGCATGGGGTGTGTTTGGAACATTTTGTCAACGGCCGAGTCCAAAATTCAGCGTTTCCCCATCTCAGCCCAGAAAGCAGGTAGAACAACTTTTGTGGTGTCTTTCAGATGCCTACCAAGGTAGTGTAAAAACTACCAGGAGAACTCCTGTCTGGCACCTTCCGTGGTGGAGTTGTGCATGGGGTGTGTTTGGAACATTTTGTCACCGGCCGACTCCAAAATTCAGCGGTTCCCCATCTCAGCCCAGAAAGCAGGTACAACAACTTTTCTTGTGCCTTTCAGCTGCCTACCAAGGTAGTGTAAAAACTACCAAAAGAATTCGTTCCTGGCACCTTCCCCGGTGGAGTTGTGCATGGGGTGTGTTTGGAACATTTTGTCACCGGCCGAGTCCAAAATTCAGCGTTTCCCCATCTCAGCCCACAAAGCAGGTAGAACAACTTTTGTGGTGTCTTTCAGATGCCTACCAAGGTAGTGTAAAAACTACTAAGAGAACTCCTGTCTGGCACCTTCCCCGGTGGAGTTGTGCATGGGGTGTGTTTGGAACATTTTGTCACCGGCCGAGTCCAAAATTCAGCGTTTCCCCATCTCAGCCCAGAAAGCAGGTACAACAACTTTTCTTGTGCCTTTCAGATGCCTACCAAGGTAGTGTAAAAACTACCAGGAGAACTCCTGTCTGGCACCTTCCCCGGTTGAGTTGTGCATGGGGTGTGTTTGGAACATTTTGTCACCCGCCGAGTCCAAAATTCAGCGATTCCCCATCTCAGCCCAGAAAGCAGGTAGAACAACTTTTGTGGTATCTTTCAGATGCCTACCGGAGCAATGTAAAAACTACCAGGAGAACTCCTGTCTGGCACCTTCCCCGGTGGAGTTGTGCATGGGGTGTGTTTGGAACATTTTGTCACCGGCCGACTCCAAAATTCAGCGGTTCCCCATCTCAGCCCACAAAGCAGTTACAACAACTTTTCTTGTGCCTTTCAGCTGCCTACCAAGGTAGTGTAAAAACTACCAAAAGAATTCGTTCCTGGCACCTTCCCCGGTGGAGTTGTGCATGGGGTGTGTTTGGAACATTTTGTCACCGGCCGAGTCCAAAATTCAGCGGTTCCCCATCTCAGCCCAGAAAGCAGGTAGAACAAGTTTTGTGGTGCCTTTCAGCTGCCTACCAAGGTAGTGTAAAAACTACCAGGAGAACTCCTGTCTGGCACCTTCCCCGGTGGAGTTGTGCATGGGGTGTGTTTGGAACATTTTGTCACCAGCCGACTCCAAAATTCAGCGTTTCCCCATCTCAGCCCAGAAAGCAGGTAGAACAACTTTTGTGGTGTCTTTCAGATGCCTACCAAGGTAGTGTAAAAACTACCAGGAGAACTCCTGTCTGGCACCTTCCCCGGTGGAGTTGTGCATGGGGTGTGTTTGGAACATTTTGTCACCGGCCGAGTCCAAAATTCAGCTGTTCCCCATCTCAGCCCAGAAAGCAGGTAGAACAACTTTTGTGGTGCCTTTCAGATGCCTACCAAGGTAGTGTAAAAACTACCAGGAGAACTCCTGTCTGGCACCTTCCCCGGTGGAGTTGTGCATGGGGTGTGTTTGGAACATTTTGTCACCGGCCGAGTCCAAAATTCAGCGGTTCCCCATGTCAGCCCAGAAAGCAGGTACAACAACTTTTGTGGTGCCTTTCAAATGCCTACCAAGGTAGTGTAAAAACTACCAGGAGAACTCCTGTCTGGCACCTTCCCCGGTGGAGTTGTGCATGGGGTGTTTTTGGAACATTTTGTCACCAGCCGACTCCAAAATTCAGCGTTTCCCCATCTCAGCCCAGAAAGCAGGTAGAACAACTTTTGTGGTGTCTTTCAGATGCCTACCAAGGTAGTGTAAAAACTACCAAGAGAACTCCTGTCAGGCACCTTCCCCGGTGGAGTTGTGCATGGGGTGTGTTTGGAACATTTTGTCACCGGCCGAGTCCAAAATTCAGCGATTCCCCATCTCAGCCCAGAAAGCAGGTAGAACAACTTTTGTGGTGCCTTTCAAATGCCTACCAAGGTAGTGTAGAAACTACCAGGAGAACTCCTGTCTGGCACCTTCCCCGGTGGAGTTGTGCATGGGGTGTGTTTGGAACATTTTGTCACCGGCCGACTCCAAAATTCAGCGTTTCCCCATCTCAGCCCAGAAAGCAGGTAGAACAACTTTTGTGGTGTCTTTCAGATGCCTACCAAGGTAGTGTAAAAACTACCAGGAGAACTCCTGTCTGGCACCTTCCGTGGTGGAGTTGTGCATGGGGTGTGTTTGGAACATTTTGTCACCGGCCGAGTCCAAAATTCAGCGGTTCCCCATCTCAGCCCAGAAAGCAGGTACAACAACTTTTCTTGTGCCTTTCAGCTGCCTACCAAGGTAGTGTAAAAACTACCAAAAGAATTCGTTCCTGGCACCTTCCCCGGTGGAGTTGTGCATGGGGTGTGTTTGGAACATTTTGTCACCGGCCGAGTCCAAAATTCAGCGGTTCCCCATCTCAGCCCAGAAAGCAGGTAGAACAACTTTTGTGGTGTCTTTCAGATGCCTACCAAGGTAGTGTAAAAACTACCAGGAGAACTCCTGTCTGGCACCTTCCCCGGTGGAGTTGTGCATGGGGTGTGTTTGGAACATTTTGTCAACGGCCGAGTCCAAAATTCAGCGGTTCCCCATCTCAGCCCAGAAAGCAGGTAGAACAAGTTTTGTGGTGTCTTTCAGATGCCTACCAAGGTAGTGTAAAAACTACTAAGAGAACTCCTGTCTGGCACCTTCCCCGGTGGAGTTGTGCATGGGGTGTGTTTGGAACATTTTGTCACCGGCCGAGTCCAAAATTCAGCGGTTCCCCATCTCAGCCCAGAAAGCAGGTAGAACATCTTTTGTGGTATCTTTCAGATGCCTACCGGAGCAATGTAAAAACTACCAAAAGAATTCGTTCCTGGCACCTTCCCCGGTGGAGTTGTGCATGGGGTGTGTTTGGAACATTTTGTCACCGGCCGAGTCCAAAATTCAGCGATTCCCCATCTCAGCCCAGAAAGCAGGTACAACAACTTTTCTTGTGCCTTTCAGCTGCCTACCAAGGTAGTGTAAAAACTACCAACAGAATTCGTTCCTGGCACCTTCCCCGGTGGAGTTGTGCATGGGGTGTCTGTGGAACATTTTGTCACCGGCCGAGTCCAAAATTCAGCGGTTCCCCATCTCAGCCCAGAAAGCAGGTAGAACAACTTTTGTGGTGTCTTTCAGATGCCTACCAAGGTAGTGTAAAAACTACCAGGAGAACTCCTGTCTGGCACCTTCCCCGGTGGAGTTGTGCATGGGGTGTGTTTGGAACATTTTGTCACCGGCCGACTCCAAAATTCAGCGATTCCCCATCTCAGCCCACAAAGCAGGTAGAACAACTTTTGTGGTATCTTTCAGATGCCTACAGGAGCAATGTAAAAACTACCAGGAGAACTCCTGTCTGGCACCTTCCCCGGTGGAGTTGTGCAGAGGGTGTGTTTGGAACATTTTGTCACCAGCCGACTCCAAAATTCAGCGGTTCCCCATCTCAGCCCAGAAAGCAGGTACAACAACTTTTCTTGTGCCTTTCAGCTGCCTACCAAGGTAGTGTAAAAACTACCAACAGAATTCGTTCCTGGCACCTTCCCCGGTGGAGTTGTGCATGGGGTGTCTGTGGAACATTTTGTCACCGGCCGAGTCCAAAATTCAGCGGTTCCCCATCTCAGCCCAGAAAGCAGGTAGAACAACTTTTGTGGTGTCTTTCAGATGCCTACCAAGGTAGTGTAAAAACTACCAGGAGAACTCCTGTCTGGCACCTTCCCCGGTGGAGTTGTGCATGGGGTGTGTTTGGAACATTTTGTCACCGGCCGACTCCAAAATTCAGCGATTCCCCATCTCAGCCCACAAAGCAGGTAGAACAACTTTTGTGGTGTCTTCAGATGCCTACCGGAGCAATGTAAAAACTACCAGGAGAACTCCTGTCTGGCACCTTCCCCGGTGGAGTTGTGCAGAGGGTGTGTTTGGAACATTTTGTCACCAGCCGACTCCAAAATTCAGCGGTTCCCCATCTCAGCCCAGAAAGCAGGTACAACAACTTTTCTTGTGCCTTTCAGCTGCCTACCAAGGTAGTGTAAAAACTACCAACAGAATTCGTTCCTGGCACCTTCCCCGGTGGAGTTGTGCATGGGGTGTGTTTGGAACATTTTGTCACCAGCCGAGTCCAAAATTCAGCGGTTCCCCATCTCAGCCCAGAAAGCAGTTACAACAACTTTTCTTGTGCCTTTCAGCTGCCTACCAAGGTAGTGTAAAAACTACCAGGAGAACTCCTGTCTGGCACCTTCCCCGGTGGAGTTGTGCATGGGGTGTGTTTGGAACATTTTGTCACCGGCCGACTCCAAAATTCAGCGTTTCCCTATCTCAGCCCAGAAAGCAGGTAGAACAACTTTTGTGGTGTCTTTCAGATGCCTACCAAGGTAGTGTAAAAACTACCAAAAGAATTCGTTCCTGGCACCTTCCCCGGTGGAGTTGTGCATGGGGTGTGTTTGGAACATTTTGTCACCGGCCGAGTCCAAAATTCAGCGGTTCCCCATCTCAGCCCAGAAAGCAGGTAGAACAAGTTTTGTGGTGTCTTTCAAATGCCTACCAAGGTAGTGTAAAAACTACCAGGAGAACTCCTGTCTGGCACCTTCCCCGGTGGAGTTGTGCATGGGGTGTGTTTGGAACATTTTGTCACCAGCCGACTCCAAAATTCAGCGTTTCCCCATCTCAGCCCAGAAAGCAGGAAGAACAACTTTTGTGGTGCCTTTCAAATGCCTACCAAGGTAGTGTAAAAACTACCAGGAGAACTCCTGTCTGGCACCTTCCCCGGTGGAGTTGTGCATGGGGTGTGTTTGGAACATTTTGTCACCAGCCGACTCCAAAATTCAGCGTTTCCCCATCTCAGCCCAGAAAGCAGGTAGAACAACTTTTGTGGTGTCTTTCAGATGCCTACCAAGGTAGTGTAAAAACTACCAGGAGAACTCCTGTCTGGCACCTTCCCCGGTGGAGTTGTGCATGGGGTGTGTTTGGAACATTTTGTCACCGGCCGACTCCAAAATTCAGCGGTTCCCCATCTCAGCCCAGAAAGCAGGTAGAACAACTTTTGTGGTGTCTTTCAGATGCCTACCAAGGTAGTGTAAAAACTACCAGGAGAACTCCTGCCTGGCACCTTCCCCGGTGGAGTTGTGCATGGGGTGTGTTTGGAACATTTTGTCACCGGCCGAGTCCAAAATTCAGCGGTTCCCCATCTCAGCCCAGAAAGCAGGTAGAACAACTTTTGTGGTGCCTTTCAGATGCCTACCAAGGTAGTGTAAAAACTACCAAGAGAACTCCTGTCTGGCACCTTCCGTGGTGGAGTTGTGCATGGGGTGTGTTTGGAACATTTTGTCACCGGCCGACTCCAAAATTCAGCGTTTCCCCATCTCAGCCCAGAAAGCAGGTACAACAACTTTTCTTGTGCCTTTCAGCTGCCTACCAAGGTAGTGTAAAAACTACCAGGAGAACTCCTGTCTGGCACCTTCCGTGGTGGAGTTGTGCATGGGGTGTGTTTGGAACATTTTGTCACCAGCCGAGTCCAAAATTCAGCGGTTCCCCATCTCAGCCCAGAAAGCAGGTAGAACAACTTTTGTGGTGCCTTTCAAATGCCTACCAAGGTAGTGTAGAAACTGCCAGGAGAACTCCTGTCTGGCACCTTCCCCGGTGGAGTTGTGCATGGGGTGTGTTTGGAACATTTTGTCACCGGCCGACTCCAAAATTCAGCGTTTCCCCATCTCAGCCCAGAAAGCAGGTAGAACAACTTTTGTGGTGTCCTTTTGATGCCTACCGGAGCAATGTAAAAACTACCAGGAGAACTCCTGCCTGGCACCTTCCCCGGTGGAGTTGTGCATGGGGTGTGTTTGGAACATTTTGTCACCAGCCGAGTCCAAAATTCAGCGTTTCCCCATCTCAGCCCAGAAAGCAGGTAGAACAACTTTTGTGGTGTCTTTCAGATGCCTACCAAGGTAGTGTAAAAACTACCAGGAGAACTCCTGTCTGGCACCTTCCGTGGTGGAGTTGTGCATGGGGTGTGTTTGGAACATTTTGTCACCGGCCGACTCCAAAATTCAGCGGTTCCCCATCTCAGCCCAGAAAGCAGGTACAACAACTTTTCTTGTGCCTTTCAGCTGCCTACCAAGGTAGTGTAAAAACTACCAAAAGAATTCGTTCCTGGCACCTTCCCCGGTGGAGTTGTGCATGGGGTGTGTTTGGAACATTTTGTCACCGGCCGAGTCCAAAATTCAGCGTTTCCCCATCTCAGCCCAGAAAGCAGGTAGAACAACTTTTGTGGTGTCTTTCAGATGCCTACCAAGGTAGTGTAAAAACTACCAAGAGAACTCCTGTCTGGCACCTTCCCCGGTGGAGTTGTGCATGGGGTGTGTTTGGAACATTTTGTCAACGGCCGAGTCCAAAATTCAGCGTTTCCCCATCTCAGCCCAGAAAGCAGGTAGAACAACTTTTGTGGTGTCTTTCAGATGCCTACCAAGGTAGTGTAAAAACTACCAGGAGAACTCCTGTCTGGCACCTTCCGTGGTGGAGTTGTGCATGGGGTGTGTTTGGAACATTTTGTCACCGGCCGACTCCAAAATTCAGCGGTTCCCCATCTCAGCCCAGAAAGCAGGTACAACAACTTTTCTTGTGCCTTTCAGCTGCCTACCAAGGTAGTGTAAAAACTACCAAAAGAATTCGTTCCTGGCACCTTCCCCGGTGGAGTTGTGCATGGGGTGTGTTTGGAACATTTTGTCACCGGCCGAGTCCAAAATTCAGCGTTTCCCCATCTCAGCCCACAAAGCAGGTAGAACAACTTTTGTGGTGTCTTTCAGATGCCTACCAAGGTAGTGTAAAAACTACTAAGAGAACTCCTGTCTGGCACCTTCCCCGGTGGAGTTGTGCATGGGGTGTGTTTGGAACATTTTGTCACCGGCCGAGTCCAAAATTCAGCGTTTCCCCATCTCAGCCCAGAAAGCAGGTACAACAACTTTTCTTGTGCCTTTCAGATGCCTACCAAGGTAGTGTAAAAACTACCAGGAGAACTCCTGTCTGGCACCTTCCCCGGTTGAGTTGTGCATGGGGTGTGTTTGGAACATTTTGTCACCCGCCGAGTCCAAAATTCAGCGATTCCCCATCTCAGCCCAGAAAGCAGGTAGAACAACTTTTGTGGTATCTTTCAGATGCCTACCGGAGCAATGTAAAAACTACCAGGAGAACTCCTGTCTGGCACCTTCCCCGGTGGAGTTGTGCATGGGGTGTGTTTGGAACATTTTGTCACCGGCCGACTCCAAAATTCAGCGGTTCCCCATCTCAGCCCACAAAGCAGTTACAACAACTTTTCTTGTGCCTTTCAGCTGCCTACCAAGGTAGTGTAAAAACTACCAAAAGAATTCGTTCCTGGCACCTTCCCCGGTGGAGTTGTGCATGGGGTGTGTTTGGAACATTTTGTCACCGGCCGAGTCCAAAATTCAGCGGTTCCCCATCTCAGCCCAGAAAGCAGGTAGAACAAGTTTTGTGGTGCCTTTCAGCTGCCTACCAAGGTAGTGTAAAAACTACCAGGAGAACTCCTGTCTGGCACCTTCCCCGGTGGAGTTGTGCATGGGGTGTGTTTGGAACATTTTGTCACCAGCCGACTCCAAAATTCAGCGTTTCCCCATCTCAGCCCAGAAAGCAGGTAGAACAACTTTTGTGGTGTCTTTCAGATGCCTACCAAGGTAGTGTAAAAACTACCAGGAGAACTCCTGTCTGGCACCTTCCCCGGTGGAGTTGTGCATGGGGTGTGTTTGGAACATTTTGTCACCGGCCGAGTCCAAAATTCAGCTGTTCCCCATCTCAGCCCAGAAAGCAGGTAGAACAACTTTTGTGGTGCCTTTCAGATGCCTACCAAGGTAGTGTAAAAACTACCAGGAGAACTCCTGTCTGGCACCTTCCCCGGTGGAGTTGTGCATGGGGTGTGTTTGGAACATTTTGTCACCGGCCGAGTCCAAAATTCAGCGGTTCCCCATGTCAGCCCAGAAAGCAGGTACAACAACTTTTGTGGTGCCTTTCAAATGCCTACCAAGGTAGTGTAAAAACTACCAGGAGAACTCCTGTCTGGCACCTTCCCCGGTGGAGTTGTGCATGGGGTGTTTTTGGAACATTTTGTCACCAGCCGACTCCAAAATTCAGCGTTTCCCCATCTCAGCCCAGAAAGCAGGTAGAACAACTTTTGTGGTGTCTTTCAGATGCCTACCAAGGTAGTGTAAAAACTACCAGGAGAACTCCTGTCTGGCACCTTCCCCGGTGGAGTTGTGCAGGGGGTGTGTTTGGAACATTTTGTCACCGGCCGACTCCAAAATTCAGCGGTTCCCCATGTCAGCCCAGAAAGCAGGAAGAACAACTTTTGTGGTGCCTTTCAAATGCCTACCAAGGTAGTGTAAAAACTACCAGGAGAACTCCTGTCTGGCACCTTCCCCGGTGGAGTTGTGCATGGGGTGTTTTTGGAACATTTTGTCACCAGCCGACTCCAAAATTCAGCGGTTCCCCATCTCAGCCCAGAAAGCAGGTAGAACAACTTTTGTGCTGTCTTTTAGATGCCTACCAAGGTAGTGTAAAAACTACCAAGAGAACTCCTGTCTGGCACCTTCCCCGGTGGAGTTGTGCATGGGGTGTCTGTGAAACATTTTGTCACCGGCCGACTCCAAAATTCAGCGGTTCCCCATCTCAGCCCAGAAAGCAGGTACAACAACTTTTGTGGTGTCTTTCAGATGCCTACCGGAGCAATGTAAAAACTACCAGGAGAACTCCTGTCTGGCACCTTCCCCGGTGGAGTTGTGCATGGGGTGTGTTTGGAACATTTTGTCAACGGCCGACTCCAAAATTCAGCGGTTCCCCATCTCAGCCCACAAAGCAGGTACAACAACTTTTCTTGTGCCTTTCAGCTGCCTATCAAGGTAGTGTAAAAATTACCAACAGAATTCGTTCCTGGCTCCTTCCCCGGTGGAGTTGTGCATGGGGTGTCTGTGGAACATTTTGTCACCGGCCGAGTCCAAAATTCAGCGGTTCCCCATCTCAGCCCAGAAAGCAGGTAGAACAACTTTTGTGGTGTCTTTCAGATGCCTACCAAGGTAGTGTAAAAACTACCAGGAGAACTCCTGTCTGGCACCTTCCGTGGTGGAGTTGTGCATGGGGTGTGTTTGGAACATTTTGTCACCAGCCGACTCCAAAATTCAGCGGTTCCCCATCTCAGCCCACAAAGCAGGTAGAACAACTTTTGTGGTGCCTTTCAGCTGCCTACCAAGGTAGTGTAAAAACTACCAAGAGAACTCCTGTCTGGCACCTTCCCCGGTGGAGTTGTGCATGGGGTGTGTTTGGAACATTTTGTCACCAGCCGAGTCCAAAATTCAGCGGTTCCCCATCTCAGCCCAGAAAGCAGGTAGAACAACTTTTGTGGTGTCTTTCAGATGCCTACCAAGGTAGTGTAAAAACTACCAAGAGAACTCCTGTCTGGCACCTTCCCCGGTGGAGTTGTGCATGGGGTGTGTTTGGAACATTTTGTCACCAGCCGACTCCAAAATTCAGCGTTTCCCCATCTCAGCCCAGAAAGCAGGTAGAACAAGTTTTGTGGTGCCTTTCAGCTGCCTACCAAGGTAGTGTTAAAACTACCAAGAGAACTCCTGCCTGGCACCTTCCCCGGTGGAGTTGTGCAGGGGGTGTGTTTGGAACATTTTGTCACCGGCCGACTCCAAAATTCAGCGGTTCCCCATCTCAGCCCACAAAGCTGGTACAACTTCTTTTCTTGTGCCGTTCAGCTGCCTACCAAGGTAGTGTAAAAACTACCAACAGAATTCGTTCCTGGCACCTTCCCCGGTGGAGTTGTACATGGGGTGTGTTTGGAACATTTTGTCACCAGCCGACTCCAAAATTCAGCGTTTCCCCATCTCAGCCCAGAAAGCAGGTAGAACAACTTTTGTGGTGCCTTTCAGATGCCTACCAAGGTAGTGTAAAAACTACCAGGAGAACTCCTGTCTGGCACCTTCCCCGGTGGAGTTCTGCATGGGGTGTGTTTGGAACATTTTGTCACCAGCCGACTCCAAAATTCAGCGGTTCCCCATCTCAGCCCACAAAGCAGGTAGAACAACTTTTGTGGTGTCTTTCAGCTGCCTACCAAGGTAGTGTAAAAACTACCAGGAGAACTCCTGTCTGGCACCTTCCGTGGTGGAGTTGAGCATGGGGTGTGTTTGGAACATTTTGTCACCAGCCGAGTCCAAAATTCAGCGGTTCCCCATCTCAGCCCAGAAAGCAGGTAGAACAACTTTTGTGGTGTCTTTTAGATGCCTACCAAGGTAGTGTAAAAACTACTAAGAGAACTCCTGTCTGGCACCTTCCCCGGTGGAGTTGTGCATGGGGTGTCTGTGAAACATTTTGTCACCGGCCGACTCCAAAATTCAGCGGTTCCCCATCTCAGCCCAGAAAGCAGGTACAACAACTTTTGTGGTGTCTTTCAGATGCCTACCGGAGCAATGTAAAAACTACCAGGAGAACTCCTGTCTGGCACCTTCCCCGGTGGAGTTGTGCATGGGGTGTGTTTGGAACATTTTGTCACCGGCCGACTCCAAAATTCAGCGTTTCCCCATCTCAGCCCAGAAAGCAGGTAGAACAACTTTTGTGGTGTCTTTCAAATGCCTACCAAGGTAGTGTAAAAACTACCAAGAGAACTCCTGTCTGGCACCTTCCCCGGTGGAGTTGTGCATGGGGTGTGTTTGGAACATTTTGTCAACGGCCGACTCCAAAATTCAGCGGTTCCCCATCTCAGCCCACAAAGCAGGTACAACAACTTTTCTTGTGCCTTTCAGCTGCCTATCAAGGTAGTGTAAAAATTACCAACAGAATTCGTTCCTGGCTCCTTCCCCGGTGGAGTTGTGCATGGGGTGTCTGTGGAACATTTTGTCACCGGCCGAGTCCAAAATTCAGCGGTTCCCCATCTCAGCCCAGAAAGCAGGTAGAACAACTTTTGTGGTGTCTTTCAGATGCCTACCGGAGCAATGTAAAAACTACCAGGAGAACTCCTGTCTGGCACCTTCCCCGGTGGAGTTGTGCATGGGTTGTGTTTGGAACATTTTGTCACCGGCCGAGTCCAAAATTCAGCGATTCCCCATCTCAGCCCAGAAAGCAGGTAGAACAACTTTTCTGGTGTCCTTCAGATGCCTACCAAGGTAGTGTAAAAACTACCAGGAGAACTCCTGTCTGGCACCTTCCGTGGTGGAGTTGTGCATGGGGTGTGTTTGGAACATTTTGTCACCAGCCGAGTCCAAAATTCAGCGGTTCCCCATCTCAGCCCACAAAGCAGGTAGAACAACTTTTGTGGTGCCTTTCAGCTGCCTACCAAGGTAGTGTAAAAACTACCAAGAGAACTCCTGTCTGGCACCTTCCCCCGTGGAGTTGTGCATGGGGTGTGTTTGGAACATTTTGTCACCAGCCGAGTCCAAAATTCAGCGTTTCCCCATCTCAGCCCAGAAAGCAGGTAGAACAAGTTTTGTGGTGCCTTTCAGCTGCCTACCAAGGTAGTGTAAAAACTACCAAGAGAACTCCTGTCTGGCACCTTCCCCGGTGGAGTTGTGCATGGGGTGTGTTTGGAACATTTTGTCACCGGCCGACTCCAAAATTCAGCGGTTCCCCATCTCAGCCCACAAAGCTGGTACAACTTCTTTTCTTGTGCCTTTCAGCTGCCTACCAAGGTAGTGTAAAAACTACCAACAGAATTCGTTCCTGGCACCTTCCCCGGTGGAGTTGTACATGGGGTGTGTTTGGAACATTTTGTCACCAGCCGACTCCAAAATTCAGCGTTTCCCCATCTCAGCCCAGAAAGCAGGTAGAACAACTTTTGTGGTGCCTTTCAGATGCCTACCAAGGTAGTGTAAAAACTACCAGGAGAACTCCTGTCTGGCACCTTCCCCGGTGGAGTTCTGCATGGGGTGTGTTTGGAACATTTTGTCACCAGCCGACTCCAAAATTCAGCGGTTCCCCATCTCAGCCCACAAAGCAGGTAGAACAACTTTTCTGGTGTCTTTCAGCTGCCTACCAAGGTAGTGTAAAAACTACCAGGAGAACTCCTGTCTGGCACCTTCCGTGGTGGAGTTGAGCATGGGGTGTGTTTGGAACATTTTGTCACCAGCCGAGTCCAAAATTCAGCGGTTCCCCATCTCAGCCCAGAAAGCAGGTAGAACAACTTTTGTGCTGCCTTTCAGCTGCCTACCAAGGTAGTGTAAAAACTACTAAGAGAACTCCTGTCTGGCACCTTCCCCGGTGGAGTTGTGCATGGGGTGTCTGTGAAACATTTTGTCACCGGCCGACTCCAAAATTCAGCGGTTCCCCATCTCAGCCCAGAAAGCAGGTACAACAACTTTTGTGGTGTCTTTCAGATGCCTACCGGAGCAATGTAAAAACTACCAGGAGAACTCCTGTCTGGCACCTTCCCCGGTGGAGTTGTGCATGGGGTGTGTTTGGAACATTTTGTCACCGGCCGACTCCAAAATTCAGCGTTTCCCCATCTCAGCCCAGAAAGCAGGTAGAACAAGTTTTGTGGTGTCTTTCAAATGCCTACCAAGGTAGTGTAAAAACTACCAAGAGAATTCCTGTCTGGCACCTTCCCCGGTGGAGTTGTGCATGGGGTGTGTTTGGAACATTTTGTCAACGGCCGACTCCAAAATTCAGCGGTTCCCCATCTCAGCCCACAAAGCAGGTACAACAACTTTTCTTGTGCCTTTCAGCTGCCTATCAAGGTAGTGTAAAAATTACCAACAGAATTCGTTCCTGGCTCCTTCCCCGGTGGAGTTGTGCATGGGGTGTCTGTGGAACATTTTGTCACCGGCCGAGTCCAAAATTCAGCGGTTCCCCATCTCAGCCCAGAAAGCAGGTACAACAACTTTTCTTGTGCCTTTCAGCTGCCTACCAAGGTAGTGTAAAAACTACCAACAGAATTCGTTCCTGGCACCTTCCCCGGTGGAGTTGTGCATGGGGTGTGTTTGGAACATTTTGTCACCAGCCGAGTCCAAAATTCAGCGGTTCCCCATCTCAGCCCAGAAAGCAGTTACAACAACTTTTCTTGTGCCTTTCAGCTGCCTACCAAGGTAGTGTAAAAACTACCAGGAGAACTCCTGTCTGGCACCTTCCCCGGTGGAGTTGTGCATGGGGTGTGTTTGGAACATTTTGTCACCGGCCGACTCCAAAATTCAGCGTTTCCCCATCTCAGCCCAGAAAGCAGGTAGAACAACTTTTGTGGTGTCTTTCAGATGCCTACCAAGGTAGTGTAAAAACTACCAAAAGAATTCGTTCCTGGCACCTTCCCCGGTGGAGTTGTGCATGGGGTGTGTTTGGAACATTTTGTCACCGGCCGAGTCCAAAATTCAGCGGTTCCCCATCTCAGCCCAGAAAGCAGGTAGAACAAGTTTTGTGGTGTCTTTCAAATGCCTACCAAGGTAGTGTAAAAACTACCAGGAGAACTCCTGTCTGGCACCTTCCCCGGTGGAGTTGTGCATGGGGTGTGTTTGGAACATTTTGTCACCAGCCGAGTCCAAAATTCAGCGTTTCCCCATCTCAGCCCAGAAAGCAGGAAGAACAACTTTTGTGGTGCCTTTCAAATGCCTACCAAGGTAGTGTAAAAACTACCAGAAGAACTCCTGTCTGGCACCTTCCCCGGTGGAGTTGTGCATGGGGTGTGTTTGGAACATTTTGTCACCAGCCGACTCCAAAATTCAGCGTTTCCCCATCTCAGCCCAGAAAGCAGGTAGAACAACTTTTGTGGTGTCTTTCAGATGCCTACCAAGGTAGTGTAAAAACTACCAAGAGAACTCCTGTCTGGCACCTTCCGTGGTGGAGTTGTGCATGGGGTGTGTTTGGAACATTTTGTCACCGGCCGACTCCAAAATTCAGCGTTTCCCCATCTCAGCCCAGAAAGCAGGTACAACAACTTTTCTTGTGCCTTTCAGCTGCCTACCAAGGTAGTGTAAAAACTACCAGGAGAACTCCTGTCTGGCACCTTCCGTGGTGGAGTTGTGCATGGGGTGTGTTTGGAACATTTTGTCACCAGCCGAGTCCAAAATTCAGCGGTTCCCCATCTCAGCCCAGAAAGCAGGTAGAACAACTTTTGTGGTGCCTTTCAAATGCCTACCAAGGTAGTGTAGAAACTACCAGGAGAACTCCTGTCTGGCACCTTCCCCGGTGGAGTTGTGCATGGGGTGTGTTTGGAACATTTTGTCACCGGCCGACTCCAAAATTCAGCGGTTCCCCATCTCAGCCCAGAAAGCAGGTAGAACAACTTTTGTGGTGTCCTTTTGATGCCTACCGGAGCAATGTAAAAACTACCAGGAGAACTCCTGCCTGGCACCTTCCCCGGTGGAGTTGTGCATGGGGTGTGTTTGGAACATTTTGTCACCAGCCGAGTCCAAAATTCAGCGTTTCCCCATCTCAGCCCAGAAAGCAGGTAGAACAACTTTTGTGGTGTCTTTCAGATGCCTACCAAGGTAGTGTAAAAACTACCAAGAGAACTCCTGTCTGGCACCTTCCCCGGTGGAGTTGTGCATGGGGTGTGTTTGGAACATTTTGTCACCGGCCGACTCCAAAATTCAGCGTTTCCCCATCTCAGCCCAGAAAGCAGGTAGAACAACTTTTGTGGTGTCTTTCAGATGCCTACCAAGGTAGTGTAAAAACTACCAGGAGAACTCCTGTCTGGCACCTTCCCCGGTGGAGTTGTGCATGGGGTGTGTTTGGAACATTTTGTCACCGGCCGACTCCAAAATTCAGCGGTTCCCCATCTCAGCCCAGAAAGCAGGTACAACAACTTTTCTTGTGCCTTTCAGCTGCCTACCAAGGTAGTGTAAAAACTACCAAAAGAATTCGTTCCTGGCACCTTCCCCGGTGGAGTTGTGCATGGGGTGTGTTTGGAACATTTTGTCACCGGCCGACTCCAAAATTCAGCGGTTCCCCATCTCAGCCCAGAAAGCAGGTACAACAACTTTTCTTGTGCCTTTCAGCTGCCTACCAAGGTAGTGTAGAAACTACCAGGAGAACTCCTGTCTGGCACCTTCCCCGGTGGAGTTGTGCATGGGGTGTGTTTGGAACATTTTGTCACCAGCCGAGTCCAAAATTCAGCCGTTCCCCATCTCAGCCCAGAAAGCAGGTAGAACAACTTCTGTGGTGTCTTTCAGATGCCTACCAAGGTAGTGTAAAAACTACCAGGAGAACTCCTGTCTGGCGCCTTCCCCGGTTGAGTTGTGCATGGGGTGTGTTTGGAACATTTTGTCACCCGCCGAGTCCAAAATTCAGCGATTCCCCATCTCAGCCCAGAAAGCAGGTAGAACAACTTTTGTGGTATCTTTCAGATGCCTACCGGAGCAATGTAAAAACTACCAGGAGAACTCCTGTCTGGCACCTTCCCCGGTGGAGTTGTGCATGGGGTGTGTTTGGAACATTTTGTCACCGGCCGACTCCAAAATTCAGCGGTTCCCCATCTCAGCCCACAAAGCAGTTACAACAACTTTTCTTGTGCCTTTCAGCTGCCTACCAAGGTAGTGTAAAAACTACCAAAAGAATTCGTTCCTGGCACCTTCCCCGGTGGAGTTGTGCATGGGGTGTGTTTGGAACATTTTGTCACCGGCCGAGTCCAAAATTCAGCGGTTCCCCATCTCAGCCCAGAAAGCAGGTAGAACAAGTTTTGTGGTGTCTTTCAAATGCCTACCAAGGTAGTGTAAAAACTACCAGGAGAACTCCTGTCTGGCACCTTCCCCGGTGGAGTTGTGCATGGGGTGTGTTTGGAACATTTTGTCACCAGCCGACTCCAAAATTCAGCGTTTCCCCATCTCAGCCCAGAAAGCAGGAAGAACAACTTTTGTGGTGCCTTTCAGCTGCCTACCAAGGTAGTGTAAAAACTACCAGGAGAACTCCTGTCTGGCACCTTCCCCGGTGGAGTTGTGCATGGGGTGTGTTTGGAACATTTTGTCACCAGCCGACTCCAAAATTCAGCGTTTCCCCATCTCAGCCCAGAAAGCAGGTAGAACAACTTTTGTGGTGTCTTTCAGATGCCTACCAAGGTAGTGTAAAAACTACCAGGAGAACTCCTGTCTGGCACCTTCCCCGGTGGAGTTGTGCATGGGGTGTGTTTGGAACATTTTGTCACCGGCCGAGTCCAAAATTCAGCGGTTCCCCATCTCAGCCCAGAAAGCAGGTAGAACAACTTTTGTGGTGTCTTTCAGATGCCTACCAAGGTAGTGTAAAAACTACCAGGAGAACTCCTGTCTGGCACCTTCCCCGGTGGAGTTGTGCATGGGGTGTGTTTGGAACATTTTGTCACCGGCCGAGTCCAAAATTCAGCGATTCCCCATCTCAGCCCAGAAAGCAGGTAGAACAACTTTTCTGGTGTCTTTCAGATGCCTACCAAGGTAGTGTAAAAACTACCAGGAGAACTCCTGTCTGGCACCTTCCGTGGTGGAGTTGTGCATGGGGTGTGTTTGGAACATTTTGTCACCAGCCGAGTCCAAAATTCAGCGGTTCCCCATCTCAGCCCACAAAGCAGGTACAACAACTTTTGTGGTGCCTTTCAGCTGCCTACCAAGGTAGTGTAAAAACTACCAAGAGAACTCCTGTCTGGCACCTTCCCCGGTGGAGTTGTGCATGGGGTGTGTTTGGAACATTTTGTCACCAGCCGAGTCCAAAATTCAGCGGTTCCCCATCTCAGCCCAGAAAGCAGGTAGAACAACTTTTGTGGTGTCTTTCAGATGCCTACCAAGGTAGTGTAAAAACTACCAGGAGAACTCCTGTCTGGCACCTTCCCCGGTGGAGTTGTGCATGGGGTGTGTTTGGAACATTTTGTCACCGGCCGACTCCAAAATTCAGCGGTTCCCCATGTCAGCCCAGAAAGCAGGAAGAACAACTTTTGTGGTGCCTTTCAAATGCCTACCAAGGTAGTGTAAAAACTACCAGGAGAACTCCTGTCTGGCACCTTCCCCGGTGGAGTTGTGCATGGGGTGTTTTTGGAACATTTTGTCACCAGCCGAGTCCAAAATTCAGCGGTTCCCCATCTCAGCCCAGAAAGCAGGTAGAACAACTTTTGTGCTGTCTTTTAGATGCCTACCAAGGTAGTGTAAAAACTACCAACAGAATTCGTTCCTGGCACCTTCCCCGGTGGAGTTGTGCATGGGGTGTCTGTGAAACATTTTGTCACCGGCCGACTCCAAAATTCAGCGGTTCCCCATCTCAGCCCAGAAAGCAGGTACAACAACTTTTGTGGTGTCTTTCAGATGCCTACCGGAGCAATGTAAAAACTACCAGGAGAACTCCTGTCTGGCACCTTCCCCGGTGGAGTTGTGCATGGGGTGTGTTTGGAACATTTTGTCACCGGCCGACTCCAAAATTCAGCGGTTCCCCATCTCAGCCCACAAAGCAGGTACAACAACTTTTCTTGTGCCTTTCAGCTGCCTATCAAGGTAGTGTAAAAATTACCAACAGAATTCGTTCCTGGCTCCTTCCCCGGTGGAGTTGTGCATGGGGTGTCTGTGGAACATTTTGTCACCGGCCGAGTCCAAAATTCAGCGGTTCCCCATCTCAGCCCAGAAAGCAGGTACAACAACTTTTGTGGTGTCTTTCAGATGCCTACCGGAGCAATGTAAAAACTACCAGGAGAACTCCTGTCTGGCACCTTCCCCGGTGGAGTTGTGCATGGGGTGTGTTTGGAACATTTTGTCACCGGCCGAGTCCAAAATTCAGCGATTCCCCATCTCAGCCCAGAAAGCAGGTAGAACAACTTTTCTGGTGTCTTTCAGATGCCTACCAAGGTAGTGTAAAAACTACCAGGAGAACTCCTGTCTGGCACCTTCCGTGGTGGAGTTGTGCATGGGGTGTGTTTGGAACATTTTGTCACCAGCCGACTCCAAAATTCAGCGGTTCCCCATCTCAGCCCACAAAGCAGGTACAACAACTTTTGTGGTGCCTTTCAGCTGCCTACCAAGGTAGTGTAAAAACTACCAAGAGAACTCCTGTCTGGCACCTTCCCCGGTGGAGTTGTGCATGGGGTGTGTTTGGAACATTTTGTCACCAGCCGAGTCCAAAATTCAGCGGTTCCCCATCTCAGCCCAGAAAGCAGGTAGAACAACTTTTGTGGTGTCTTTCAGATGCCTACCAAGGTAGTGTAAAAACTACCAAGAGAACTCCTGTCTGGCACCTTCCCCGGTGGAGTTGTGCATGGGGTGTGTTTGGAACATTTTGTCACCAGCCGACTCCAAAATTCAGCGTTTCCCCATCTCAGCCCAGAAAGCAGGTAGAACAAGTTTTGTGGTGACTTTCAGCTGCCTACCAAGGTAGTGTTAAAACTACCAAGAGAACTCCTGTCTGGCACCTTCCGTGGTGGAGTTGTGCATGGGGTGTGTTTGGAACATTTTGTCACCGGCCGAGTCCAAAATTCAGCGGTTCCCCATGTCAGCCCAGAAAGCAGGTACAACAACTTTTGTGGTGCCTTTCAAATGCCTACCAAGGTAGTGTAAAAACTACCAGGAGAACTCCTGTCTGGCACCTTCCCCGGTGGAGTTGTGCATGGGGTGTGTTTGGAACATTTTGTCACCAGCCGACTCCAAAATTCAGCGTTTCCCCATCTCAGCCCAGAAAGCAGGTAGAACAACTTTTGTGGTGTCTTTCAGATGCCTACCAAGGTAGTGTAAAAACTACCAGGAGAACTCCTGTCTGGCACCTTCCCCGGTGGAGTTGTGCATGGGGTGTGTTTGGAACATTTTGTCACCGGCCGAGTCCAAAATTCAGCGTTTCCCCATCTCAGCCCAGAAAGCAGGAAGAACAACTTTTGTGGTGCCTTTCAAATGCCTACCAAGGTAGTGTAAAAACTACCAGGAGAACTCCTGTCTGGCACCTTCCCCGGTGGAGTTGTGCATGGGGTGTGTTTGGAACATTTTGTCACCGGCCGAGTCCAAAATTCAGCGTTTCCCCATCTCAGCCCAGAAAGCAGGTAGAACAACTTTTGTGGTGCCTTTCAGATGCCTACCAAGGTAGTGTAAAAACTACCAAGAGAACTCCTGTCTGGCACCTTCCCCGGTGGAGTTGTGCAGGGGGTGTGTTTGGAACATTTTGTCACCGGCCGACTCCAAAATTCAGCGTTTCCCCATCTCAGCCCACAAAGCAGGTACAACAACTTTTCTTGTGCCTTTCAGCTGCCTACCAAGGTAGTGTAAAAACTACCAACAGAATTCGTTCCTGGCACCTTCCCCGGTGGAGTTGTGCAGGGGGTGTGTTTGGAACATTTTGTCACCGGCCGACTCCAAAATTCAGCGGTTCCCCATGTCAGCCCAGAAAGCAGGAAGAACAACTTTTGTGGTGCCTTTCAAATGCCTACCAAGGTAGTGTAAAAACTACCAACAGAATTCGTTCCTGGCACCTTCCCCGGTGGAGTTGTGCATGGGGTGTTTTTGGAACATTTTGTCACCAGCCGAGTCCAAAATTCAGCGGTTCCCCATCTCAGCCCAGAAAGCAGGTAGAACAACTTTTGTGCTGTCTTTTAGATGCCTACCAAGGTAGTGTAAAAACTACCAACAGAATTCGTTCCTGGCACCTTCCCCGGTGGAGTTGTGCATGGGGTGTCTGTGAAACATTTTGTCACCGGCCGACTCCAAAATTCAGCGGTTCCCCATCTCAGCCCAGAAAGCAGGTACAACAACTTTTGTGGTGTCTTTCAGATGCCTACCGGAGCAATGTAAAAACTACCAGGAGAACTCCTGTCTGGCACCTTCCCCGGTGGAGTTGTGCATGGGGTGTGTTTGGAACATTTTGTCACCGGCCGACTCCAAAATTCAGCGGTTCCCCATCTCAGCCCACAAAGCAGGTACAACAACTTTTCTTGTGCCTTTCAGCTGCCTATCAAGGTAGTGTAAAAATTACCAACAGAATTCGTTCCTGGCTCCTTCCCCGGTGGAGTTGTGCATGGGGTGTCTGTGGAACATTTTGTCACCGGCCGAGTCCAAAATTCAGCGGTTCCCCATCTCAGCCCAGAAAGCAGGTACAACAACTTTTGTGGTGTCTTTCAGATGCCTACCGGAGCAATGTAAAAACTACCAGGAGAACTCCTGTCTGGCACCTTCCGTGGTGGAGTTGTGCATGGGGTGTGTTTGGAACATTTTGTCACCGGCCGAGTCCAAAATTCAGCGATTCCCCATCTCAGCCCAGAAAGCAGGTAGAACAACTTTTCTGGTGTCTTTCAGATGCCTACCAAGGTAGTGTAAAAACTACCAGGAGAACTCCTGTCTGGCACCTTCCGTGGTGGAGTTGTGCATGGGGTGTGTTTGGAACATTTTGTCACCAGCCGACTCCAAAATTCAGCGGTTCCCCATCTCAGCCCACAAAGCAGGTACAACAACTTTTGTGGTGCCTTTCAGCTGCCTACCAAGGTAGTGTAAAAACTACCAAGAGAACTCCTGTCTGGCACCTTCCCCGGTGGAGTTGTGCATGGGGTGTGTTTGGAACATTTTGTCACCAGCCGAGTCCAAAATTCAGCGGTTCCCCATCTCAGCCCAGAAAGCAGGTAGAACAACTTTTGTGGTGTCTTTCAGATGCCTACCAAGGTAGTGTAAAAACTACTAAGAGAACTCCTGTCTGGCACCTTCCCCGGTGGAGTTGTGCATGGGGTGTGTTTGGAACATTTTGTCACCAGCCGACTCCAAAATTCAGCGTTTCCCCATCTCAGCCCAGAAAGCAGGTAGAACAAGTTTTGTGGTGCCTTTCAGCTGCCTACCAAGGTAGTGTTAAAACTACCAAGAGAACTCCTGTCTGGCACCTTCCCCGGTGGAGTTGTGCATGGGGTGTGTTTGGAACATTTTGTCACCGGCCGACTCCAAAATTCAGCGGTTCCCCATCTCAGCCCACAAAGCTGGTACAACTTCTTTTCTTGTGCCTTTCAGCTGCCTACCAAGGTAGTGTAAAAACTACCAACAGAATTCGTTCCTGGCACCTTCCCCGGTGGAGTTGTACATGGGGTGTGTTTGGAACATTTTGTCACCAGCCGACTCCAAAATTCAGCGTTTCCCCATCTCAGCCCAGAAAGCAGGTAGAACAACTTTTGTGGTGCCTTTCAGATGCCTACCAAGGTAGTGTAAAAACTACCAGGAGAACTCCTGTCTGGCACCTTCCCCGGTGGAGTTGTGCATGGGGTGTGTTTGGAACATTTTGTCACCAGCCGACTCCAAAATTCAGCGGTTCCCCATCTCAGCCCACAAAGCAGGTAGAACAACTTTTGTGGTGTCTTTCAGCTGCCTACCAAGGTAGTGTAAAAACTACCAGGAGAACTCCTGTCTGGCACCTTCCGTGGTGGAGTTGAGCATGGGGTGTGTTTGGAACATTTTGTCACCAGCCGAGTCCAAAATTCAGCGTTTCCCCATCTCAGCCCAGAAAGCAGGTAGAACAAGTTTTGTGGTGCCTTTCAGCTGCCTACCAAGGTAGTGTAAAAACTACTAAGAGAACTCCTGTCTGGCACCTTCCCCGGTGGAGTTGTGCATGGGGTGTCTGTGAAACATTTTGTCACCGGCCGACTCCAAAATTCAGCGGTTCCCCATCTCAGCCCAGAAAGCAGGTACAACAACTTTTGTGGTGTCTTTCAGATGCCTACCGGAGCAATGTAAAAACTACCAGGAGAACTCCTGTCTGGCACCTTCCCCGGTGGAGTTGTGCATGGGGTGTGTTTGGAACATTTTGTCACCGGCCGACTCCAAAATTCAGCGTTTCCCCATCTCAGCCCAGAAAGCAGGTAGAACAAGTTTTGTGGTGTCTTTCAAATGCCTACCAAGGTAGTGTAAAAACTACCAAGAGAATTCCTGTCTGGCACCTTCCCCGGTGGAGTTGTGCATGGGGTGTGTTTGGAACATTTTGTCAACGGCCGACTCCAAAATTCAGCGGTTCCCCATCTCAGCCCAGAAAGCAGGTACAACAACTTTTCTTGTGCCTTTCAGCTGCCTATCAAGGTAGTGTAAAAATTACCAACAGAATTCGTTCCTGGCTCCTTCCCCGGTGGAGTTGTGCATGGGGTGTCTGTGGAACATTTTGTCACCGGCCGAGTCCAAAATTCAGCGGTTCCCCATCTCAGCCCAGAAAGCAGGTAGAACAACTTTTGTGGTGTCTTTCAGATGCCTACCGGAGCAATGTAAAAACTACCAGGAGAACTCCTGTCTGGCACCTTCCCCGGTGGAGTTGTGCATGGGTTGTGTTTGGAACATTTTGTCACCGGCCGAGTCCAAAATTCAGCGATTCCCCATCTCAGCCCAGAAAGCAGGTAGAACAACTTTTCTGGTGTCTTTCAGATGCCTACCAAGGTAGTGTAAAAACTACCAGGAGAACTCCTGTCTGGCACCTTCCCCGGTGGAGTTGTGCATGGGGTGTGTTTGGAACATTTTGTCACCGGCCGAGTCCAAAATTCAGCGATTGCCCATCTCAGCCCAGAAAGCAGGTAGAACAACTTCTGTGGTGCCTTTCAGCTGCCTACCAAGGTAGTGTAAAAACTACCAAGAGAACTCCTGTCTGGCACCTTCCCCGGTGGAGTTGTGCATGGGGTGTGTTTGGAACATTTTGTCACCAGCCGAGTCCAAAATTCAGCGGTTCCCAATCTCAGCCCAGAAAGCAGGTAGAACAACTTTTGTGGTGCCTTTCAGATGCCTACCAAGGTAGTGTAAAAACTACCAGGAGAACTCCTGTCTGGCACCTTCCCCGGTGGAGTTGTGCATGGGGTGTGTTTGGAACATTTTGTCACCAGCCGACTCCAAAATTCAGCGGTTCCCCATCTCAGCCCACAAAGCAGGTAGAACAACTTTTGTGGTGTCTTTCAGCTGCCTACCAAGGTAGTGTAAAAACTACCAGGAGAACTCCTGTCTGGCACCTTCCGCGGTGGAGTTGAGCATGGGGTGTGTTTGGAACATTTTGTCACCAGCCGAGTCCAAAATTCAGCGGTTCCCCATCTCAGCCCAGAAAGCAGGTAGAACAACTTTTGTGGTGTCTTTCAGATGCCTACCAAGGTAGTGTAAAAACTACTAAGAGAACTCCTGTCTGGCACCTTCCCCGGTGGAGTTGTGCATGGGGTGTGTTTGGAACATTTTGTCACCGGCCGAGTCCAAAATTCAGCGGTTCCCCATCTCAACCCAGAAAGCAGGAAGAACAACTTTTGTGGTGCCTTTCAAATGCCTACCAAGGTAGTGTAAAAACTACCAAAAGAATTCGTTCCTGGCACCTTCCCCGGTGGAGTTGTGCAGGGGGTGTGTTTGGAACATTTTGTCACCGGCCGACTCCAAAATTCAGCGTTTCCCCATCTCAGCCCAGAAAGCAGGTAGAACAAGTTTTGTGGTGTCTTTCAAATGCCTACCAAGGTAGTGTAAAAACTACCAGGAGAACTCCTGTCTGGCACCTTCCCCGGTGGAGTTGTGCATGGGGTGTGTTTGGAACATTTTGTCACCAGCCGAGTCCAAAATTCAGCGGTTCCCCATGTCAGCCCAGAAAGCAGGTAGAACAACTTTTGTGGTGCCTTTCAGCTGCCTACCAAGGTAGTGTAAAAACTACCAGGAGAACTCCTGTCTGGCACCTTCCCCGGTGGAGTTGTGCATGGGGTGTGTTTGGAACATTTTGTCACCAGCCGACTCCAAAATTCAGCGTTTCCCCATCTCAGCCCAGAAAGCAGGTAGAACAACTTTTGTGGTGTCTTTCAGATGCCTACCAAGGTAGTGTAAAAACTACCAGGAGAACTCCTGTCTGGCACCTTCCCCGGTGGAGTTGTGCATGGGGTGTGTTTGGAACATTTTGTTACCGGCCGAGTCCAAAATTCAGCGTTTCCCCATCTCAGCCCAGAAAGCAGGTAGAACAACTTTTGTGGTGTCTTTTAGATGCCTACCAAGGTAGTGTAAAAACTACCAAGAGAACTCCTGTCTGGCACCTTCCCCGGTGGAGTTGTGCAGGGGGTGTGTTTGGAACATTTTGTCACCAGCCGACTCCAAAATTCAGCGGTTCCCCATCTCAGCCCAGAAAGCAGGTAGAACAACTTTTGTGGTGCCTTTCAAATGCCTACCAAGGTAGTGTAGAAACTACCAAGAGAACTCCTGTCTGGCACCTTCCGTGGTGGAGTTGTGCATGGGGTGTGTTTGGAACATTTTGTCACCGGCCGAGTCCAAAATTCAGCGTTTCCCCATCTCAGCCCACAAAGCAGGTACAACAACTTTTCTTGTGCCTTTCAGCTGCCTACCAAGGTAGAGTAAAAACTACCAAAAGAATTCGTTCCTGGCACCTTCCCCGGTGGAGTTGTGCATGGGGTGTGTTTGGAACATTTTGTCACCGGCCGAGTCCAAAATTCAGCGTTTCCCCATCTCAGCCCAGAAAGCAGGTAGAACAAGTTTTGTGGTGTCTTTCAAATGCCTACCAAGGTAGTGTAAAAACTACCAGGAGAACTCCTGTCTGGCACCTTCCCCGGTGGAGTTGTGCATGGGGTGTCTGTGGAACATTTTGTCACCGGCCGACTCCAAAATTCAGCGGTTCCCCATCTCAGCCCACAAAGCAGGAAGAACAACTTTTGTGGTGCCTTTCAAATGCCTACCAAGGTAGTGTAAAAACTACCAGGAGAACTCCTGTCTGGCACCTTCCCCGGTGGAGTTGTGCATGGGGTGTTTTTGGAACATTTTGTCACCAGCCGAGTCCAAAATTCAGCGATTCCCCATCTCAGCCCAGAAAGCAGGTAGAACAACTTTTCTGGTGTCTTTCAGATGCCTACCAAGGTAGTGTAAAAACTACCAGGAGAACTCCTGTCTGGCACCTTCCGTGGTGGAGTTGTGCATGGGGTGTGTTTGGAACATTTTGTCACCAGCCGAGTCCAAAATTCAGCGGTTCCCCATCTCAGCCCACAAAGCAGGTAGAACAACTTTTGTGGTGCCTTTCAGCTGCCTACCAAGGTAGTGTAAAAACTACCAAGAGAACTCCTGTCTGGCACCTTCCCCGGTGGAGTTGTGCATGGGGTGTGTTTGGAACATTTTGTCACCAGCCGAGTCCAAAATTCAGCGGTTCCCCATCTCAGCCCACAAAGCAGGTAGAACAACTTTTGTGGTGTCTTTCAGATGCCTACCAAGGTAGTGTAAAAACTACCAAGAGAACTCCTGTCTGGCACCTTCCCCCGTGGAGTTGTGCATGGGGTGTGTTTGGAACATTTTGTCACCAGCCGAGTCCAAAATTCAGCGTTTCCCCATCTCAGCCCAGAAAGCAGGTAGAACAAGTTTTGTGGTGCCTTTCAGCTGCCTACCAAGGTAGTGTAAAAACTACCAAGAGAACTCCTGTCTGGCACCTTCCCCGGTGGAGTTGTGCATGGGGTGTGTTTGGAACATTTTGTCACCGGCCGACTCCAAAATTCAGCGGTTCCCCATCTCAGCCCACAAAGCTGGTACAACTTCTTTTCTTGTGCCTTTCAGCTGCCTACCAAGGTAGTGTAAAAACTACCAACAGAATTCGTTCCTGGCACCTTCCCCGGTGGAGTTGTACATGGGGTGTGTTTGGAACATTTTGTCACCAGCCGACTCCAAAATTCAGCGTTTCCCCATCTCAGCCCAGAAAGCAGGTAGAACAACTTTTGTGGTGCCTTTCAGATGCCTACCAAGGTAGTGTAAAAACTACCAGGAGAACTCCTGTCTGGCACCTTCCCCGGTGGAGTTCTGCATGGGGTGTGTTTGGAACATTTTGTCACCAGCCGACTCCAAAATTCAGCGGTTCCCCATCTCAGCCCACAAAGCAGGTAGAACAACTTTTGTGGTGTCTTTCAGCTGCCTACCAAGGTAGTGTAAAAAGTACCAGGAGAACTCCTGCCTGGCACCTTCCCCGGTGGAGTTGTGCATGGGGTGTGTTTGGAACATTTTGTCACCAGCCGAGTCCAAAATTCAGCGGTTCCCCATCTCAGCCCAGAAAGCAGGTAGAACAACTTTTGTGCTGCCTTTCAGCTGCCTACCAAGGTAGTGTAAAAACTACTAAGAGAACTCCTGTCTGGCACCTTCCCCGGTGGAGTTGTGCATGGGGTGTCTTTGGAACATTTTGTCACCGGCCGACTCCAAAATTCAGCGGTTCCCCATCTCAGCCCAGAAAGCAGGTACAACAACTTTTGTGGTGTCTTTCAGATGCCTACCGGAGCAATGTAAAAACTACCAGGAGAACTCCTGTCTGGCACCTTCCGCGGTGGAGTTGAGCATGGGGTGTGTTTGGAACATTTTGTCACCAGCCGAGTCCAAAATTCAGCGGTTCCCCATCTCAGCCCAGAAAGCAGGTAGAACAACTTTTGTGGTGTCTTTCAGATGCCTACGAAGGTAGTGTAAAAACTACTAAGAGAACTCCTGTCTGGCACCTTCCCCGGTGGAGTTGTGCATGGGGTGTGTTTGGAACATTTTGTCACCGGCCGAGTCCAAAATTCAGCGATTCCCCATCTCAGCCCAGAAAGCAGGAAGAACAACTTTTGTGGTGCCTTTCAAATGCCTACCAAGGTAGTGTAAAAACTACCAAAAGAATTCGTTCCTGGCACCTTCCCCGGTGGAGTTGTGCAGGGGGTGTGTTTGGAACATTTTGTCACCGGCCGACTCCAAAATTCAGCGTTTCCCCATCTCAGCCCAGAAAGCAGGTACAACAACTTTTCTTGTGCCTTTCAGCTGCCTACCAAGGTAGTGTAAAAACTACCAGGAGAACTCCTGTCTGGCACCTTCCGTGGTGGAGTTGTGCATGGGGTGTGTTTGGAACATTTTGTCACCAGCCGAGTCCAAAATTCAGCGGTTCCCCATGTCAGCCCAGAAAGCAGGTAGAACAACTTTTGTGGTGCCTTTCAAATGCCTACCAAGGTAGTGTAAAAACTACCAGGAGAACTCCTGTCTGGCACCTTCCCCGGTGGAGTTGTGCATGGGGTGTGTTTGGAACATTTTGTCACCAGCCGACTCCAAAATTCAGCGTTTCCCCATCTCAGCCCAGAAAGCAGGTAGAACAACTTTTGTGGTGTCTTTCAGATGCCTACCAAGGTAGTGTAAAAACTACCAGGAGAACTCCTGTCTGGCACCTTCCCCGGTGGAGTTGTGCATGGGGTGTGTTTGGAACATTTTGTTACCGGCCGAGTCCAAAATTCAGCGTTTCCCCATCTCAGCCCAGAAAGCAGGTACAACAACTTTTGTGGTGTCTTTTAGATGCCTACCAAGGTAGTGTAAAAACTACCAAGAGAACTCCTGTCTGGCACCTTCCCCGGTGGAGTTGTGCAGGGGGTGTGTTTGGAACATTTTGTCACCGGCCGAGTCCAAAATTCAGCGGTTCCCCATCTCAGCCCAGAAAGCAGGTACAACAACTTTTGTGGTGCCTTTCAGATGCCTACCAAGGTAGTGTAAAAACTACCAAGAGAACTCCTGTCTGGCACCTTCCGTGGTGGAGTTGTGCATGGGGTGTGTTTGGAACATTTTGTCACCGGCCGAGTCCAAAATTCAGCGTTTCCCCATCTCAGCCCACAAAGCAGGTACAACAACTTTTCTTGTGCCTTTCAGCTGCCTACCAAGGTAGAGTAAAAACTACCAAAAGAATTCGTTCCTGGCACCTTCCCCGGTGGAGTTGTGCATGGGGTGTGTTTGGAACATTTTGTCACCGGCCGAGTCCAAAATTCAGCGTTTCCCCATCTCAGCCCAGAAAGCAGGTAGAACAAGTTTTGTGGTGTCTTTCAAATGCCTACCAAGGTAGTGTAAAAACTACCAGGAGAACTCCTGTCTGGCACCTTCCCCGGTGGAGTTGTGCATGGGGTGTCTGTGGAACATTTTGTCACCGGCCGAGTCCAAAATTCAGCGGTTCCCCATCTCAGCCCACAAAGCAGGAAGAACAACTTTTGTGGTGCCTTTCAAATGCCTACCAAGGTAGTGTAAAAACTACCAGGAGAACTCCTGTCTGGCACCTTCCCCGGTGGAGTTGTGCATGGGGTGTTTTTGGAACATTTTGTCAGCAGCCGAGTCCAAAATTCAGCGTTTCCCCATCTCAGCCCAGAAAGCAGGTAGAACAACTTTTGTGCTGTCTTTTAGATGCCTACCAAGGTAGTGTAAAAACTACCAACAGAATTCGTTCCTGGCACCTTCCTCGGTGGAGTTGTGCATGGGGTGTCTGTGAAACATTTTGTCACCGGCCGACTCCAAAATTCAGCGGTTCCCCATCTCAGCCCAGAAAGCAGGTACAACAACTTTTGTGGTGTCTTTCAGATGCCTACCGGAGCAATGTAAAAACTACCAGGAGAACTCCTGTCTGGCACCTTCCCCGGTGGAGTTGTGCATGGGGTGTGTTTGGAACATTTTGTCACCGGCCGAGTCCAAAATTCAGCGTTTCCCCATCTCAGCCCAGAAAGCAGGTAGAACAAGTTTTGTGGTGTCTTTCAAATGCCTACCAAGGTAGTGTAAAAACTACCGAGAGAACTCCTGTCTGGCACCTTCCCCGGTGGAGTTGTGCATGGGGTGTGTTTGGAACATTTTGTCACCGGCCGACTCCAAAATTCAGCGGTTCCCCATCTCAGCCCAGAAAGCAGGTACAACAACTTTTCTTGTGCCTTTCAGCTGCCTATCAAGGTAGTGTAAAAATTACCAACAGAATTCGTTCCTGGCTCCTTCCCCGGTGGAGTTGTGCATGGGGTGTGTTTGGAACATTTTGTCACCGGCCGACTCCAAAATTCAGCGTTTCCCCATCTCAGCCCAGAAAGCAGGTAGAACAACTTTTGTGGTGCCTTTCAGCTGCCTACCAAGGTAGAGTAAAAACTACCAAAAGAATTCGTTCCTGGCACCTTCCCCGGTGGAGTTGTGCATGGGGTGTGTTTGGAACATTTTGTCACCGGCCGAGTCCAAAATTCAGCGTTTCCCCATCTCAGCCCAGAAAGCAGGTAGAACAAGTTTTGTGGTGTCTTTCAAATGCCTACCAAGGTAGTGTAAAAACTACCAGGAGAACTCCTGTCTGGCACCTTCCCCGGTGGAGTTGTTCATGGGGTGTGTTTGGAACATTTTGTCACCGGCCGACTCCAAAATTCAGCGGTTCCCCATGTCAGCCCAGAAAGCAGGAAGAACAACTTTTGTGGTGCCTTTCAAATGCCTACCAAGGTAGTGTAAAAACTACCAGGAGAACTCCTGTCTGGCACCTTCCCCGGTGGAGTTGTGCATGGGGTGTTTTTGGAACATTTTGTCACCAGCCGAGTCCAAAATTCAGCGTTTCCCCATCTCAGCCCAGAAAGCAGGTAGAACAACTTTTGTGCTGTCTTTCAAATGCCTACCAAGGTAGTGTAAAAACTACCAGGAGAACTCCTGTCTGGCACCTTCCCCGGTGGAGTTGTGCATGGGGTGTGTTTGGAACATTTTGTCACCGGCCGACTCCAAAATTCAGCGGTTCCCCATCTCAGCCCAGAAAGCAGGTACAACAACTTTTGTGGTGTCTTTCAGATGCCTACCGGAGCAATGTAAAAACTACCAGGAGAACTCCTGTCTGGCACCTTCCCCGGTGGAGTTGTGCATGGGGTGTGTTTGGAACATTTTGTCACCGGCCGACTCCAAAATTCAGCGTTTCCCCATCTCAGCCCAGAAAGCAGGTAGAACAAGTTTTGTGGTGTCTTTAAAATGCCTACCAAGGTAGTGTAAAAACTACCGAGAGAACTCCTGTCTGGCACCTTCCCCGGTGGAGTTGTGCATGGGGTGTGTTTGGAACATTTTGTCAACGGCCGACTCCAAAATTCAGCGGTTCCCCATCTCAGCCCAGAAAGCAGGTACAACAACTTTTCTTGTGCCTTTCAGCTGCCTATCAAGGTAGTGTAAAAATTACCAACAGAATTCGTTCCTGGCTCCTTCCCCGGTGGAGTTGTGCATGGGGTGTCTGTGGAACATTTTGTCACCGGCCGAGTCCAAAATTCAGCGGTTCCCCATCTCAGCCCAGAAAGCAGGTAGAACAACTTTTGTGGTGTCTTTCAGATGCCTACCGGAGCAATGTAAAAACTACCAGGAGAACTCCTGTCTGGCACCTTCCCCGGTGGAGTTGTGCATGGGGTGTGTTTGGAACATTTTGTCACCGGCCGAGTCCAAAATTCAGCGATTCCCCATCTCAGCCCAGAAAGCAGGTAGAACAACTTTTGTGGTGTCTTTCAGATGCCTACCAAGGTAGTGTAAAAACTACCAGGAGAACTCCTGTCTGGCACCTTCCGTGGTGGAGTTGTGCATGGGGTGTGTTTGGAACATTTTGTCACCAGCCGACTCCAAAATTCAGCGGTTCCCCATCTCAGCCCAGAAAGCAGGTAGAACAACTTTTGTGGTGCCTTTCAGCTGCCTACCAAGGTAGTGTAAAAACTACCAAGAGAACTCCTGTCTGGCACCTTCCCCGGTGGAGTTGTGCATGGGGTGTGTTTGGAACATTTTGTCACCAGCCGACTCCAAAATTCAGCCGTTCCCCATCTCAGCCCAGAAAGCAGGTAGAACAACTTTTGTGGTGCCTTTCAGATGCCTACCAAGGTAGTGTAAAAACTACCAAGAGAACTCCTGTCTGGCACCTTCCCCGGTGGAGTTGTGCATGGGGTGTGTTTGGAACATTTTGTCACCGGCCGACTCCAAAATTCAGCGTTTCCCCATCTCAGCCCACAAAGCAGGTACAACAACTTTTGTGGTGCCTTTCAGCTGCCTACCAAGGTAGTGTAAAAACTACCAGGAGAACTCCTTTCTGGCACCTTCCCCGGTGGAGTTGTGCATGGGGTGTGTTTGGAACATTTTGTCACCGGCCGACTCCAAAATTCAGCGTTTCCCCATCTCAGCCCAGAAAGCAGGTAGAACAAGTTTTGTGGTGTCTTTCAAATGCCTACCAAGGTAGTGTAAAAACTACCAGGAGAACTCCTGTCTGGCACCTTCCCCGGTGGAGTTGTGCATGGGGTGTGTTTGGAACATTTTGTCACCGGCCGACTCCAAAATTCAGCGGTTCCCCATCTCAGCCCAGAAAGCAGGTAGAACAACTTTTGTGGTGTCTTTCAAATGCCTACCAAGGTAGTGTAAAAACTACCAGGAGAACTCCTGTCTGGCACCTTCCCCGGTGGAGTTGTGCATGGGGTGTTTTTGGAACATTTTGTCACCAGCCGACTCCAAAATTCAGCGGTTCCCCATCTCAGCCCAGAAAGCAGGTAGAACAACTTTTGTGGTGCCTTTCAGCTGCCTACCAAGGTAGTGTAAAAACTACCAACAGAATTCGTTCCTGGCACCTTCCCCGGTGGAGTTGTGCATGGGGTGTGTTTGGAACATTTTGTCACCAGCCGAGTCCAAAATTCAGCGGTTCCCCATCTCAGCCCAGAAAGCAGGAAGAACAACTTTTGTGGTGTCTTTCAGATGCCTACCGGAGCAATGTAAAAACTACCAGGAGAACTCCTGCCTGGCACCTTCCCCGGTGGAGTTGTGCATGGGGTGTGTTTGGAACATTTTGTCACCAGCCGACTCCAAAATTCAGCGTTTCCCCATCTCAGCCCAGAAAGCAGGTAGAACAACTTTTGTGGTGTCTTTCAGATGCCTACCGGAGCAATGTAAAAACTACCAGGAGAACTCCTGTCTGGCACCTTCCCCGGTGGAGTTGTGCATGGGGTGTGTTTGGAACATTTTGTCACCAGCCGAGTCCAAAATTCAGCGGTTCCCCATCTCAGCCCAGAAAGCAGGAAGAACAACTTTTGTGGTGCCTTTCAGCTGCCTACCAAGGTAGTGTAAAAACTACCAACAGAATTCGTTCCTGGCACCTTCCCCGGTGGAGTTGTGCATGGGGTGTCTTTGGAACATTTTGTCAACGGCCGACTCCAAAATTCAGCGGTTCCCCATCTCAGCCCAGAAAGCAGGTACAACAACTTTTCTTGTGCCTTTCAGCTGCCTATCAAGGTAGTGTAAAAATTACCAACAGAATTCGTTCCTGGCTCCTTCCCCGGTGGAGTTGTGCATGGGGTGTCTGTGGAACATTTTGTCACCGGCCGAGTCCAAAATTCAGCGGTTCCCCATCTCAGCCCAGAAAGCAGGTAGAACAACTTTTGTCGTGTCTTTCAGATGCCTACCGGAGCAATGTAAAAACTACCAGGAGAACTCCTGTCAGGCACCTTCCCCGGTGGAGTTGTGCATGGGGTGTGTTTGGAACATTTTGTCACCGGCCGAGTCCAAAATTCAGCGGTTCCCCATCTCAGCCCAGAAAGCAGGTAGAACAACTTTTGTGGTGTCTTTCAGATGCCTACCGGAGCAATGTAAAAACTACCAGGAGAACTCCTGTCTGGCACCTTCCCCGGTGGAGTTGTGCATGGGGTGTGTTTGGAACATTTTGTCACCGGCCGAGTCCAAAATTCAGCGGTTCCCCATCTCAGCCCACAAAGCAGGTAGAACAAGTTTTGTGGTGTCTTTCAAATGCCTACCAAGGTAGTGTAAAAACTACCAAGAGAACTCCTGTCTGGCACCTTCCCCGGTGGAGTTGTGCATGGGGTGTGTTTGGAACATTTTGTCAACGGCCGACTCCAAAATTCAGCGGTTCCCCATCTCAGCCCAGAAAGCAGGTACAACAACTTTTCTTGTCCCTTTCAGCTGCCTATCAAGGTAGTGTAAAAATTACCAACAGAATTCGTTCCTGGCTCCTTCCCCGGTGGAGTTGTGCATGGGGTGTCTGAGGAACATTTTGTCACCGGCCGAGTCCAAAATTCAGCGGTTCCCCATCTCAGCCCAGAAAGCAGGTAGAACAATTTTGTGGTGTCTTTCAGATGCCTACCGGAGCAATGTAAAAACTACCAGGAGACCTCCTGTCTGGCACCTTCCCCGGTGGAGTTGTGCATGGGGTGTGTTTGGAACATTTTGTCACCGGCCGAGTCCAAAATTCAGCGATTCCCCATCTCAGCCCAGAAAGCAGGTAGAACAACTTTTCTGGTGTCTTTCAGATGCCTACCAAGGTAGTGTAAAAACTACCAGGAGAACTCCTGTCTGGCACCTTCCGTGGTGGAGTTGTGCATGGGGTGTGTTTGGAACATTTTGTCACCAGCCGACTCCAAAATTCAGCGGTTCCCCATCTCAGCCCACAAAGCAGGTAGAACAACTTTTGTGGTGCCTTTCAGCTGCCTACCAAGGTAGTGTAAAAACTACCAAGAGAACTCCTGTCTGGCACCTTCCGTGGTGGAGTTGTGCATGGGGTGTGTTTGGAACATTTTGTCACCAGCCGAGTCCAAAATTCAGCGTTTCCCCATCTCAGCCCAGAAAGCAGGTAGAACAACTTTTGTGGTGTCTTTCAGATGCCTACCAAGGTACTGTAAAAACTACCAAGAGAACTCCTGTCTGGCACCTTCCCCGGTGGAGTTGTGCATGGGGTGTGTTTGGAACATTTTGTCACCAGCCGAGTCCAAAATTCAGCGTTTCCCCATCTCAGCCCAGAAAGCAGGTAGAACAAGTTTTGTGGTGCCTTTCAGCTGCCTACCAAGGTAGTGTAAAAACTACCAAGAGAACTCCTGTCTGGCACCTTCCCCGGTGGAGTTGTGCATGGGGTGTGTTTGGAACATTTTGTCAACGGCCGACTCCAAAATTCAGCGGTTCCCCATCTCAGCCCACAAAGCTGGTACAACTTCTTTTCTTGTGCCTTTCAGCTGCCTACCAAGGTAGTGTAAAAACTACCAACAGAATTCGTTCCTGGCACCTTCCCCGGTGGAGTTGTACATGGGGTGTGTTTGGAACATTTTGTCACCAGCCGAGTCCAAAATTCAGCGTTTCCCCATCTCAGCCCAGAAAGCAGGTAGAACAACTTTTGTGGTGTCTTTCAGCTGCCTACCAAGGTAGTGTAAAAACTACCAGGAGAACTCCTGTCTGGCACCTTCCCCGGTGGAGTTGTGCATGGGGTGTGTTTGGAACATTTTGTCACCGGCCGAGTCCAAAATTCAGCGTTTCCCCATCTCAGCCCAGAAAGCAGGTAGAACAACTTTTGTGGTGTCTTTCAGATGCCTACCGGAGCAATGTAAAAACTACCAGGAGAACTCCTGTCTGGCACCTTCCGTGGTGGAGTTGAGCATGGGGTGTGTTTGGAACATTTTGTCACCAGCCGAGTCCAAAATTCAGCGGTTCCCCATCTCAGCCCAGAAAGCAGGTAGAACAACTTTTGTGGTGTCTTTTAGATGCCTACCAAGGTAGTGTAAAAACTACTAAGAGAACTCCTGTCTGGCACCTTCCCCGGTGGAGTTGTGCATGGGGTGTGTTTGGAACATTTTGTCACCGGCCGACTCCAAAATTCAGCGTTTCCCCATCTCAGCCCAGAAAGCAGGAAGAACAACTTTTGTGGTGCCTTTCAAATGCCTACCAAGGTAGTGTAAAAACTACCAAAAGAATTCGTTCCTGGCACCTTCCCCGGTGGAGTTGTGCATGGGGTGTGTTTGGAACATTTTGTCACCGGCCGAGTCCAAAATTCAGCGTTTCCCCATCTCAGCCCAGAAAGCAGGTAGAACAACTTTTGTGGTGTCTTTCAGATGCCTACCGGAGCAATGTAAAAACTAACAGGAGAACTCCTGTCTGGCACCTTCCGTGGTGGAGTTGTGCATGGGGTGTGTTTGGAACATTTTGTCACCAGCCGAGTCCAAAATTCAGCGGTTCCCCATCTCAGCCCAGAAAGCAGGTAGAACAACTTTTGTGGTGCCTTTTAGATGCCTACCAAGGTAGTGTAAAAACTACCAGGAGAACTCCTGTCTGGCACCTTCCCCGGTGGAGTTGTGCATGGGGTGTGTTTGGAACATTTTGTCACCAGCCGACTCCAAAATTCAGCGTTTCCCCATCTCAGCCCAGAAAGCAGGTAGAACAACTTTTGTGGTGTCTTTCAAATGCCTACCAAGGTAGTGTAAAAACTACCAGGAGAACTCCTGTCTGGCACCTTCCCCGGTGGAGTTGTGCATGGGGTGTGTTTGGAACATTTTGTCAACGGCCGACTCCAAAATTCAGCGGTTCCCCATCTCAGCCCAGAAAGCAGGTACAACAACTTTTCTTGTGCCTTTCAGCTGCCTATCAAGGTAGTGTAAAAATTACCAACAGAATTCGTTCCTGGCTCCTTCCCCGGTGGAGTTGTACATGGGGTGTCTGTGGAACATTTTGTCACCGGCCGAGTCCAAAATTCAGCGGTTCCCCATCTCAGCCCAGAAAGCAGGTAGAACAACTTTTGTGGTGTCTTTCAGATGCCTACCGGAGCAATGTAAAAACTACCAGGAGAACTCCTGTCTGGCACCTTCCCCGGTGGAGTTGTGCATGGGGTGTGTTTGGAACATTTTGTCACCAGCCGAGTCCAAAATTCAGCGATTCCCCATCTCAGCCCAGAAAGCAGGTAGAACAACTTTTGTGGTGTCTTTCAGATGCCTACCAAGGTAGTGTAAAAACTACCAGGAGAACTCCTGTCTGGCACCTTCCGTGGTGGAGTTTTGCATGGGGTGTGTTTGGAACATTTTGTCACCAGCCGACTCCAAAATTCAGCGGTTCCCCATCTCAGCCCACAAAGCAGGTAGAACAACTTTTGTGGTGCCTTTCAGCTGCCTACCAAGGTAGTGTAAAAACTACCAAGAGAACTCCTGTCTGGCACCTTCCGTGGTGGAGTTGTGCATGGGGTGTGTTTGGAACATTTTGTCACCAGCCGAGTCCAAAATTCAGCGGTTCCCCATCTCAGCCCAGAAAGCAGGTAGAACAACTTTTGTGGTGCCTTTCAGCTGCCTACCAAGGTAGTGTAAAAACTACCAAGAGAACTCCTGTCTGGCACCTTCCGTGGTGGAGTTGTGCATGGGGTGTGTTTGGAACATTTTGTCACCAGCCGAGTCCAAAATTCAGCGGTTCCCCATCTCAGCCCAGAAAGCAGGTAGAACAACTTTTGTGGTGTCTTTCAGATGCCTACCAAGGTACTGTAAAAACTACCAGGAGAACTCCTGTCTGGCACCTTCCCCGGTGGAGTTGTGCATGGGGTGTGTTTGGAACATTTTGTCACCAGCCGAGTCCAAAATTCAGCGTTTCCCCATCTCAGCCCAGAAAGCAGGTAGAACAAGTTTTGTGGTGCCTTTCAGCTGCCTACCAAGGTAGTGTAAAAACTACCAAGAGAACTCCTGTCTGGCACCTTCCCCGGTGGAGTTGTGCATGTGGTGTGTTTGGAACATTTTGTCACCGGCCGACTCCAAAATTCAGCGGTTCCCCATCTCAGCCCACAAAGCTGGTATAACTTCTTTTCTTGTGCCTTTCAGCTGCCTACCAAGGTAGTGTAAAAACTACCAACAGAATTCGTTCCTGGCACCTTCCCCGGTGGAGTTGTACATGGGGTGTGTTTGGAACATTTTGTCACCAGCTGACTCCAAAATTCAGCGTTTCCCCATCTCAGCCCAGAAAGCAGGTAGAACAACTTTTGTGGTGCCTTTCAGATGCCTACCAAGGTAGTGTAAAAACTACCAGGAGAACTCCTGTCTGGCACCTTCCGTGGTGGAGTTGTGCATGGGGTGTGTTTGGAACATTTTGTCACCAGCCGAGTCCAAAATTCAGCGGTTCCCCATCTCAGCCCAGAAAGCAGGAAGAACAACTTTTGTGGTGCCTTTCAAATGCCTACCAAGGTAGTGTAAAAACTACCAAAAGAATTCGTTCCTGGCGCCTTCCCCGGTGGAGTTGTGCATGGGGTGTGTTTGGAACATTTTGTCACCGGCCGAGTCCAAAATTCAGCGTTTCCCCATCTCAGCCCAGAAAGCAGGTAGAACAACTTTTCTGGTGTCTTTCAGATGCCTACCAAGGTAGTGTAAAAACTACCAAGAGAACTCCTGTCTGGCACCTTCCGTGGTGGAGTTGTGCATGGGGTGTGTTTGGAACATTTTGTCACCGGCCGACTCCAAAATTCAGCGGTTCCCCATCTCAGCCCAGAAAGCAGGTAGAACAACTTTTGTGGTGTCTTTCAGATGCCTACCGGAGCAATGTAAAAACTACCAGGAGAACTCCTGTCTGGCACCTTCCCCGGTGGAGTTGTGCAGGGGGTGTGTTTGGAACATTTTGTCACCGGCCGAGTCCAAAATTCAGCGGTTCCCCATCTCAGCCCAGAAAGCAGGTAGAACAACTTTTGTGGTGCCTTTCAGATGCCTACCAAGGTAGTGTAAAAACTACCAAGAGAACTCCTGTCTGGCACCTTCCGTGGTGGAGTTGTGCATGGGGTGTGTTTGGAACATTTTGTCACCGGCCGACTCCAAAATTCAGCGGTTCCCCATCTCAGCCCAGAAAGCAGGTACAACAACTTTTCTTGTGCCTTTCAGCTGCCTACCAAGGTAGTGTAAAAACTACCAAAAGAATTCGTTCCTGGCACCTTCCCCGGTGGAGTTGTGCATGGGGTGTGTTTGGAACATTTTGTCACCGGCCGAGTCCAAAATTCAGCGGTTCCCCATCTCAGCCCAGAAAGCAGGTAGAACAAGTTTTGTGGTGTCTTTCAAATGCCTACCAAGGTAGTGTAAAATCTACCAGGAGAACTCCTGTCTGGCACCTTCCCCGGTGGAGTTGTGCATGGGGTGTGTTTGGAACATTTTGTCACCGGCCGACTCTAAAATTCAGCGGTTCCCCATGTCAGCCCAGAAAGCAGGAAGAACAACTTTTGTGGTGCCTTTCAAATGCCTACCAAGGTAGTGTAAAAACTACCAGGAGAACTCCTGTCTGGCACCTTCCCCGGTGGAGTTGTGCATGGGGTGTTTTTGGAACATTTTGTCACCAGCCGACTCCAACATTCGGCGTTTCCCCATCTCAGCCCAGAAAGCAGGTAGAACAACTTTTGTGCTGTCTTTTAGATGCCTACCAAGGTAGTGTAAAAACTACCAACAGAATTCGTTCCTGGCACCTTCCCCGGTGGAGTTGTGCATGGGGTGTCTGTGAAACATTTTGTCACCGGCCGACTCCAAAATTCAGCGGTTCCCCATCTCAGCCCAGAAAGCAGGTAGAACAACTTTTGTGGTGTCTTTCAGATGCCTACCGGAGCAATGTAAAAACTACCAGGAGAACTCCTGTCTGGCACCTTCCCCGGTGGAGTTGTGCATGGGGTGTGTTTGGAACATTTTGTCACCGGCCGACTCCAAAATTCAGCGTTTCCCCATCTCAGCCCAGAAAGCAGGTAGAACAACTTTTGTGGTGCCTTTCAAATGCCTACCAAGGTAGTGTAAAAACTACCAAAAGAATTCGTTCCTGGCGCCTTCCCCGGTGGAGTTGTGCATGGGGTGTGTTTGGAACATTTTGTCACCGGCCGAGTCCAAAATTCAGCGTTTCCCCATCTCAGCCCAGAAAGCAGGTAGAACAACTTTTCTGGTGTCTTTCAGATGCCTACCAAGGTAGTGTAAAAACTACCAAGAGAACTCCTGTCTGGCACCTTCCGTGGTGGAGTTGTGCATGGGGTGTGTTTGGAACATTTTGTCACCGGCCGACTCCAAAATTCAGCGGTTCCCCATCTCAGCCCAGAAAGCAGGTAGAACAACTTTTGTGGTGTCTTTCAGATGCCTACCGGAGCAATGTAAAAACTACCAGGAGAACTCTTGTCTGGCACCTTCCCCGGTGGAGTTGTGCAGGGGGTGTGTTTGGAACATTTTGTCACCGGCCGAGTCCAAAATTCAGCGGTTCCCCATCTCAGCCCAGAAAGCAGGTAGAACAACTTTTGTGGTGCCTTTCAGATGCCTACCAAGGTAGTGTAAAAACTACCAAGAGAACTCCTGTCTGGCACCTTCCGTGGTGGAGTTGTGCATGGGGTGTGTTTGGAACATTTTGTCACCGGCCGACTCCAAAATTCAGCGGTTCCCCATCTCAGCCCAGAAAGCAGGTACAACAACTTTTCTTGTGCCTTTCAGCTGCCTACCAAGGTAGTGTAAAAACTACCAAAAGAATTCGTTCCTGGCACCTTCCCCGGTGGAGTTGTGCATGGGGTGTGTTTGGAACATTTTGTCACCGGCCGAGTCCAAAATTCAGCGGTTCCCCATCTCAGCCCAGAAAGCAGGTAGAACAACTTTTGTGGTGTCTTTCAAATGCCTACCAAGGTAGTGTAAAAACTACCAGGAGAACTCCTGTCTGGCACCTTCCCCGGTGGAGTTGTGCATGGGGTGTGTTTGGAACATTTTGTCACCGGCCGACTCTAAAATTCAGCGGTTCCCCATGTCAGCCCAGAAAGCAGGAAGAACAACTTTTGTGGTGCCTTTCAAATGCCTACCAAGGTAGTGTAAAAACTACCAGGAGAACTCCTGTCTGGCACCTTCCCCGGTGGAGTTGTGCATGGGGTGTTTTTGGAACATTTTGTCACCAGCCGACTCCAAAATTCGGCGTTTCCCCATCTCAGCCCAGAAAGCAGGTAGAACAACTTTTGTGCTGTCTTTTAGATGCCTACCAAGGTAGTGTAAAAACTACCAACAGAATTCGTTCCTGGCACCTTCCCCGGTGGAGTTGTGCATGGGGTGTCTGTGAAACATTTTGTCACCGGCCGACTCCAAAATTCAGCGGTTCCCCATCTCAGCCCAGAAAGCAGGTACAACAACTTTTGTGGTGTCTTTCAGATGCCTACCGGAGCAATGTAAAAACTACCAGGAGAACTCCTGTCTGGCACCTTCCCCGGTGGAGTTGTGCATGGGGTGTGTTTGGAACATTTTGTCACCGGCCGAGTCCAAAATTCAGTGTTTCCCCATCTCAGCCCAGAAAGCAGGTAGAACAAGTTTTCTTGTGCCTTTCAGCTGCCTACCAAGGTAGTGTAAAAACTACCAAAAGAATTCGTTCCTGGCACCTTCCCCGGTGGAGTTGTGCATGGGGTGTGTTTGGAACATTTTGTCACCGGCCGAGTCCAAAATTCAGCGGTTCCCCATCTCAGCCCAGAAAGCAGGTAGAACAACTTTTGTGGTGTCTTTCAAATGCCTACCAAGGTAGTGTAAAAACTACCAGGAGAACTCCTGTCTGGCACCTTCCCCGGTGGAGTTGTGCATGGGGTGTGTTTGGAACATTTTGTCACCGGCCGACTCTAAAATTCAGCGGTTCCCCATGTCAGCCCAGAAAGCAGGAAGAACAACTTTTGTGGTGCCTTTCAAATGCCTACCAAGGTAGTGTAAAAACTACCAGGAGAACTCCTGTCTGGCACCTTCCCCGGTGGAGTTGTGCATGGGGTGTTTTTGGAACATTTTGTCACCAGCCGACTCCAAAATTCGGCGTTTCCCCATCTCAGCCCAGAAAGCAGGTAGAACAACTTTTGTGCTGTCTTTTAGATGCCTACCAAGGTAGTGTAAAAACTACCAACAGAATTCGTTCCTGGCACCTTCCCCGGTGGAGTTGTGCATGGGGTGTCTGTGAAACATTTTGTCACCGGCCGACTCCAAAATTCAGCGGTTCCCCATCTCAGCCCAGAAAGCAGGTACAACAACTTTTGTGGTGTCTTTCAGATGCCTACCGGAGCAATGTAAAAACTACCAGGAGAACTCCTGTCTGGCACCTTCCCCGGTGGAGTTGTGCATGGGGTGTGTTTGGAACATTTTGTCACCGGCCGAGTCCAAAATTCAGTGTTTCCCCATCTCAGCCCAGAAAGCAGGTAGAACAAGTTTTGTGGTGTCTTTCAAATGCCTACCAAGGTAGTGTAAAAACTACCAAGAGAACTCCTGTCTGGCACCTTCCCCGGTGGAGTTGTGCATGGGGTGTGTTTGGAACATTTTGTCAATGGCCGACTCCAAAATTCAGCGGTTCCCCATCTCAGCCCAGAAAGCAGGTACAACAACTTTTCTTGTGCCTTTCAGCTGCCTATCAAGGTAGTGTAAAAATTACCAACAGAATTCGTTCCTGGCTCCTTCCCCGGTGGAGTTGTGCATGGGGTGTGTTTGGAACATTTTGTCACCGGCCGAGTCCAAAATTCAGCGGTTCCCCATCTCAGCCCAGAAAGCAGGTAGAACAACTTTTGTGGTGTCTTTCAGATGCCTACCGGAGCAATGTAAAAACTACCAGGAGAACTCCTGTCTGGCACCTTCCCCGGTGGAGTTGTGCATGGGGTGTGTTTGGAACATTTTGTCACCGGCCGAGTCCAAAATTCAGCGATTCCCCATCTCAGCCCAGAAAGCAGGTAGAACAACTTTTCTGGTGTCTTTCAGATGCCTACCAAGGTAGTGTAAAAACTACCAGGAGAACTCCTGTCTGGCACCTTCCCCGGTGGAGTTGTGCATGGGGTGTGTTTGGAACATTTTGTCACCAGCCGACTCCAAAATTCAGCGGTTCCCCATCTCAGCCCACAAAGCAGGTAGAACAACTTTTGTGGTGCCTTTCAGCTGCCTACCAAGGTAGTGTAAAAACTACCAAGAGAACTCCTGTCTGGCACCTTCCATGGTGGAGTTGTGCATGGGGTGTGTTTGGAACATTTTGTCACCAGCCGAGTCCAAAATTCAGCGGTTCCCCATCTCAGCCCACAAAGCAGGTACAACAACTTTTGTGGTGTCTTTCAGATGCCTACCAAGGTACTGTAAAAACTACCAAGAGAACTCCTGTCTGGCACCTTCCCCGGTGGAGTTGTGCATGGGGTGTGTTTGGAACATTTTGTCACCAGCCGAGTCCAAAATTCAGCGTTTCCCCATCTCAGCCCAGAAAGCAGGTAGAACAAGTTTTGTGGTGCCTTTCAGCTGCCTACCAAGGTAGTGTAAAAACTACCAAGAGAACTCCTGTCTGGCACCTTCCCCGGTGGAGTTGTGCATGGGGTGTGTTTGGAACATTTTGTCAACGGCCGACTCCAAAATTCAGCGGTTCCCCATCTCAGCCCAGAAAGCAGGTACAACAACTTTTCTTGTGCCTTTCAGCTGCCTATCAAGGTAGTGTAAAAATTACCAACAGAATTCGTTCCTGGCTCCTTCCCCGGTGGAGTTGTGCATGGGGTGTCTGAGGAACATTTTGTCACCGGCCGAGTCCAAAATTCAGCGGTTCCCCATCTCAGCCCAGAAAGCAGGTAGAACAACTTTTGTGGTGTCTTTCAGATGCCTACCGGAGCAATGTAAAAACTACCAGGAGAACTCCTGTCTGGCACCTTCCCCGGTGGAGTTGTGCATGGGGTGTGTTTGGAACATTTTGTCACCGGCCGAGTCCAAAATTCAGCGATTCCCCATCTCAGCCCAGAAAGCAGGTAGAACAACTTTTCTGGTGTCTTTCAGATGCATACCAAGGTAGTGTAAAAACTACCAGGAGAACTCCTGTCTGGCACCTTCCGTGGTGGAGTTGTGCATGGGGTGTGTTTGGAACATTTTGTCACCAGCCGAGTCCAAAATTCAGCGTTTCCCCATCTCAGCCCAGAAAGCAGGTAGAACAAGTTTTGTGGTGCCTTTCAGCTGCCTACCAAGGTAGTGTAAAAACTACCAAGAGAACTCCTGTCTGGCACCTTCCCCGGTGGAGTTGTGCATGGGGTGTGTTTGGAACATTTTGTCACCGGCCGAGTCCAAAATTCAGCGGTTCCCCATCTCAGCCCACAAAGCTGGTATAACTTCTTTTCTTGTGCCTTTCAGCTGCCTACCAAGGTAGTGTAAAAACTACCAACAGAATTCGTTCCTGGCACCTTCCCCGGTGGAGTTGTACATGGGGTGTGTTTGGAACATTTTGTCACCAGCTGACTCCAAAATTCAGCGTTTCCCCATCTCAGCCCAGAAAGCAGGTAGAACAACTTTTGTGGTGCCTTTCAGATGCCTACCAAGGTAGTGTAAAAACTACCAGGAGAACTCCTGTCTGGCACCTTCCGTGGTGGAGTTGTGCATGGGGTGTGTTTGGAACATTTTGTCACCAGCCGAGTCCAAAATTCAGCGTTTCCCCATCTCAGCCCAGAAAGCAGGTAGAACAACTTTTGTGGTGTCTTTCAGCTGCCTACCAAGGTAGTGTAAAAACTACCAGGAGAACTCCTGTCTGGCACCTTCCCCGGTGGAGTTGTGCATGGGGTGTGTTTGGAACATTTTGTCACCGGCCGAGTCCAAAATTCAGCGTTTCCCCATCTCAGCCCAGAAAGCAGGTAGAACAACTTTTCTGGTGTCTTTCAGATGCCTACCGGAGCAATGTAAAAACTACCAGGAGAACTCCTGTCTGGCACCTTCCGTGGTGGAGTTGAGCATGGGGTGTGTTTGGAACATTTTGTCACCAGCCGAGTCCAAAATTCAGCGGTTCCCCATCTCAGCCCAGAAAGCAGGTAGAACAACTTTTGTGGTGTCTTTTAGATGCCTACCAAGGTAGTGTAAAAACTACTAAGAGAACTCCTGTCTGGCACCTTCCCCGGTGGAGTTGTGCATGGGGTGTGTTTGGAACATTTTGTCACCGGCCGACTCCAAAATTCAGCGGTTCCCCATCTCAGCCCAGAAAGCAGGAAGAACAACTTTTGTGGTGCCTTTCAAATGCCTACCAAGGTAGTGTAAAAACTACCAAAAGAATTCGTTCCTGGCGCCTTCCCCGGTGGAGTTGTGCATGGGGTGTGTTTGGAACATTTTGTCACCGGCCGAGTCCAAAATTCAGCGGTTCCCCATCTCAGCCCAGAAAGCAGGTAGAACAACTTTTGTGGTGTCTTTCAGATGCCTACCGGAGCAATGTAAAAACTACCAGGAGAACTCCTGTCTGGCACCTTCCCCGGTGGAGTTGTGCATGGGGTGTGTTTGGAACATTTTGTCACCGGCCGAGTCCAAAATTCAGCGATTCCCCATCTCAGCCCAGAAAGCAGGTAGAACAACTTTTCTGGTGTCTTTCAGATGCCTACCAAGGTAGTGTAAAAACTACCAGGAGAACTCCTGTCTGGCACCTTCCCCGGTGGAGTTGTGCATGGGGTGTGTTTGGAACATTTTGTCACCAGCCGACTCCAAAATTCAGCGGTTCCCCATCTCAGCCCACAAAGCAGGTAGAACAACTTTTGTGGTGCCTTTCAGCTGCCTACCAAGGTAGTGTAAAAACTACCAAGAGAACTCCTGTCTGGCACCTTCCGTGGTGGAGTTGTGCATGGGGTGTGTTTGGAACATTTTGTCACCAGCCGAGTCCAAAATTCAGCGGTTCCCCATCTCAGCCCACAAAGCAGGTACAACAACTTTTGTGGTGTCTTTCAGATGCCTACCAAGGTACTGTAAAAACTACCAAGAGAACTCCTGTCTGGCACCTTCCCCGGTGGAGTTGTGCATGGGGTGTGTTTGGAACATTTTGTCACCAGCCGAGTCCAAAATTCAGCGTTTCCCCATCTCAGCCCAGAAAGCAGGTAGAACAAGTTTTGTGGTGCCTTTCAGCTGCCTACCAAGGTAGTGTAAAAACTACCAGGAGAACTCCTGTCTGGCACCTTCCCCGGTGGAGTTGTGCATGGGGTGTGTTTGGAACATTTTGTCAACGGCCGACTCCAAAATTCAGCGGTTCCCCATCTCAGCCCAGAAAGCAGGTACAACAACTTTTCTTGTGCCTTTCAGCTGCCTATCAAGGTAGTGTAAAAATTACCAACAGAATTCGTTCCTGGCTCCTTCCCCGGTGGAGTTGTGCATGGGGTGTCTGAGGAACATTTTGTCACCGGCCGAGTCCAAAATTCAGCGGTTCCCCATCTCAGCCCAGAAAGCAGGTAGAACAACTTTTGTGGTGTCTTTCAGATGCCTACCGGAGCAATGTAAAAACTACCAGGAGAACTCCTGTCTGGCACCTTCCCCGGTGGAGTTGTGCATGGGGTGTGTTTGGAACATTTTGTCACCGGCCGACTCCAAAATTCAGCGTTTCCCCATCTCAGCCCAGAAAGCAGGTAGAACAACTTTTGTGGTGCCTTTCAAATGCCTACCAAGGTAGTGTAAAAACTACCAAAAGAATTCGTTCCTGGCGCCTTCCCCGGTGGAGTTGTGCATGGGGTGTGTTTGGAACATTTTGTCACCGGCCGAGTCCAAAATTCAGCGTTTCCCCATCTCAGCCCAGAAAGCAGGTAGAACAACTTTTCTGGTGTCTTTCAGATGCCTACCAAGGTAGTGTAAAAACTACCAAGAGAACTCCTGTCTGGCACCTTCCGTGGTGGAGTTGTGCATGGGGTGTGTTTGGAACATTTTGTCACCGGCCGACTCCAAAATTCAGCGGTTCCCCATCTCAGCCCAGAAAGCAGGTAGAACAACTTTTGTGGTGTCTTTCAGATGCCTACCGGAGCAATGTAAAAACTACCAGGAGAACTCTTGTCTGGCACCTTCCCCGGTGGAGTTGTGCAGGGGGTGTGTTTGGAACATTTTGTCACCGGCCGAGTCCAAAATTCAGCGGTTCCCCATCTCAGCCCAGAAAGCAGGTAGAACAACTTTTGTGGTGCCTTTCAGATGCCTACCAAGGTAGTGTAAAAACTACCAAGAGAACTCCTGTCTGGCACCTTCCGTGGTGGAGTTGTGCATGGGGTGTGTTTGGAACATTTTGTCACCGGCCGACTCCAAAATTCAGCGGTTCCCCATCTCAGCCCAGAAAGCAGGTACAACAACTTTTCTTGTGCCTTTCAGCTGCCTACCAAGGTAGTGTAAAAACTACCAAAAGAATTCGTTCCTGGCACCTTCCCCGGTGGAGTTGTGCATGGGGTGTGTTTGGAACATTTTGTCACCGGCCGAGTCCAAAATTCAGCGGTTCCCCATCTCAGCCCAGAAAGCAGGTAGAACAAGTTTTGTGGTGTCTTTCAAATGCCTACCAAGGTAGTGTAAAAACTACCAGGAGAACTCCTGTCTGGCACCTTCCCCGGTGGAGTTGTGCATGGGGTGTGTTTGGAACATTTTGTCACCGGCCGACTCTAAAATTCAGCGGTTCCCCATGTCAGCCCAGAAAGCAGGAAGAACAACTTTTGTGGTGCCTTTCAAATGCCTACCAAGGTAGTGTAAAAACTACCAGGAGAACTCCTGTCTGGCACCTTCCCCGGTGGAGTTGTGCATGGGGTGTTTTTGGAACATTTTGTCACCAGCCGACTCCAAAATTCGGCGTTTCCCCATCTCAGCCCAGAAAGCAGGTAGAACAACTTTTGTGCTGTCTTTTAGATGCCTACCAAGGTAGTGTAAAAACTACCAACAGAATTCGTTCCTGGCACCTTCCCCGGTGGAGTTGTGCATGGGGTGTCTGTGAAACATTTTGTCACCGGCCGACTCCAAAATTCAGCGGTTCCCCATCTCAGCCCAGAAAGCAGGTACAACAACTTTTGTGGTGTCTTTCAGATGCCTACCGGAGCAATGTAAAAACTACCAGGAGAACTCCTGTCTGGCACCTTCCCCGGTGGAGTTGTGCATGGGGTGTGTTTGGAACATTTTGTCACCGGCCGAGTCCAAAATTCAGTGTTTCCCCATCTCAGCCCAGAAAGCAGGTAGAACAAGTTTTGTGGTGTCTTTCAAATGCCTACCAAGGTAGTGTAAAAACTACCAAGAGAACTCCTGTCTGGCACCTTCCCCGGTGGAGTTGTGCATGGGGTGTGTTTGGAACATTTTGTCAATGGCCGACTCCAAAATTCAGCGGTTCCCCATCTCAGCCCAGAAAGCAGGTACAACAACTTTTCTTGTGCCTTTCAGCTGCCTATCAAGGTAGTGTAAAAATTACCAACAGAATTCGTTCCTGGCTCCTTCCCCGGTGGAGTTGTGCATGGGGTGTGTTTGGAACATTTTGTCACCGGCCGAGTCCAAAATTCAGCGGTTCCCCATCTCAGCCCAGAAAGCAGGTAGAACAACTTTTGTGGTGTCTTTCAGATGCCTACCGGAGCAATGTAAAAACTACCAGGAGAACTCCTGTCTGGCACCTTCCCCGGTGGAGTTGTGCATGGGGTGTGTTTGGAACATTTTGTCACCGGCCGAGTCCAAAATTCAGCGATTCCCCATCTCAGCCCAGAAAGCAGGTAGAACAACTTTTCTGGTGTCTTTCAGATGCCTACCAAGGTAGTGTAAAAACTACCAGGAGAACTCCTGTCTGGCACCTTCCCCGGTGGAGTTGTGCATGGGGTGTGTTTGGAACATTTTGTCACCAGCCGACTCCAAAATTCAGCGGTTCCCCATCTCAGCCCACAAAGCAGGTAGAACAACTTTTGTGGTGCCTTTCAGCTGCCTACCAAGGTAGTGTAAAAACTACCAAGAGAACTCCTGTCTGGCACCTTCCGTGGTGGAGTTGTGCATGGGGTGTGTTTGGAACATTTTGTCACCAGCCGAGTCCAAAATTCAGCGGTTCCCCATCTCAGCCCACAAAGCAGGTACAACAACTTTTGTGGTGTCTTTCAGATGCCTACCAAGGTACTGTAAAAACTACCAAGAGAACTCCTGTCTGGCACCTTCCCCGGTGGAGTTGTGCATGGGGTGTGTTTGGAACATTTTGTCACCAGCCGAGTCCAAAATTCAGCGTTTCCCCATCTCAGCCCAGAAAGCAGGTAGAACAAGTTTTGTGGTGCCTTTCAGCTGCCTACCAAGGTAGTGTAAAAACTACCAAGAGAACTCCTGTCTGGCACCTTCCCCGGTGGAGTTGTGCATGGGGTGTGTTTGGAACATTTTGTCAACGGCCGACTCCAAAATTCAGCGGTTCCCCATCTCAGCCCAGAAAGCAGGTACAACAACTTTTCTTGTGCCTTTCAGCTGCCTATCAAGGTAGTGTAAAAATTACCAACAGAATTCGTTCCTGGCTCCTTCCCCGGTGGAGTTGTGCATGGGGTGTCTGAGGAACATTTTGTCACCGGCCGAGTCCAAAATTCAGCGGTTCCCCATCTCAGCCCAGAAAGCAGGTAGAACAACTTTTGTGGTGTCTTTCAGATGCCTACCGGAGCAATGTAAAAACTACCAGGAGAACTCCTGTCTGGCACCTTCCCCGGTGGAGTTGTGCATGGGGTGTGTTTGGAACATTTTGTCACCGGCCGAGTCCAAAATTCAGCGATTCCCCATCTCAGCCCAGAAAGCAGGTAGAACAACTTTTCTGGTGTCTTTCAGATGCCTACCAAGGTAGTGTAAAAACTACCAGGAGAACTCCTGTCTGGCACCTTCCGTGGTGGAGTTGTGCATGGGGTGTGTTTGGAACATTTTGTCACCAGCCGAGTCCAAAATTCAGCGGTTCCCCATCTCAGCCCAGAAAGCAGGTAGAACAAGTTTTGTGGTGCCTTTCAGCTGCCTACCAAGGTAGTGTAAAAACTACCAAGAGAACTCCTGTCTGGCACCTTCCCCGGTGGAGTTGTGCATGGGGTGTGTTTGGAACATTTTGTCACCGGCCGACTCCAAAATTCAGCGGTTCCCCATCTCAGCCCACAAAGCTGGTATAACTTCTTTTCTTGTGCCTTTCAGCTGCCTACCAAGGTAGTGTAAAAACTACCAACAGAATTCGTTCCTGGCACCTTCCCCGGTGGAGTTGTACATGGGGTGTGTTTGGAACATTTTGTCACCAGCTGACTCCAAAATTCAGCGTTTCCCCATCTCAGCCCAGAAAGCAGGTAGAACAACTTTTGTGGTGCCTTTCAGATGCCTACCAAGGTAGTGTAAAAACTACCAGGAGAACTCCTGTCTGGCACCTTCCGTGGTGGAGTTGTGCATGGGGTGTGTTTGGAACATTTTGTCACCAGCCGAGTCCAAAATTCAGCGTTTCCCCATCTCAGCCCAGAAAGCAGGTAGAACAACTTTTGTGGTGTCTTTCAGCTGCCTACCAAGGTAGTGTAAAAACTACCAGGAGAACTCCTGTCTGGCACCTTCCCCGGTGGAGTTGTGCATGGGGTGTGTTTGGAACATTTTGTCACCGGCCGAGTCCAAAATTCAGCGTTTCCCCATCTCAGCCCAGAAAGCAGGTAGAACAACTTTTCTGGTGTCTTTCAGATGCCTACCGGAGCAATGTAAAAACTACCAGGAGAACTCCTGTCTGGCACCTTCCGTGGTGGAGTTGAGCATGGGGTGTGTTTGGAACATTTTGTCACCAGCCGAGTCCAAAATTCAGCGGTTCCCCATCTCAGCCCAGAAAGCAGGTAGAACAACTTTTGTGGTGTCTTTTAGATGCCTACCAAGGCAGTGTAAAAACTACTAAGAGAACTCCTGTCTGGCACCTTCCCCGGTGGAGTTGTGCATGGGGTGTGTTTGGAACATTTTGTCACCGGCCGACTCCAAAATTCAGCGGTTCCCCATCTCAGCCCAGAAAGCAGGAAGAACAACTTTTGTGGTGCCTTTCAAATGCCTACCAAGGTAGTGTAAAAACTACCAAAAGAATTCGTTCCTGGCGCCTTCCCCGGTGGAGTTGTGCATGGGGTGTGTTTGGAACATTTTGTCACCGGCCGAGTCCAAAATTCAGCGTTTCCCCATCTCAGCCCAGAAAGCAGGTAGAACAACTTTTGTGGTGTCTTTCAGATGCCTACCGGAGCAATGTAAAAACTACCAGGAGAACTCCTGTCTGGCACCTTCCGTGGTGGAGTTGAGCATGGGGTGTGTTTGGAACATTTTGTCACCGGCCGAGTCCAAAATTCAGCGATTCCCCATCTCAGCCCAGAAAGCAGGTAGAACAACTTTTCTGGTGTCTTTCAGATGCCTACCAAGGTAGTGTAAAAACTACCAGGAGAACTCCTGTCTGGCACCTTCCGTGGTGGAGTTGTGCATGGGGTGTGTTTGGAACATTTTGTCACCAGCCGACTCCAAAATTCAGCGGTTCCCCATCTCAGCCCAGAAAGCAGGTAGAACAACTTTTGTGGTGCCTTTCAGCTGCCTACCAAGGCAGTGTAAAAACTACCAAAAGAATTCGTTCCTGGCACCTTCCCCGGTGGAGTTGTGCATGGGGTGTGTTTGGAACATTTTGTCACCGGCCGAGTCCAAAATTCAGCGATTCCCCATCTCAGCCCAGAAAGCAGGTAGAACAACTTTTGTGGTGTCTTTCAGATGCCTACCAAGGTAGTGTAAAAACTACCAGGAGAACTCCTGTCTGGCACCTTCCGTGGTGGAGTTGTGCATGGGGTGTGTTTGGAACATTTTGTCACCAGCCGACTCCAAAATTCAGCGGTTCCCCATCTCAGCCCACAAAGCAGGTAGAACAACTTTTGTGGTGCCTTTCAGCTGCCTACCAAGGTAGTGTAAAAACTACCAAGAGAACTCCTGTCTGGCACCTTCCGTGGTGGAGTTGTGCATGGGGTGTGTTTGGAACATTTTGTCACCGGCCGACTCCAAAATTCAGCGGTTCCCCATCTCAGCCCAGAAAGCAGGTAGAACAACTTTTGTGGTGTCTTTCAGATGCCTACCGGAGCAATGTAAAAACTACCAGGAGAACTCTTGTCTGGCACCTTCCCCGGTGGAGTTGTGCAGGGGGTGTGTTTGGAACATTTTGTCACCGGCCGAGTCCAAAATTCAGCGGTTCCCCATCTCAGCCCAGAAAGCAGGTAGAACAACTTTTGTGGTGCCTTTCAGATGCCTACCAAGGTAGTGTAAAAACTACCAAGAGAACTCCTGTCTGGCACCTTCCGTGGTGGAGTTGTGCATGGGGTGTGTTTGGAACATTTTGTCACCGGCCGACTCCAAAATTCAGCGGTTCCCCATCTCAGCCCAGAAAGCAGGTACAACAACTTTTCTTGTGCCTTTCAGCTGCCTACCAAGGTAGTGTAAAAACTACCAAAAGAATTCGTTCCTGGCACCTTCCCCGGTGGAGTTGTGCATGGGGTGTGTTTGGAACATTTTGTCACCGGCCGAGTCCAAAATTCAGCGGTTCCCCATCTCAGCCCAGAAAGCAGGTAGAACAAGTTTTGTGGTGTCTTTCAAATGCCTACCAAGGTAGTGTAAAAACTACCAGGAGAACTCCTGTCTGGCACCTTCCCCGGTGGAGTTGTGCATGGGGTGTGTTTGGAACATTTTGTCACCGGCCGACTCTAAAATTCAGCGGTTCCCCATGTCAGCCCAGAAAGCAGGAAGAACAACTTTTGTGGTGCCTTTCAAATGCCTACCAAGGTAGTGTAAAAACTACCAGGAGAACTCCTGTCTGGCACCTTCCCCGGTGGAGTTGTGCATGGGGTGTTTTTGGAACATTTTGTCACCAGCCGACTCCAAAATTCGGCGTTTCCCCATCTCAGCCCAGAAAGCAGGTAGAACAACTTTTGTGCTGTCTTTTAGATGCCTACCAAGGTAGTGTAAAAACTACCAACAGAATTCGTTCCTGGCACCTTCCCCGGTGGAGTTGTGCATGGGGTGTCTGTGAAACATTTTGTCACCGGCCGACTCCAAAATTCAGCGGTTCCCCATCTCAGCCCAGAAAGCAGGTACAAAAACTTTTGTGGTGTCTTTCAGATGCCTACCGGAGCAATGTAAAAACTACCAGGAGAACTCCTGTCTGGCACCTTCCCCGGTGGAGTTGTGCATGGGGTGTGTTTGGAACATTTTGTCACCGGCCGAGTCCAAAATTCAGTGTTTCCCCATCTCAGCCCAGAAAGCAGGTAGAACAAGTTTTGTGGTGTCTTTCAAATGCCTACCAAGGTAGTGTAAAAACTACCAAGAGAACTCCTGTCTGGCACCTTCCCCGGTGGAGTTGTGCATGGGGTGTGTTTGGAACATTTTGTCAATGGCCGACTCCAAAATTCAGCGGTTCCCCATCTCAGCCCAGAAAGCAGGTACAACAACTTTTCTTGTGCCTTTCAGCTGCCTATCAAGGTAGTGTAAAAATTACCAACAGAATTCGTTCCTGGCTCCTTCCCCGGTGGAGTTGTGCATGGGGTGTCTGAGGAACATTTTGTCACCGGCCGAGTCCAAAATTCAGCGGTTCCCCATCTCAGCCCAGAAAGCAGGTAGAACAACTTTTGTGGTGTCTTTCAGATGCCTACCGGAGCAATGTAAAAACTACCAGGAGAACTCCTGTCTGGCACCTTCCCCGGTGGAGTTGTGCATGGGGTGTGTTTGGAACATTTTGTCACCGGCCGAGTCCAAAATTCAGCGATTCCCCATCTCAGCCCAGAAAGCAGGTAGAACAACTTTTCTGGTGTCTTTCAGATGCCTACCAAGGTAGTGTAAAAACTACCAGGAGAACTCCTGTCTGGCACCTTCCCCGGTGGAGTTGTGCATGGGGTGTGTTTGGAACATTTTGTCACCAGCCGACTCCAAAATTCAGCGGTTCCCCATCTCAGCCCAGAAAGCAGGTAGAACAACTTTTGTGGTGCCTTTCAGCTGCCTACCAAGGTAGTGTAAAAACTACCAAGAGAACTCCTGTCTGGCACCTTCCCCGGTGGAGTTGTGCATGGGGTGTGTTTGGAACATTTTGTCACCAGCCGAGTCCAAAATTCAGCGGTTCCCCATCTCAGCCCAGAAAGCAGGTAGAACAACTTTTGTGGTGTCTTTCAGATGCCTACCAAGGTACTGTAAAAACTACCAAGAGAACTCCTGTCTGGCACCTTCCCCGGTGGAGTTGTGCATGGGGTGTGTTTGGAACATTTTGTCACCAGCCGAGTCCAAAATTCAGCGTTTCCCCATCTCAGCCCAGAAAGCAGGTAGAACAAGTTTTGTGGTGCCTTTCAGCTGCCTACCAAGGTAGTGTAAAAACTACCAAGAGAACTCCTGTCTGGCACCTTCCCCGGTGGAGTTGTGCATGGGGTGTGTTTGGAACATTTTGTCAACGGCCGACTCCAAAATTCAGCGGTTCCCCATCTCAGCCCAGAAAGCAGGTACAACAACTTTTCTTGTGCCTTTCAGCTGCCTATCAAGGTAGTGTAAAAATTACCAACAGAATTCGTTCCTGGCTCCTTCCCCGGTGGAGTTGTGCATGGGGTGTCTGAGGAACATTTTGTCACCGGCCGAGTCCAAAATTCAGCGGTTCCCCATCTCAGCCCAGAAAGCAGGTAGAACAACTTTTGTGGTGTCTTTCAGATGCCTACCGGAGCAATGTAAAAACTACCAGGAGAACTCCTGTCTGGCACCTTCCCCGGTGGAGTTGTGCATGGGGTGTGTTTGGAACATTTTGTCACCGGCCGAGTCCAAAATTCAGCGATTCCCCATCTCAGCCCAGAAAGCAGGTAGAACAACTTTTCTGGTGTCTTTCAGATGCCTACCAAGGTAGTGTAAAAACTACCAGGAGAACTCCTGTCTGGCACCTTCCGTGGTGGAGTTGTGCATGGGGTGTGTTTGGAACATTTTGTCACCAGCCGAGTCCAAAATTCAGCGTTTCCCCATCTCAGCCCAGAAAGCAGGTAGAACAACTTTTGTGGTGTCTTTCAGATGCCTACCGGAGCAATGTAAAAACTACCAGGAGAACTCCTGTCTGGCACCTTCCGTGGTGGAGTTGAGCATGGGGTGTGTTTGGAACATTTTGTCAATGGCCGACTCCAAAATTCAGCGGTTCCCCATCTCAGCCCAGAAAGCAGGTAGAACAACTTTTGTGGTGTCTTTCAGATGCCTACCAAGGTAGTGTAAAAACTACTAAGAGAACTCCTGTCTGGCACCTTCCCCGGTGGAGTTGTGCATGGGGTGTGTTTGGAACATTTTGTCACCGGCCGACTCCAAAATTCAGCGTTTCCCCATCTCAGCCCAGAAAGCAGGAAGAACAACTTTTGTGGTGCCTTTCAAATGCCTACCAAGGTAGTGTAAAAACTACCAAGAGAACTCCTTTCTGGCACCTTCCCCGGTGGAGTTGTGCATGGGGTGTGTTTGGAACATTTTGTCACCGGCCGACTCCAAAATTCAGCGGTTCCCCATCTCAGCCCACAAAGCTGGTACAACTTCTTTTCTTGTGCCTTTCAGCTGCCTACCAAGGTAGTGTAAAAACTACCAACAGAATTCGTTCCTGGCACCTTCCCCGGTGGAGTTGTACATGGGGTGTGTTTGGAACATTTTGTCACCAGCCGACTCCAAAATTCAGCGTTTCCCCATCTCAGCCCAGAAAGCAGGTAGAACAACTTTTGTGGTGCCTTTCAGATGCCTACCAAGGCAGTGTAAAAACTACCAGGAGAACTCCTGTCTGACACCTTCCCCGGTGGAGTTGTGCATGGGGTGTGTTTGGAACATTTTGTCACCAGCCGAGTCCAAAATTCAGCGTTTCCCCATCTCAGCCCAGAAAGCAGGTAGAACAACTTTTGTGGTGTCTTTCAGCTGCCTACCAAGGTAGTGTAAAAACTACCAGGAGAACTCCTGTCTGGCACCTTCCCCGGTGGAGTTGTGCATGGGGTGTGTTTGGAACATTTTGTCACCGGCCGAGTCCAAAATTCAGCGTTTCCCCATCTCAGCCCAGAAAGCAGGTAGAACAACTTTTGTGGTGTCTTTCAGATGCCTACCGGAGCAATGTAAAAACTACCAGGAGAACTCCTGTCTGGCACCTTCCCCGGTGGAGTTGTGCATGGGGTGTGTTTGGAACATTTTGTCACCGGCCGACTCCAAAATTCAGCGTTTCCCCATCTCAGCCCACAAAGCAGGTACAACAACTTTTCTTGTGCCTTTCAGATGCCTACCAAGGTAGTGTAAAAACTACCAACAGAATTCGTTCCTGGCACCTTCCCCGGTGGAGTTGAGCATGGGGTGTGTTTGGAACATTTTGTCACCAGCCGAGTCCAAAATTCAGCGGTTCCCCATCTCAGCCCAGAAAGCAGGTAGAACAACTTTTGTGGTGTCTTTTAGATGCCTACCAAGGTAGTGTAAAAACTACTAAGAGAACTCCTGTCTGGCACCTTCCCCGGTGGAGTTGTGCAGGGGGTGTGTTTGGAACATTTTGTCACCGGCCGACTACAAAATTCAGCGTTTCCCCATCTCAGCCCAGAAAGCAGGAAGAACAACTTTTGTGGTGCCTTTCAAATGCCTACCAAGGTAGTGTAAAAACTACCAAAAGAATTCGTTCCTGGCACCTTCCCCGGTGTAGTTGTGCATGGGGTGTGTTTGGAACATTTTGTCACCGGCCGACTCCAAAATTCAGCGGTTCCCCATCTCAGCCCAGAAAGCAGGTACAACAACTTTTGTGGTGTCTTTCAGATGCCTACCGGAGCAATGTAAAAACTACCAGGAGAACTCCTGTCTGGCACCTTCCGTGGTGGAGTTGAGCATGGGGTGTGTTTGGAACATTTTGTCACCAGCCGACTCCAAAATTCAGCGGTTCCCCATCTCAGCCCAGAAAGCAGGTAGAACAACTTTTGTGGTGCCTTTTAGATGCCTACCAAGGTAGTGTAAAAACTACCAGGAGAACTCCTGTCTGGCACCTTCCCCGGTGGAGTTGTGCATGGGGTGTGTTTGGAACATTTTGTCACCAGCCGACTCCAAAATTCAGCGTTTCCCCATCTCAGCCCAGAAAGCAGGTAGAACAACTTTTGTGGTGTCTTTCAGATGCCTACCAAGGTAGTGTAAAAACTACCAGGAGAACTCCTGTCTGGCACCTTCCCCGGTGGAGTTGTGCATGGGGTGTGTTTGGAACATTTTGTCACCGGCCGAGTCCAAAATTCAGCGGTTCCCCATCTCAGCCCAGAAAGCAGGTAGAACAACTTTTGTGGTGTCTTTCAGATGCCTACCAAGGTAGTGTAAAAACTACCAGGAGAACTCCTGTCTGGCACCTTCCCCGGTGGAGTTGTGCATGGGGTGTGTTTGGAACATTTTGTCACCGGCCGAGTCCAAAATTCAGCGGTTCCCCATCTCAGCCCAGAAAGCAGGTAGAACAACTTTTGTGGTGCCTTTCAGATGCCTACCAAGGTAGTGTAAAAACTACCAAGAGAACTCCTGTCTGGCACCTTCCCCGGTGGAGTTGTGCATGGGGTGTGTTTGGAACATTTTGTCACCGGCCGACTCCAAAATTCAGCGTTTCCCCATCTCAGCCCAGAAAGCAGGTACAACAACTTTTCTTGTGCCTTTCAGCTGCCTACCAAGGTAGTGTAAAAACTACCAAAAGAATTCGTTCCTGGCACCTTCCCCGGTGGAGTTGTGCATGGGGTGTGTTTGGAATATTTTGTCACCGGCCGAGTCCAAAATTCAGCGGTTCCCCATCTCAGCCCAGAAAGCAGGTAGAACAAGTTTTGTGGTGTCTTTCAAATGCCTACCAAGGTAGTGTAAAAACTACCAGGAGAACTCCTGTCTGGCACCTTCCCCGGTGGAGTTGTGCATGGGGTGTGTTTGGAACATTTTGTCACCAGCCGAGTCCAAAATTCAGCGGTTCCCCATGTCAGCCCAGAAAGCAGGTAGAACAACTTTTGTGCTGTCTTTTAGATGCCTACCAAGGTAGTGTAAAAACTACCAGGAGAACTCCTGTCTGGCACCTTCCCCGGTGGAGTTGTGCATGGGGTGTGTTTGGAACATTTTGTCACCGGCCGAGTCCAAAATTCAGCGTTTCCCCATCTCAGCCCAGAAAGCAGGAAGAACAACTTTTGTGGTGCCTTTCAAATGCCTACCAAGGTAGTGTAAAAACTACCAGGAGAACTCCTGTCTGGCACCTTCCCCGGTGGAGTTGTGCATGGGGTGTGTTTGGAACATTTTGTCACCAGCCGACTCCAAAATTCAGCGTTTCCCCATCTCAGCCCAGAAAGCAGGTAGAACAACTTTTGTGGTGTCTTTCAGATGCCTACCAAGGTAGTGTAAAAACTACCAGGAGAACTCCTGTCTGGCACCTTCCCCGGTGGAGTTGTGCATGGGGTGTGTTTGGAACATTTTGTCACCAGCCGAGTCCAAAATTCAGCGTTTCCCCATCTCAGCCCACAAAGCAGGTAGAACAACTTTTGTGGTGTCTTTCAGATGCCTACCAAGGTAGTGTAAAAACTACCAGGAGAACTCCTGTCTGGCACCTTCCCCGGTGGAGTTGTGCATGGGGTGTGTTTGGAACATTTTGTCACCGGCCGAGTCCAAAATTCAGCGTTTCCCCATCTCAGCCCAGAAAGCAGGTAGAACAACTTTTGTGGTGTCTTTCAGATGCCTACCGGAGCAATGTAAAAACTACCAGGAGAACTCCTGTCTGGCACCTTCCCCGGTGGAGTTGAGCATGGGGTGTGTTTGGAACATTTTGTCACCAGCCGAGTCCAAAATTCAGCGGTTCCCCATCTCAGCCCACAAAGCAGGTAGAACAACTTTTGTGGTGCCTTTCAGCTGCCTACCAAGGCAGTGTAAAAACTACCAGGAGAACTCCTGTCTGGCACCTTCCCCGGTGGAGTTGTGCAGGGGGTGTGTTTGGAACATTTTGTCACCGGCCGACTACAAAATTCAGCGTTTCCCCATCTCAGCCCAGAAAGCAGGAAGAACAACTTTTGTGGTGCCTTTCAAATGCCTACCAAGGTAGTGTAAAAACTACCAAAAGAATTCGTTCCTGGCACCTTCCCCGGTGGAGTTGTGCATGGGGTGTGTTTGGAACATTTTGTCACCGGCCGAGTCCAAAATTCAGCGTTTCCCCATCTCAGCCCAGAAAGCAGGTACAACAACTTTTGTGGTGTCTTTCAGATGCCTACCGGAGCAATGTAAAAACTACCAGGAGAACTCCTGTCTGGCACCTTCCGTGGTGGAGTTGAGCATGGGGTGTGTTTGGAACATTTTGTCACCAGCCGACTCCAAAATTCAGCGGTTCCCCATGTCAGCCCAGAAAGCAGGAAGAACAACTTTTGTGGTGCCTTTCAAATGCCTACCAAGGTAGTGTAAAAACTACCAGGAGAACTCCTGTCTGGCACCTTCCCCGGTGGAGTTGTGCATGGGGTGTTTTTGGAACATTTTGTCACCAGCCGACTCCAAAATTCAGCGTTTCCCCATCTCAGCCCAGAAAGCAGGTAGAACAACTTTTGTGCTGTCTTTTAGATGCCTACCAAGGTAGTGTAAAAACTACCAACAGAATTCGTTCCTGGCACCTTCCCCGGTGGAGTTGTGCATGGGGTGTCTGTGAAACATTTTGTCACCAGCCGAGTCCAAAATTCAGCGGTTCCCCATCTCAGCCCAGAAAGCAGGTACAACAACTTTTGTGGTGCCTTTCAGATGCCTACCAAGGTAGTGTAAAAACTACCAAGAGAACTCCTGTCTGGCACCTTCCGTGGTGGAGTTGTGCATGGGGTGTGTTTGGAACATTTTGTCACCGGCCGACTCCAAAATTCAGCGTTTCCCCATCTCAGCCCACAAAGCAGGTACAACAACTTTTCTTGTGCCTTTCAGCTGCCTACCAAGGTAGTGTAAAAACTACCAAAAGAATTCGTTCCTGGCACCTTCCCCGGTGGAGTTGTGCAGGGGGTGTGTTTGGAACATTTTGTCACCGGCCGACTCCAAAATTCAGCGGTTCCCCATCTCAGCCCAGCAAGCAGGTAGAACAAGTTTTGTGGTGTCTTTCAAATGCCTACCAAGGTAGTGTAAAAACTACCAGGAGAACTCCTGTCTGGCACCTTCCCCGGTGGAGTTGTGCATGGGGTGTGTTTGGAACATTTTGTCACCGGCCGACTCCAAAATTCAGCGGTTCCCCATCTCAGCCCAGAAAGCAGGTACAACAACTTTTCTTGTGCCTTTCAGCTGCCTATCAAGGTAGTGTAAAAATTACCAACAGAATTCGTTCCTGGCTCCTTCCCCGGTGGAGTTGTGCATGGGGTGTCTGTGGAACATTTTGTCACCGGCCGAGTCCAAAATTCAGCGTTTCCCCATCTCAGCCCAGAAAGCAGGTAGAACAACTTTTGTGGTGCCTTTCAGCTGCCTACCAAGGCAGTGTAAAAACTACCAGGAGAACTCCTGTCTGGCACCTTCCCCGGTGGAGTTGTGCAGGGGGTGTGTTTGGAACATTTTGTCACCGGCCGACTACAAAATTCAGCGTTTCCCCATCTCAGCCCAGAAAGCAGGAAGAACAACTTTTGTGGTGCCTTTCAAATGCCTACCAAGGTAGTGTAAAAACTACCAAAAGAATTCGTTCCTGGCACCTTCCCCGGTGGAGTTGTGCATGGGGTGTGTTTGGAACATTTTGTCACCGGCCGAGTCCAAAATTCAGCGTTTCCCCATCTCAGCCCAGAAAGCAGGTACAACAACTTTTGTGGTGTCTTTCAGATGCCTACCGGAGCAATGTAAAAACTACCAGGAGAACTCCTGTCTGGCACCTTCCCCGGTGGAGTTGAGCATGGGGTGTGTTTGGAACATTTTGTCACCAGCCGACTCCAAAATTCAGCGTTTCCCCATCTCAGCCCAGAAAGCAGGTAGAACAACTTTTGTGGTGCCTTTTAGATGCCTACCAAGGTAGTGTAAAAACTACCAGGAGAACTCCTGTCTGGCACCTTCCCCGGTGGAGTTGTGCATGGGGTGTGTTTGGAACATTTTGTCACCAGCCGACTCCAAAATTCAGCGTTTCCCCATCTCAGCCCAGAAAGCAGGTAGAACAAGTTTTGTGGTGTCTTTCAGATGCCTACCAAGGTAGTGTAAAAACTACCAGGAGAACTCCTGTCTGGCACCTTCCGTGGTGGAGTTGTGCATGGGGTGTGTTTGGAACATTTTGTCACCGGCCGAGTCCAAAATTCAGCGGTTCCCCATCTCAGCCCAGAAAGCAGGTAGAACAACTTTTGTGGTGTCTTTCAGATGCCTACCAAGGTAGTGTAAAAACTACCAGGAGAACTCCTGTCTGGCACCTTCCCCGGTGGAGTTGTGCATGGGGTGTGTTTGGAACATTTTGTCACCGGCCGAGTCCAAAATTCAGCGGTTCCCCATCTCAGCCCAGAAAGCAGGTAGAACAACTTTTGTGGTGCCTTTCAGATGCCTACCAAGGTAGTGTAAAAACTACCAAGAGAACTCCTGTCTGGCACCTTCCCCGGTGGAGTTGTGCATGGGGTGTGTTTGGAACATTTTGTCACCGGCCGACTCCAAAATTCAGCGTTTCCCCATCTCAGCCCAGAAAGCAGGTACAACAACTTTTCTTGTGCCTTTCAGCTGCCTACCAAGGTAGTGTAAAAACTACCAAAAGAATTCGTTCCTGGCACCTTCCCCGGTGGAGTTGTGCATGGGGTGTGTTTGGAATATTTTGTCACCGGCCGAGTCCAAAATTCAGCGGTTCCCCATCTCAGCCCAGAAAGCAGGTAGAACAAGTTTTGTGGTGTCTTTCAAATGCCTACCAAGGTAGTGTAAAAACTACCAGGAGAACTCCTGTCTGGCACCTTCCCCGGTGGAGTTGTGCATGGGGTGTGTTTGGAACATTTTGTCACCAGCCGAGTCCAAAATTCAGCGGTTCCCCATGTCAGCCCAGAAAGCAGGTAGAACAACTTTTGTGCTGTCTTTTAGATGCCTACCAAGGTAGTGTAAAAACTACCAGGAGAACTCCTGTCTGGCACCTTCCCCGGTGGAGTTGTGCATGGGGTGTGTTTGGAACATTTTGTCACCGGCCGAGTCCAAAATTCAGCGTTTCCCCATCTCAAACCAGAAAGCAGGAAGAACAACTTTTGTGGTGCCTTTCAAATGCCTACCAAGGTAGTGTAAAAACTACCAGGAGAACTCCTGTCTGGCACCTTCCCCGGTGGAGTTGTGCATGGGGTGTGTTTGGAACATTTTGTCACCAGCCGACTCCAAAATTCAGCGTTTCCCCATCTCAGCCCAGAAAGCAGGTAGAACAACTTTTGTGGTGTCTTTCAGATGCCTACCAAGGTAGTGTAAAAACTACCAGGAGAACTCCTGTCTGGCACCTTCCCCGGTGGAGTTGTGCATGGGGTGTGTTTGGAACATTTTGTCACCGGCCGAGTCCAAAATTCAGCGTTTCCCCATCTCAGCCCAGAAAGCAGGTAGAACAACTTTTGTGGTGTCTTTCAGATGCCTACCAAGGTAGTGTAAAAACTACCAAGAGAACTCCTGTCTGGCACCTTCCGTGGTGGAGTTGTGCATGGGGTGTGTTTGGAACATTTTGTCACCGGCCGACTCCAAAATTCAGCGTTTCCCCATCTCAGCCCACAAAGCAGGTACAACAACTTTTCTTGTGCCTTTCAGCTGCCTACCAAGGTAGTGTAAAAACTACCAAAAGAATTCGTTCCTGGCACCTTCCCCGGTGGAGTTGTGCATGGGGTGTGTTTGGAACATTTTGTCACCGGCCGAGTCCAAAATTCAGCGGTTCCCCATCTCAGCCCAGAAAGCAGGTAGAACAAGTTTTGTGGTGTCTTTCAAATGCCTACCAAGGTAGTGTAAAAACTACCAGGAGAACTCCTGTCTGGCACCTTCCCCGGTGGAGTTGTGCATGGGGTGTGTTTGGAACATTTTGTCACCAGCCGACTCCAAAATTCAGCGGTTCCCCATGTCAGCCCAGAAAGCAGGAAGAACAACTTTTGTGGTGCCTTTCAAATGCCTACCAAGGTAGTGTAAAAACTACCAGGAGAACTCCTGTCTGGCCCCCCGGTGGAGTTGTGCATGGGGTGTTTTTGGAACATTTTGTCACCAGCCGACTCCAAAATTCAGCGTTTCCCCATCTCAGCCCAGAAAGCAGGTAGAACAACTTTTGTGCTGTCTTTTAGATGCCTACCAAGGTAGTGTAAAAACTACCAACAGAATTCGTTCCTGGCACCTTCCCCGGTGGAGTTGTGCATGGGGTGTCTGTGAAACATTTTGTCACCAGCCGAGTCCAAAATTCAGCGGTTCCCCATCTCAGCCCAGAAAGCAGGTACAACAACTTTTGTGGTGCCTTTCAGATGCCTACCAAGGTAGTGTAAAAACTACCAAGAGAACTCCTGTCTGGCACCTTCCGTGGTGGAGTTGTGCATGGGGTGTGTTTGGAACATTTTGTCACCGGCCGACTCCAAAATTCAGCGTTTCCCCATCTCAGCCCACAAAGCAGGTACAACAACTTTTCTTGTGCCTTTCAGCTGCCTACCAAGGTAGTGTAAAAACTACCAAAAGAATTCGTTCCTGGCACCTTCCCCGGTGGAGTTGTGCATGGGGTGTGTTTGGAACATTTTGTCACCGGCCGAGTCCAAAATTCAGCGATTCCCCATCTCAGCCCAGCAAGCAGGTAGAACAAGTTTTGTGGTGTCTTTCAAATGACTACCAAGGTAGTGTAAAAACTACCAGGAGAACTCCTGTCTGGCACCTTCCCCGGTGGAGTTGTGCATGGGGTGTGTTTGGAACATTTTGTCACCGGCCGACTCCAAAATTCAGCGGTTCCCCATCTCAGCCCAGAAAGCAGGTACAACAACTTTTCTTGTGCCTTTCAGCTGCCTATCAAGGTAGTGTAAAAATTACCAACAGAATTCGTTCCTGGCTCCTTCCCCGGTGGAGTTGTGCATGGGGTGTCTGTGGAACATTTTGTCACCGGCCGAGTCCAAAATTCAGCGTTTCCCCATCTCAGCCCAGAAAGCAGGTAGAACAACTTTTGTGGTGTCTTTCAGATGCCTACCGGAGCAATGTAAAAACTACCAGGAGAACTCCTGTCTGGCACCTTCCCCGGTGGAATTGTGCATGGGGTGTGTTTGGAACATTTTGTCACCGGCCGAGTCCAAAATTCAGCGATTCCCCATCTCAGCCCAGAAAGCAGGTAGAACAACTTTTCTGGTGTCTTTCAGATGCCTACCAAGGTAGTGTAAAAACTACCAGGAGAACTCCTGTCTGGCACCTTCCGTGGTGGAGTTGTGCATGGGGTGTGTTTGGAACATTTTGTCACCAGCCGACTCCAAAATTCAGCGGTTCCCCATCTCAGCCCACAAAGCAGGTAGAACAACTTTTGTGGTGTCTTTCAGATGCCTACCGGAGCAATGTAAAAACTACCAAGAGAACTCCTGTCTGGCACCTTCCCCGGTGGAGTTGTGCATGGGGTGTGTTTGGAACATTTTGTCACCGGCCGAGTCCAAAATTCAGCGTTTCCCCATCTCAGCCCAGAAAGCAGGTAGAACAACTTTTGTGGTGTCTTTCAGATGCCTACCAAGGTAGTGTAAAAACTACTAAGAGAACTCCTGTCTGGCACCTTCCGTGGTGGAGTTGTGCATGGGGTGTGTTTGGAACATTTTGTCACCGGCCGAGTCCAAAATTCAGCGGTCCCCCATCTCAGCCCAGAAAGCAGGTACAACAACTTTTCTTGTGCCTTTCAGCTGCCTACCAAGGTAGTGTAAAAACTACCAAAAGTATTCGTTCCTGGCACCTTCCCCGGTGGAGTTGTGCATGGGGTGTGTTTGGAACATTTTGTCACCGGCCGACTCCAAAATTCAGCGTTTCCCCATCTCAGCCCAGAAAGCAGGAAGAACAACTTTTGTGGTGCCTTTCAGCTGCCTACCAAGGTAGTGTAAAAACTACCAACAGAATTCGTTCCTGGCACCTTCCCCGGTGGAGTTGTGCATGGGGTGTGTTTGGAACATTTTGTCACCAGCCGAGTCCAAAATTCAGCGTTTCCCCATCTCAGCCCAGAAAGCAGGTAGAACAACTTTTGTGGTGCCTTTCAGCTGCCTACCAAGGTAGTGTAAAAACTACCAAGAGAACTCCTTTCTGGCACCTTCCCCGGTGGAGTTGTGCATGGGGTGTGTTTGGAACATTTTGTCACCGGCCGACTCCAAAATTCAGCGTTTCCCCATCTCAGCCCACAAAGCAGGTACAACAACTTTTCTTGTGCCTTTCAGCTGCCTACCAAGGTAGTGTAAAAACTACCAAAAGAATTCATTCCTGGCACCTTCCCCGGTGGAGTTGTGCATGGGGTGTGTTTGGAACATTTTGTCACCGGCCGACTCCAAAATTCAGCGGTTCCCCATCTCAGCCCAGAAAGCAGGTAGAACAACTTTTGTGGTGCCTTTCAAATGCCTACCAAGGTAGTGTAAAAACTACCAGGAGAACTCCTGTCTGGCACCTTCCCCGGTGGAGTTGTGCAGGGGGTGTGTTTGGAACATTTTGTTACCGGCCGACTCCAAAATTCAGCGTTTCCCCATCTCAGCCCAGAAAGCAGGTAGAACAACTTTTGTGGTGTCTTTTAGATGCCTACCAAGGTAGTGTAAAAACTACCAAGAGAACTCCTGTCTGGCACCTTCCCCGGTGGAGTTGTGCAGGGGGTGTGTTTGGAACATTTTGTCACCAGCCGACTCCAAAATTCAGCGGTTCCCCATCTCAGCCCAGAAAGCAGGTAGAACAACTTTTGTGGTGCCTTTCAAATGCCTACCAAGGTAGTGTAAAAACTACCAGGAGAACTCCTGTCTGGCACCTTCCCCGGTGGAGTTGTGCATGGGGTGTGTTTAGATCATTTTGTCACCAGCCGACTCCAAAATTCAGCGGTTCCCCATCTCAGCCCAGAAAGCAGGTAGAACAACTTTTGTGGTGTCTTTCAGATGCCTACCAAGGTAGTGTAAAAACTACCAGGAGAACTCCTGTCTGGCACCTTCCCCGGTGGAGTTGTGCATGGGGTGTGTTTGGAACATTTTGACACCAGCCGACTCCAAAATTCAGCGTTTCCCCATCTCAGCCCAGAAAGCAGGTAGAACAACTTTTGTGGTGTCTTTCAGATGCCTACCAAGGTAGTGTAAAAACTACCAGGAGAACTCCTGTCTGGCACCTTCCCCGGTGGAGTTGTGCATGGGGTGTGTTTGGAACATTTTGTCACCAGCCGACTCCAAAATTCAGCGTTTCCCCATCTCAGCCCAGAAAGCAGGTAGAACAACTTTTCTGGTGTCTTTCAGATGCCTACCAAGGTAGTGTAAAAACTACCAGGAGAACTCCTGTCTGGCACCTTCCCCGGTGGAGTTGTGCATGGGGTGTGTTTGGAACATTTTATCACCAGCCGAGTCCAAAATTCAGCGTTTCCCCATCTCAGCCCAGAAAGCAGGTACAACAACTTTTGTGGTGTCTTTCAGCTGCCTACCGGAGCAATGTAAAAACTACCAGGAGAACTCCTGTCTGGCACCTTCCCCGGTGGAGTTGTGCATGGGGTGTGTTTGGAACATTTTGTCACCAGCCGACTCCAAAATTCAGCGGTTCCCCATCTCAGCCCAGAAAGCAGGTAGAACAACTTTTGTGGTGCCTTTCAGATGCCTACCAAGGTAGTGTAAAAACTACTAAGAGAACTCCTGTCTGGCACCTTCCCCGGTGGAGTTGTGCATGGGGTGTGTTTGGAACATTTTGTCACCGGCCGACTCCAAAATTCAGCGTTTCCCCATCTCAGCCCAGAAAGCAGGAAGAACAACTTTTGTGGTGCCTTTCAAATGCCTACCAAGGTAGTGTAAAAACTACCAAAAGAATTCGTTCCTGGCACCTTCCCCGGTGGAGTTGTGCATGGGGTGTGTTTGGAACATTTTGTCACCGGCCGAGTCCAAAATTCAGCGTTTCCCCATCTCAGCCCAGAAAGCAGGTAGAACAACTTTTGTGGTGTCTTTCAGATGCCTACCGGAGTAATGTAAAAACTACCAGGAGAACTCCTGTCTGGCACCTTCCGTGGTGGAGTTGAGCATGGGGTGTGTTTGGAACATTTTGTCACCAGCCGAGTCCAAAATTCAGCGGTTCCCCATCTCAGCCCAGAAAGCAGGTAGAACAACTTTTGTGGTGTCTTTCAGATGCCTACCAAGGTAGTGTAAAAACTACCAGGAGAACTCCTGTCTGGCACCTTCCCCGGTGGAGTTGTGCATGGGGTGTGTTTGGAACATTTTGTCACCGGCCGACTCCAAAATTCAGCGTTTCCCCATCTCAGCCCAGAAAGCAGGAAGAAAAACTTTTGTGGTGCCTTTCAAATGCCTACCAAGGTAGTGTAAAAACTACCAAAAGAATTCGTTCCTGGCACCTTCCCCGGTGGAGTTGTGCATGGGGTGTGTTTGGAACATTTTGTCACCGGCCGAGTCCAAAACTCAGCGTTTCCCCATCTCAGCCCAGAAAGCAGGAAGAACAACTTTTGTGGTGCCTTTCAGATGCCTACCAAGGTAGTGTAAAAACTACCAGGAGAACTCCTGTCTGGCACCTTCCCCGGTGGAGTTGTGCATGCGGTGTGTTTGGAACATTTTGTCACCAGCCGACTCCAAAATTCAGCGGTTCCCCATCTCAGCCCAGAAAGCAGGTACAACAACTTTTGTGGTGTCTTTCTGATGCCTACCAAGGTAGTGTAAAAACTACCAACAGAATTCGTTCCTGGCACCTTCCCCGGTGGAGTTGTGCATGGGGTGTGTTTGGAACATTTTGTCACCAGCCGAGTCCAAAATTCAGCGGTTCCCCATCTCAGCCCACAAAGCAGGTACAACAACTTTTCTTGTGCCTTTCAGATGCCTACCAAGGTAGTGTAAAAACTACCAACAGAATTCGTTCCTGGCACCTTCCCCGGTGGAGTTGTGCATGGGGTGTCTGTGGAACATTTTGTCACCGGCCGAGTCCAAAATTCAGCGGTTCCCCATCTCAGCCCAGAAAGCAGGTAGAACAACTTTTGTGGTGTCTTTCAGATGCCTACCGGAGCAATGTAAAAACTACCAGGAGAACTCCTGTCTGGCACCTTCCCCGGTGGAGTTGTGCATGGGTTGTGTTTGGAACATTTTGTCACCAGCCGACTCCAAAATTCAGCGATTCCCCATCTCAGCCCAGAAAGCAGGTAGAACAACTTTTGTGGTGTCTTTCAGATGCCTACCAAGGTAGTGTAAAAACTACCAGGAGAACTCCTGCCTGGCACCTTCCCCGGTGGAGTTGTGCATGGGGTGTGTTTGGAACATTTTGTCACCGGCCGAGTCCAAAATTCAGCGATTCCCCATCTCAGCCCAGAAAGCAGGTACAACAACTTTTGTGGTGTCTTTCAGATGCCTACCAAGGTAGTGTAAAAACTACCAAGAGAACTCCTGTCTGGCACCTTCCGTGGTGGAGTTGTGCATGGGGTGTGTTTGGAACATTTTGTCACCGGCCGACTCCAAAATTCAGCGGTTCCCCATCTCAGCCCAGAAAGCAGGTAGAACAAGTTTTGTGGTGTCTTTCAAATGCCTACCAAGGTAGTGTAAAAACTACCAGGAGAACTCCTGTCTGGCACCTTCCCCGGTGGAGTTGTGCATGCGGTGTGTTTGGAACATTTTGTCACCAGCCGACTCCAAAATTCAGCTGTTCCCCATCTCAGCCCAGAAAGCAGGTAGAACAACTTTTGTGGTGCCTTTCAGCTGCCTACCAAGGTAGTGTAAAAACTACCAACAGAATTCGTTCCTGGCACCTTCCCCGGTGGAGTTGTGCATGGGGTGTGTTTGGAACATTTTGTCACCGGCCGACTCCAAAATTCAGCGGTTCCCCATCTCAGCCCAGAAAGCAGGTAGAACAACTTTTGTGGTGTCTTTCAGATGCCTACCAAGGTAGTGTAAAAACTACCAGGAGAACTCCTGTCTGGCACCTTCCCCGGTGGAGTTGTGCATGGGGTGTGTTTGGAACATTTTGTCACCAGCCGAGTCCAAAATTCAGCGTTTCCCCATCTCAGCCCAGAAAGCAGGTAGAACAACTTTTGTGGTGTCTTTCAGCTGCCTACCGGAGCAATGTAAAAACTACCAGGAGAACTCCTGTCTGGCACCTTCCGTGGTGGAGTTGTGCATGGGGTGTGTTTGGAACATTTTGTCACCAGCCGAGTCCAAAATTCAGCGGTTCCCCATCTCAGCCCAGAAAGCAGGTAGAACAACTTTTGTGGTGCCTTTTAGATGCCTACCAAGGTAGTGTAAAAACTACTAAGAGAACTCCTGTCTGGCACCTTCCCCGGTGGAGTTGTGCATGGGGTGTGTTTGGAACATTTTGTCACCGGCCGACTCCAAAATTCAGCGTTTCCCCATCTCAGCCCAGAAAGCAGGTAGAACAACTTTTGTGGTGTCTTTCAGCTGCCTACCAAGGTAGTGTAAAAACTACCAAAAGAATTCGTTCCTGGCACCTTCCCCGGTGGAGTTGTGCATGGGGTGTGTTTGGAACATTTTGTCACCGGCCGAGTCCAAAATTCAGCGTTTCCCCATCTCAGCCCAGAAAGCAGGTAGAACAACTTTTGTGGTGTCTTTCAGATGCCTACCGGAGCAATGTAAAAACTACCAGGAGAACTCCTGTCTGGCACCTTCCGTGGTGGAGTTGAGCATGGGGTGTGTTTGGAACATTTTGTCACCAGCCGAGTCCAAAATTCAGCGGTTCCCCATCTCAGCCCAGAAAGCAGGTAGAACAACTTTTGTGGTGCCTTTTAGATGCCTACCAAGGTAGTGTAAAAACTACTAAGAGAACTCCTGTCTGGCACCTTCCCCGGTGGAGTTGTGCATGGGGTGTGTTTGGAACATTTTGTCACCGGCCGACTCCAAAATTCAGCGTTTCCCCATCTCAGCCCAGAAAGCAGGAAGAAAAACTTTTGTGGTGCCTTTCAAATGCCTACCAAGGTAGTGTAAAAACTACCAAAAGAATTCGTTCCTGGCACCTTCCCCGGTGGAGTTGTGCATGCGGTGTGTTTGGAACATTTTGTCACCAGCCGACTCCAAAATTCAGCGGTTCCCCATCTCAGCCCAGAAAGCAGGTACAACAACTTTTGTGGTGCCTTTCAGCTGCCTACCAAGGTACTGTAAAAACTACCAACAGAATTCGTTCCTGGCACCTTCCCCGGTGGAGTTGTGCATGGGGTGTGTTTGGAACATTTTGTCACCGGCCGACTCCAAAATTCAGCGGTTCCCCATCTCAGCCCAGAAAGCAGGTAGAACAACTTTTGTGGTGTCTTTCAAATGCCTACCAAGGTAGTGTAAAAACTACCAGGAGAACTCCTGTCTGGCACCTTCCCCGGTGGAGTTGTGCATGGGGTGTGTTTGGAACATTTTGTCACCAGCCGACTCCAAAATTCAGCGTTTCCCCATCTCAGCCCAGAAAGCAGGTAGAACAACTTTTGTGGTGCCTTTCAGATGCCTACCAAGGTAGCAATGTAAAAACTACCAGGAGAACTCCTGTCTGGCTCCTTCCCCGGTGGAGTTGTACATGGGGTGTGTTTGGAACATTTTGTCACCAGCCGAGTCCAAAATTCAGCGGTTCCCCATCTCAGCCCACAAAGCAGGTACAACAACTTTTCTTGTGCCTTTCAGCTGCCTACCAAGGTAGTGTAAAAACTACCAACAGAATTCATTCCTGGCACCTTCCCCGGTGGAGTTGTGCATGGGGTGTCTGTGGAACATTTTGTCACCGGCCGAGTCCAAAATTCAGCGGTTCCCCATCTCAGCCCAGAAAGCAGGTAGAACAACTTTTGTGGTGTCTTTCAGATGCCTACCGGAGCAATGTAAAAACTACCAGGAGAACTCCTGTCTGGCACCTTCCCCGGTGGAGTTGTGCATGGGGTGTGTTTGGAACATTTTGTCACCAGCCGACTCCAAAATTCAGCGATTCCCCATCTCAGCCCAGAAAGCAGGTAGAACAACTTTTGTGGTGTCTTTCAGATGCCTACCAAGGTAGTGTAAAAACTACCAGGAGAACTCCTGCCTGGCACCTTCCCCGGTGGAGTTGTGCATGGGGTGTGTTTGGAACATTTTGTCACCGGCCGAGTCCAAAATTCAGCGATTCCCCATCTCAGCCCAGAAAGCAGGTAGAACAACTTTTGTGGTGTCTTTCAGATGCCTACCAAGGTAGTGTAAAAACTACCAGGAGAACTCCTGTCTGGCACCTTCCGTGGTGGAGTTGTGCATGGGGTGTGTTTGGAACATTTTGTCACCAGCCGACTCCAAAATTCAGCGGTTCCCCATCTCAGCCCACAAAGCAGGTAGAACAACTTTTGTGGTGCCTTTCAGCTGCCTACCAAGGTAGTGTAAAAACTACCAAGAGAACTCCTGTCTGGCACCTTCCCCGGTGGAGTTGTGCATGGGGTGTGTTTGGAACATTTTGTCACCGGCCGACTCCAAAATTCAGCGGTTCCCCATCTCAGCCCAGAAAGCAGGTAGAACAACTTTTGTGGTGTCTTTCAGATGCCTACCGGAGCAATGTAAAAACTACCAGGAGAACTCTTGTCTGGCACCTTCCCCGGTGGAGTTGTGCAGGGGGTGTGTTTGGAACATTTTGTCACCAGCCGACTCCAAAATTCAGCGGTTCCCCATCTCAGCCCAGAAAGCAGGTAGAACAACTTTTGTGGTGTCTTTCAGATGCCTGCCAAGGTAGTGTAAAAACTACCAGGAAGAACTCCTGTCTGGCACCTTCCCCGGTGGAGTTGTGCATGGGGTGTGTTTGGAACATTTTGTCACCGGCCGACTCCAAAATTCAGCGTTTCCCCATCTCAGCCCAGAAAGCAGGTAGAACAACTTTTGTGGTGTCTTTCAGATGCCTACCAAGGTAGTGTAAAAACTACCAGGAGAACTCCTGTCTGGCACCTTCCCCGGTGGAGTTGTGCATGGGGTGTGTTTGGAACATTTTGTCACCGGCCGACTCCAAAATTCAGCGGTTCCCCATCTCAGCCCAGAAAGCAGGTAGAACAAGTTTTGTGGTGTCTTTCAAATGCCTACCAAGGTAGTGTAAAAACTACCAGGAGAACTCCTGTCTGGCACCTTCCCCGGTGGAGTTGTGCATGCGGTGTGTTTGGAACATTTTGTCACCAGCCGACTCCAAAATTCAGCGGTTCCCCATCTCAGCCCAGAAAGCAGGTACAACAACTTTTGTGGTGTCTTTCTGATGCCTACCAAGGTAGTGTAAAAACTACCAACAGAATTCGTTCCTGGCACCTTCCCCGGTGGAGTTGTGCATGGGGTGTGTTTGGAACATTTTGTCACCGGCCGACTCCAAAATTCAGCGGTTCCCCATCTCAGCCCAGAAAGCAGGTAGAACAACTTTTGTGGTGTCTTTCAAATGCCTACCAAGGTAGTGTAAAAACTACCAGGAGAACTCCTGTCTGGCACCTTCCCCGGTGGAGTTGTGCATGGGGTGTGTTTGGAACATTTTGTCACCAGCCGACTCCAAAATTCAGCGGTTCCCCATCTCAGCCCAGAAAGCAGGTAGAACAACTTTTGTGGTGCCTTTCAGCTGCCTACCAAGGTAGTGTAAAAACTACCAACAGAATTCGTTCCTGGCACCTTCCCCGGTGGAGTTGTGCATGGGGTGTGTTTGGAACATTTTGTCACCAGCCGAGTCCAAAATTCAGCGTTTCCCCATCTCAGCCCAGAAAGCAGGAAGAACAACTTTTGTGGTGTCTTTCAGATGCCTACCAAGGTAGTGTAAAAACTACAAGGAGAACTCCTGTCTGGCACCTTCCGTGGTGGAGTTGTGCATGGGGTGTGTTTGGAACATTTTGTCACCGGCCGAGTCCAAAATTCAGCGTTTCCCCATCTCAGCCCAGAAAGCAGGTACAACAACTTTTGTGGTGTCTTTCAGATGCCTACCAAGGTAGTGTAAAAACTACCAGGAGAACTCCTTTCTGGCACCTTCCCCGGTGGAGTTGTGCATGGGGTGTGTTTGGAACATTTTGTCACCAGCCGAGTCCAAAATTCAGCGTTTCCCCATCTCAGCCCACAAAGCAGGTAGAACAACTTTTGTGGTGTCTTTCAGCTGCCTACCAAGGTAGTGTAAAAACTACCAAAAGAATTCGTTCCTGGCACCTTCCGTGGTGGAGTTGTGCATGGGGTGTGTTTGGAACATTTTGTCACCGGCCGACTCCAAAATTCAGCGGTTCCCCATCTCAGCCCAGAAAGCAGGTAGAAAAAGTTTTGTGGTGTCTTTCAAATGCCTACCAAGGTAGTGTAAAAACTACCAGGAGAACTCCTGTCTGGCACCTTCCCCGGTGGAGTTGTGCATGCGGTGTGTTTGGAACATTTTGTCACCAGCCGACTCCAAAATTCAGCGGTTCCCCATCTCAGCCCAGAAAGCAGGTACAACAACTTTTGTGGTGCCTTTCTGATGCCTACCAAGGTAGTGTAAAAACTACCAAGAGAACTCCTGTCTGGCACCTTCCCCGGTGGAGTTGTGCATGCGGTGTGTTTGGAACATTTTGTCACCGGCCGAGTCCAAAATTCAGCGGTTCCCCATCTCAGCCCAGAAAGCAGGTAGAACAACTTTTGTGGTGTCTTTCAGATGCCTACCGGAGCAATGTAAAAACTACCAGGAGAACTCTTGTCTGGCACCTTCCCCGGTGGAGTTGTGCATGGGGTGTGTTTGGAACATTTTGTCACCAGCCGACTCCAAAATTCAGCGGTTCCCCATCTCAGCCCAGAAAGCAGGTAGAACAACTTTTGTGGTGTCTTTCAGATGCCTGCCAAGGTAGTGCAAAAACTACCAGGAAGAACTCCTGTCTGGCACCTTCCCCGGTGGAGTTGTGCATGGGGTGTGTTTGGAACATTTTGTCACCGGCCGACTCCAAAATTCAGCGATTCCCCATCTCAGCCCAGAAAGCAGGTAGAACAACTTTTGTGGTGTCTTTCAGATGCCTACCAAGGTAGTGTAAAAACTACCAAAAGAATTCGTTCCTGGCACCTTCCGTGGTGGAGTTGTGCATGGGGTGTGTTTGGAACATTTTGTCACCAGCCGACTCCAAAATTCAGCGTTTCCCCATCTCAGCCCAGAAAGCAGGTAGAACAACTTTTGTGGTGCCTTTCAGCTGCCTACCAAGGTAGTGTAAAAACTACCAGGAGAACTCCTGTCTGGCACCTTCCGTGGTGGAGTTGTGCATGGGGTGTGTTTGGAACATTTTGTCACCGGCCGACTCCAAAATTCAGCGGTTCCCCATCTCAGCCCAGAAAGCAGGTAGAACAACTTTTGTGGTGTCTTTCAAATGCCTACCAAGGTAGTGTAAAAACTACCAGGAGAACTCCTGTCTGGCACCTTCCGTGGTGGAGTTGTGCATGGGGTGTGTTTGGAACATTTTGTCACCGGCCGAGTCCAAAATTCAGCGATTCCCCATCTCAGCCCAGAAAGCAGGTAGAACAACTTTTGTGGTGTCTTTCAGATGCCTACCAAGGTAGTGTAAAAACTACTAAGAGAACTCCTGTCTGGCACCTTCCCCGGTGGTGTTGTGCATGGGGTGGTTTTGGAACATTTTGTCACCAGCCGACTCCAAAATTCAGCGTTTCCCCATCTCAGCCCAGAAAGCAGGTAGAACAACTTTTGTGGTGTCTTTCAAATGCCTACCAAGGTAGTGTAAAAACTACCAGGAGAACTCCTGTCTGGCACCTTCCGTGGTGGAGTTGTGCATGGGGTGTGTTTTGAACATTTTGTCACCGGCCGACTCCAAAATTCAGCGGTTCCCCATCTCAGCCCAGAAAGCAGGTAGAACAACTTTTGTGGTGTCTTTCAAATGCCTACCAAGGTAGTGTAAGAACTACCAGGAGAACTCCTGTCTGGCACCTTCCGTGGTGGAGTTGTGCATGGGGTGTGTTTTGAACATTTTGTCACCGGCCGAGTCCAAAATTCAGCGTTTCCCCATCTCAGCCCAGAAAGCAGGTAGAACAACTTTTGTGGTGCCTTTCAGCTGCCTACCAAGGTAGTGTAAAAACTACTAAGAGAACTCCTGTCTGGCACCTTCCCCGGTGGAGTTGTGCATGGGGTGTGTTTGGAACATTTTGTCACCGGCCGAGTCCAAAATTCAGCGATTGCCCATCTCAGCCCAGAAAGCAGGTAGAACAACTTCTGTGGTGTCTTTCAGATGCCTACCAAGGTAGTGTAAAAACTACCAGGAGAACTCCTGTCTGGCACCTTCCCCGGTGGAGTTGTGCATGGGGTGTGTTTGGAACATTTTGTCACCGGCCGAGTCCAAAATTCAGCGGTTCCCCATCTCAGCCCAGAAAGCAGGTAGAACAACTTTTGTGGTGCCTTTCAGCTGCCTACCAAGGTAGTGTAAAAACTACCAAGAGAACTCCTTTCTGGCACCTTCCCCGGTGGAGTTGTGCATGGGGTGTGTTTGGAACATTTTGTCACCGGCCGACTCCAAAATTCAGCGGTTCCCCATCTCAGCCCAGAAAGCAGGTACAACAACTTTTCTTGTGCCTTTCAGCTGCCTACCAAGGTAGTGTAAAAACTACCAAAAGAATTCGTTCCTGGCACCTTCCCCGGTGGAGTTGTGCATGGGGTGTGTTTGGAACATTTTGTCAACGGCCGAGTCCAAAATTCAGCGGTTCCCCATCTCAGCCCAGAAAGCAGGTAGAACAACTTTTGTGGTGTCTTTCAGATGCCTACCGGAGCAATGTAAAAACTACCAGGAGAACTCCTGTCTGGCACCTTCCCCGGTGGAGTTGTGCATGGGGTGTGTTTGGAACATTTTGTCACCGGCCGAGTCCAAAATTCAGCGGTTCCCCATCTCAGCCCAGAAAGCAGGTAGAACATCTTTTGTGGTATCTTTCAGATGCCTACCGGAGCAATGTAAAAACTACCAGGAGAACTCCTGTCTGGCACCTTCCCCGGTGGAGTTGTGCATGGGGTGTGTTTGGAACATTTTGTCAACGGCCGACTCCAAAATTCAGCGTTTCCCCATCTCAGCCCAGAAAGCAGGTAGAACAACTTTTGTGGTGTCTTTCAGATGCCTACCAAGGTAGTGTAAAAACTACCAGGAGAACTCCTGTCTGGCACCTTCCGTGGTGGAGTTGTGCATGGGGTGTGTTTGGAACATTTTGTCACCAGCCGAGTCCAAAATTCAGCGTTTCCCCATCTCAGCCCAGAAAGCAGGTAGAACAACTTTTGTGGTGTCTTTCAGATGCCTACCAAGGTAGTGTAAAAACTACCAAGAGAACTCCTGTCTGGCACCTTCCCCGGTGGAGTTGTGCATGGGGTGTGTTTGGAACATTTTGTCACCGGCCGAGTCCAAAATACAGCGATTCCCCATCTCAGCCCAGAAAGCAGGTAGAACAACTTTTGTGGTGTCTTTCAGATGCCTACCAAGGTAGTGTAAAAACTACCAGGAGAACTCCTGTCTGGCACCTTCCCCGGTGGAGTTGTGCATGGGGTGTGTTTGGAACATTTTGTCACCGGCCGAGTCCAAAATTCAGCGGTTCCCCATCTCAGCCCAGAAAGCAGGTAGAACAACTTTTGTGGTGCCTTTCAGCTGCCTACCAAGGTAGTGTAAAAACTACCAAGAGAACTCCTGTCTGGCACCTTCCCCGGTGGAGTTGTGCATGGGGTGTGTTTGGAACATTTTGTCAACGGCCGACTCCAAAATTCAGCTGTTCCCCATCTCAGCCCAGAAAGCAGGTAGAACAACTTTTGTGGTGTCTTTCAGATGCCTACCGGAGCAATGTAAAAACTACCAGGAGAACTCCTGTCTGGCACCTTCCCCGGTGGAGTTGTACATGGGGTGTGTTTGGAACATTTTGTCACCAGCCGACTCCAAAATTCAGCGGTTCCCCATCTCAGCCCAGAAAGCAGGTAGAACAACTTTTGTGGTGTCTTTCAGCTGCCTACCAAGGTAGTGTAAAAACTACCAAGAGAACTCCTGTCTGGCACCTTCCCCGGTGGAGTTGTGCATGGGGTGTGTTTGGAACATTTTGTCACCGGCCGACTCCAAAATTCAGCGTTTCCCCATCTCAGCCCAGAAAGCAGGTAGAACAACTTTTGTGGTGTCTTTCAGATGCCTACCGGAGCAATGTAAAAACTACCAGGAGAACTCCTGTCTGGCACCTTCCGTGGTGGAGTTGTGCATGGGGTGTGTTTGGAACATTTTGTCAACGGCCGTGTCCAAAATTCAGCGGTTCCCCATCTCAGCCCAGAAAGCAGGTAGAACATCTTTTGTGGTATCTTTCAGATGCCTACCGGAGCAATGTAAAAACTAACAGGAGAACTCCTGTCTGGCACCTTCCCCGGTGGAGTTGTGCAGGGGGTGTGTTTGGAACATTTTGTCACCAGCCGAGTCCAAAATTCAGCGGTTCCCCATCTCAGCCCAGAAAGCAGGTAGAACATCTTTTGTGGTGCCTTTCAGCTGCCTACCAAGGTAGTGTAAAAACTACCAACAGAATTCGTTCCTGGCACCTTCCCCGGTGGAGTTGTGCATGGGGTGTGTTTGGAACATTTTGTCACCAGCCGAGTCCAAAATTCAGCGTTTCCCCATCTCAGCCCAGAAAGCAGGTAGAACAACTTTTGTGGTGTCTTTCAGATACCTACCAAGGTAGTGTAAAAACTACTAAGAGAACTCCTGTCTGGCACCTTCCCCGGTGGAGTTGTGCATGGGGTGTGTTTGGAACATTTTGTCAACGGCCGAGTCCAAAATTCAGCGATTCCCCATCTCAGCCCAGAAAGCAGGTAGAACAACTTTTGTGGTGCCTTTCAGATGCCTACCAAGGTAGTGTAAAAACTACCAAGAGAACTCCTGTCTGGCACCTTCCCCGGTGGAGTTGTGCATGGGGTGTGTTTGGAACATTTTGTCACCGGCCGACTCCAAAATTCAGCGTTTCCCCATCTCAGCCCAGAAAGCAGGTAGAACAACTTTTGTGGTGTCTTTCAGATGCCTACCGGAGCAATGTAAAAACTACCAGGAGAACTCCTGTCTGGCACCTTCCCCGGTGGAGTTGTGCATGGGGTGTGTTTGGAACATTTTGTCACCAGCCGACTCCAAAATTCAGCGGTTCCCCATCTCAGCCCAGAAAGCAGGTGGAACAACTTTTGTGGTGCCTTTCGGCTGCCTACCAAGGTAGTGTAAAAACTACCAAGAGAACTCCTGTCTGGCACCTTCCCCGGTGGAGTTGTGCATGGGGTGTGTTTGGAACATTTTGTCACCGGCCGACTCCAAAATTCAGCGGTTCCCCATCTCAGCCCAGAAAGCAGGTAGAACAACTTTTGTGGTGTCTTTCAAATGCCTACCAAGGTAGTGTAAAAACTACCAGGAGAACTCCTGTCTGGCACCTTCCCCGGTGGAGTTGTGCATGGGGTGTGTTTGGAACATTTTGTCAACGGCCGAGTCCAAAATTCAGCGGTTCCCCATCTCAGCCCAGAAAGCAGGTAGAACAACTTTTGTGGTGTCTTTCAGATGCCTACCGGAGCAATGTAAAAACTACCAGGAGAACTCCTGTCTGGCACCTTCCCCGGTGGAGTTGTGCAGGGGGTGTGTTTGGAACATTTTGTCACCGGCCGAGTCCAAAATTCAGCGGTTCCCCATCTCAGCCCAGAAAGCAGGTAGAACATCTTTTGTGGTATCTTTCAGATGCCTACCGGAGCAATGTAAAAACTACCAGGAGAACTCCTGTCTGGCACCTTCCCCGGTGGAGTTGTGCAGGGGGTGTGTTTGGAACATTTTGTCACCAGCCGACTCCAAAATTCAGCGGTTCCCCATCTCAGCCCACAAAGCAGGTAGAACAACTTTTGTGGTGCCTTTCAGCTGCCTACCAAGGTAGTGTAAAAACTACCAAGAGAACTCCTGTGTGGCACCTTCCGTGGTGGAGTTGTGCATGGGGTGTGTTTGGAACATTTTGTCAATGGCCGACTCCAAAATTCAGCGGTTCCCCATCTCAGCCCACAAAGCAGGTACAACAACTTTTCTTGTGCCTTTCAGCTGCCTACCAAGGTAGTGTAAAAACTATCAAGAGAACTCCTGTCTGGCACCTTCCCCGGTGGAGTTGTGCATGGGGTGTGTTTGGAACATTTTGTCACCAGCCGAGTCCAAAATTCAGCGTTTCCCCATCTCAGCCCAGAAAGCAGGTAGAACAACTTTTGTGGTGTCTTTCAGATGCCTACCAAGGTAGTGTAAAAACTACTAAGAGAACTCCTGTCTGGCACCTTCCCCGGTGGAGTTGTGCATGGGGTGTGTTTGGAACATTTTGTCACCAGCCGACTCCAAAATTCAGCGATTCCCCATCTCAGCCCAGAAAGCAGGTACAACAACTTTTGTGGTGTCTTTCAGATGCCTACCAAGGTAGTGTAAAAACTACCAAGAGAACTCCTGTCTGGCACCTTCCCCGGTGGAGTTGTGCAGGGGGTGTGTTTGGAACATTTTGTCAACGGCCGACTCCAAAATTCAGCGGTTCCCCATCTCAGCCCAGAAAGCAGGTAGAACAACTTTTGTGGTGTCTTTCAGATGCCTACCAAGGTAGTGTAAAAACTACCAGGAGAACTCCTGTCTGGCACCTTCCCCGGTGGAGTTGTGCATGGGGTGTGTTTGGAACATTTTGTCACCAGCCGACTCCAAAATTCAGCGGTTCCCCATCTCAGCCCAGAAAGCAGGTAGAACAACTTTTGTGGTATCTTTCAGCTGCCTACCAAGGTAGTGTAAAAACTACCAAGAGAACTCCTGTCTGGCACCTTCCCCGGTGGAGTTGTGCATGGGGTGTGTTTGGAACATTTTGTCACCGGCCGACTCCAAAATTCAGCGTTTCCCCATCTCAGCCCAGAAAGCAGGTAGAACAACTTTTGTGGTGTCTTTCAGATGCCTACCGGAGCAATGTAAAAACTACCAGGAGAACTCCTGTCTGGCACCTTCCCCGGTGGAGTTGTGCAGGGGGTGTGTTTGGAACATTTTGTCAACGGCCGTGTCCAAAATTCAGCGGTTCCCCATCTCAGCCCAGAAAGCAGGTAGAACATCTTTTGTGGTATCTTTCAGATGCCTACCGGAGCAATGTAAAAACTAACAGGAGAACTCCTGTCTGGCACCTTCCCCGGTGGAGTTGTGCAGGGGGTGTGTTTGGAACATTTTGTCACCAGCCGACTCCAAAATTCAGCGGTTCCCCATCTCAGCCCAGAAAGCAGGTAGAACAACTTTTGTGGTATCTTTCAGCTGCCTACCAAGGTAGTGTAAAAACTACCAAGAGAACTCCTGTCTGGCACCTTCCCCGGTGGAGTTGTGCATGGGGTGTGTTTGGAACATTTTGTCACCGGCCGACTCCAAAATTCAGCGTTTCCCCATCTCAGCCCAGAAAGCAGGTAGAACAACTTTTGTGGTGTCTTTCAGATGCCTACTGGAGCAATGTAAAAACTACCAGGAGAACTCCTGTCTGGCACCTTCCCCGGTGGAGTTGTGCATGGGGTGTGTTTGGAACATTTTGTCACCAGCCGACTCCAAAATTCAGCGGTTCCCCATCTCAGCCCAGAAAGCAGGTACAACAACTTTTGTGGTGCCTTTCGGCTGCCTACCAAGGTAGTGTAAAAACTACCAAGAGAACTCCTGTCTGGCACCTTCCCCGGTGGAGTTGTGCATGGGGTGTGTTTGGAACATTTTGTCACCGGCCGACTCCAAAATTCAGCGGTTCCCCATCTCAGCCCAGAAAGCAGGTAGAATAACTTTTCTGGTGTCTTTCAAATGCCTACCAAGGTAGTGTAAAAACTACCAGGAGAACTCCTGTCTGGCACCTTCCGTGGTGGAGTTGTGCATGGGGTGTGTTTTGAACATTTTGTCACCGGCCGACTCCAAAATTCAGCGGTTCCCCATCTCAGCCCAGAAAGCAGGTAGAACAACTTTTGTGGTGCCTTTCAGCTGCCTACCAAGGTAGTGTAAAAACTACTAAGAGAACTCCTGTCTGGCACCTTCCCCGGTGGAGTTTTGCATGGGGTGTGTTTGGAACATTTTGTCACCGGCCGAGTCCAAAATTCAGCGATTCCCCATCTCAGCCCAGAAAGCAGGTAGAACAACTTCTGTGGTGTCTTTCAGATGCCTACCAAGGTAGTGTAAAAACTACCAGGAGAACTCCTGTCTGGCACCTTCCCCGGTGGAGTTGTGCATGGGGTGTGTTTGGAACATTTTGTCAACGGCCGAGTCCAAAATTCAGCGGTTCCCCATCTCAGCCCAGAAAGCAGGTAGAACAACTTTTGTGGTGTCTTTCAGATGCCTACCGGAGCAATGTAAAAACTACCAGGAGAACTCCTGTCTGGCACCTTCCCCGGTGGAGTTGTGCAGGGGGTGTGTTTGGAACATTTTGTCACCGGCCGAGTCCAAAATTCAGCGGTTCCCCATCTCAGCCCAGAAAGCAGGTAGAACATCTTTTGTGGTATCTTTCAGATGCCTACCGGAGCAATGTAAAAACTACCAGGAGAACTCCTGTCTGGCACCTTCCCCGGTGGAGTTGTGCAGGGGGTGTGTTTGGAACATTTTGTCACCAGCCGACTCCAAAATTCAGCGGTTCCCCATCTCAGCCCACAAAGCAGGTAGAACAACTTTTGTGGTGCCTTTCAGCTGCCTACCAAGGTAGTGTAAAAACTACCAAGAGAACTCCTGTCTGGCACCTTCCGTGGTGGAGTTGTGCATGGGGTGTGTTTGGAACATTTTGTCAATGGCCGACTCCAAAATTCAGCGGTTCCCCATCTCAGCCCACAAAGCAGGTACAACAACTTTTCTTGTGCCTTTCAGCTGCCTACCAAGGTAGTGTAAAAACTATCAAGAGAACTCCTGTCTGGCACCTTCCCCGGTGGAGTTGTGCATGGGGTGTGTTTGGAACATTTTGTCACCAGCCGAGTCCAAAATTCAGCGTTTCCCCATCTCAGCCCAGAAAGCAGGTAGAACAACTTTTGTGGTGTCTTTCAGATGCCTACCAAGGTAGTGTAAAAACTACTAAGAGAACTCCTGTCTGGCACCTTCCCCGGTGGAGTTGTGCATGGGGTGTGTTTGGAACATTTTGTCACCGGCCGAGTCCAAAATTCAGCGATTCCCCATCTCAGCCCAGAAAGCAGGTAGAACAACTTTTGTGGTGTCTTTCAGATGCCTACCAAGGTAGTGTAAAAACTACCAAGAGAACTCCTGTCTGGCACCTTCCCCGGTGGAGTTGTGCATGGGGTGTGTTTGGAACATTTTGTCAATGGCCGACTCCAAAATTCAGCGGTTCCCCATCTCAGCCCAGAAAGCAGGTAGAACAACTTTTGTGGTGTCTTTCAGATGCCTACCAAGGTAGTGTAAAAACTACCAGGAGAACTCCTGTCTGGCACCTTCCCCGGTGGAGTTGTGCATGGGGTGTGTTTGGAACATTTTGTCACCAGCCGAGTCCAAAATTCAGCGGTTCCCCATCTCAGCCCACAAAGCAGGTACAACAACTTTTCTTGTGCCTTTCAGCTGCCTACCAAGGTAGTGTAAAAACTACCAACAGAATTCGTTCCTGGCACCTTCCCCGGTGGAGTTGTGCATGGGGTGTCTGTGGAACATTTTGTCACCGGCCGAGTCCAAAATTCAGCGGTTCCCCATCTCAGCCCAGAAAGCAGGAAGAACAACTTTTGTGGTGCCTTTCAGCTGCCTACCAAGGTAGTGTAAAAACTACCAGGAGAACTCCTGTCTGGCACCTTCCCCGGTGGAGTTGTGCAGGGGGTGTGTTTGGAACATTTTGTCACCAGCCGACTCCAAAATTCAGCGGTTCCCCATCTCAGCCCAGAAAGCAGGTAGAACAACTTCTGTGGTGTCTTTCAGATGCCTACCAAGGTAGTGTAAAAACTACCAGGAGAACTCCTGTCTGGCACCTTCCCCGGTGGAGTTGTGCAGGGGGTGTGTTTGGAACATTTTGTCACCGGCCGACTCCAAAATTCAGCGGTTCCCCATCTCAGCCCAGAAAGCAGGTAGAACATCTTTTGTGGTATCTTTCAGATGCCTACCGGAGCAATGTAAAAACTACCAGGAGAACTCCTGTCTGGCACCTTCCCCGGTGGAGTTGTGCATGGGGTGTGTTTGGAACATTTTGTCACCAGCCGACTCCAAAATTCAGCGGTTCCCCATCTCAGCCCACAAAGCAGGTAGAACAACTTTTGTGGTGCCTTTCAGCTGCCTACCAAGGTAGTGTAAAAACTACCAAGAGAACTCCTGTCTGGCACCTTCCGTGGTGGAGTTGTGCATGGGGTGTGTTTGGAACATTTTGTCAATGGCCGACTCCAAAATTCAGCGGTTCCCCATCTCAGCCCACAAAGCAGGTACAACAACTTTTCTTGTGCCTTTCAGCTGCCTACCAAGGTAGTGTAAAAACTATCAAGAGAACTCCTGTCTGGCACCTTCCCCGGTGGAGTTGTGCATGGGGTGTGTTTGGAACATTTTGTCACCAGCCGAGTCCAAAATTCAGCGTTTCCCCATCTCAGCCCAGAAAGCAGGTAGAACAACTTTTGTGGTGTCTTTCAGATGCCTACCAAGGTAGTGTAAAAACTACTAAGAGAACTCCTGTCTGGCACCTTCCCCGGTGGAGTTGTGCATGGGGTGTGTTTGGAACATTTTGTCACCGGCCGAGTCCAAAATTCAGCGATTCCCCATCTCAGCCCAGAAAGCAGGTAGAACAACTTTTGTGGTGTCTTTCAGATGCCTACCAAGGTAGTGTAAAAACTACCAAGAGAACTCCTGTCTGGCACCTTCCCCGGTGGAGTTGTGCATGGGGTGTGTTTGGAACATTTTGTCAACGGCCGACTCCAAAATTCAGCGGTTCCCCATCTCAGCCCAGAAAGCAGGTAGAACAACTTTTGTGGTGTCTTTCAGATGCCTACCAAGGTAGTGTAAAAACTACCAGGAGAACTCCTGTCTGGCACCTTCCCCGGTGGAGTTGTGCATGGGGTGTGTTTGGAACATTTTGTCACCAGCCGACTCCAAAATTCAGCGGTTCCCCATCTCAGCCCACAAAGCAGGTACAACAACTTTTCTTGTGCCTTTCAGCTGCCTACCAAGGTAGTGTAAAAACTACCAACAGAATTCGTTCCTGGCACCTTCCCCGGTGGAGTTGTGCATGGGGTGTCTGTGGAACATTTTGTCACCGGCCGAGTCCAAAATTCAGCGGTTCCCCATCTCAGCCCAGAAAGCAGGAAGAACAACTTTTGTGGTGCCTTTCAGCTGCCTACCAAGGTAGTGTAAAAACTACCAAGAGAACTCCTGTCTGGCACCTTCCCCGGTGGAGTTGTGCAGGGGGTGTGTTTGGAACATTTTGTCACCAGCCGACTCCAAAATTCAGCGGTTCCCCATCTCAGCCCAGAAAGCAGGTAGAACAACTTTTGTGGTGCCTTTCAAATGCCTACCAAGGTAGTGTAAAAACTACCAGGAGAACTCCTGTCTGGCACCTTCCCCGGTGGAGTTGTGCATGGGGTGTGTTTGGAACATTTTGTCACCGGCCGACTCCAAAATTCAGCGATTCCCCATCTCAGCCCAGAAAGCAGGTAGAACAACTTTTGTGGTGTCTTTCAGATGCCTACCAAGGTAGTGTAAAAACTACTAAGAGAACTCCTGTCTGGCACCTTCCCCGGTGGAGTTGTGCATGGGGTGTGTTTGGAACATTTTGTCACCGGCCGAGTCCAAAATTCAGCGATTCCCCATCTCAGCCCAGAAAGCAGGTAGAACAACTTCTGTGGTGTCTTTCAGATGCCTACCAAGGTAGTGTAAAAACTACCAGGAGAACTCCTGTCTGGCACCTTCCCCGGTGGAGTTGTGCAGGGGGTGTGTTTGGAACATTTTGTCACCGGCCGAGTCCAAAATTCAGCGGTTCCCCATCTCAGCCCAGAAAGCAGGTAGAACATCTTTTGTGGTATCTTTCAGATGCCTACCGGAGCAATGTAAAAACTACCAGGAGAACTCCTGTCTGGCACCTTCCCCGGTGGAGTTGTGCAGGGGGTGTGTTTGGAACATTTTGTCACCAGCCGACTCCAAAATTCAGCGGTTCCCCATCTCAGCCCACAAAGCAGGTAGAACAACTTTTGTGGTGCCTTTCAGCTGCCTACCAAGGTAGTGTAAAAACTACCAAGAGAACTCCTGTCTGGCACCTTCCGTGGTGGAGTTGTGCATGGGGTGTGTTTGGAACATTTTGTCAATGGCCGACTCCAAAATTCAGCGGTTCCCCATCTCAGCCCACAAAGCAGGTACAACAACTTTTGTGGTGCCTTTCAGCTGCCTACCAAGGTAGTGTAAAAACTATCAAGAGAACTCCTGTCTGGCACCTTCCCCGGTGGAGTTGTGCATGGGGTGTCTGAGGAACATTTTGTCACCAGCCGAGTCCAAAATTCAGCGTTTCCCCATCTCAGCCCAGAAAGCAGGTAGAACAACTTTTGTGGTGTCTTTCAGATGCCTACCAAGGTAGTGTAAAAACTACTAAGAGAACTCCTGTCTGGCACCTTCCCCGGTGGAGTTGTGCATGGGGTGTGTTTGGAACATTTTGTCACCGGCCGAGTCCAAAATTCAGCGATTCCCCATCTCAGCCCAGAAAGCAGGTAGAACAACTTTTCTGGTGTCTTTCAGATGCCTACCAAGGTAGTGTAAAAACTACCAAGAGAACTCCTGTCTGGCACCTTCCCCGGTGGAGTTGTGCATGGGGTGTGTTTGGAACATTTTGTCAACGGCCGACTCCAAAATTCAGCGGTTCCCCATCTCAGCCCAGAAAGCAGGTAGAACAACTTTTGTGGTGTCTTTCAGATGCCTACCGGAGCAATGTAAAAACTACCAGGAGAACTCCTGTCTGGCACCTTCCCCGGTGGAGTTGTGCATGGGGTGTGTTTGGAACATTTTGTCAACGGCCGACTCCAAAATTCAGCGGTTCCCCATCTCAGCCCAGAAAGCAGGTACAACAACTTTTCTTGTGCCTTTCAGCTGCCTACCAAGGTAGTGTAAAAACTACCAACAGAATTCGTTCCTGGCACCTTCCCCGGTGGAGTTGTGCATGGGGTGTGTTTGGAACATTTTGTCACCGGCCGAGTCCAAAATTCAGCGGTTCCCCATCTCAGCCCACAAAGCAGGTACAACAACTTTTCTTGTGCCTTTCAGCTGCCTACCAAGGTAGTGTAAAAACTACCAAGAGAACTCCTGTCTGGCACCTTCCCCGGTGGAGTTGTGCATGGGGTGTGTTTGGAACATTTTGTCAACGGCCGACTCCAAAATTCAGCGTTTCCCCATCTCAGCCCAGAAAGCAGGTAGAACAACTTTTGTGGTGTCTTTCAGATGCCTACCGGAGCAATGTAAAAACTACCAGGAGAACTCCTGTCTGGCACCTTCCCCGGTGGAGTTGTGCAGGGGGTGTGTTTGGAACATTTTGTCACCGGCCGACTCCAAAATTCAGCGGTTCCCCATCTCAGCCCAGAAAGCAGGTAGAACAACTTTTGTGGTGTCTTTCAGATGCCTACCGGAGCAATGTAAAAACTACCAGGAGAACTCCTGTCTGGCACCTTCCCCGGTGGAGTTGTGCATGGGGTGTGTTTGGAACATTTTGTCACCGGCCGAGTCCAAAATTCAGCGGTTCCCCATCTCAGCCCACAAAGCAGGTACAACAACTTTTCTTGTGCCTTTCAGCTGCCTACCAAGGTAGTGTAAAAACTACCAACAGAATTCGTTCCTGGCACCTTCCCCGGTGGAGTTGTGCATGGGGTGTGTTTGGAACATTTTGTCAACGGCCGACTCCAAAATTCAGCGGTTCCCCATCTCAGCCCACAAAGCAGGTACAACAACTTTTCTTGTGCCTTTCAGCTGCCTACCAAGGTAGTGTAAAAACTACCAACAGAATTCGTTCCTGGCACCTTCCCCGGTGGAGTTGTGCATGGGGTGTGTTTGGAACATTTTGTCACCGGCCGAGTCCAAAATTCAGCGGTTCCCCATCTCAGCCCAGAAAGCAGGTAGAACAACTTTTGTGGTGTCTTTCAGATGCCTACCGGAGCAATGTAAAAACTACCAGGAGAACTCCTGTCTGGCACCTTCCCCGGTGGAGTTGTGCAGGGGGTGTGTTTGGAACATTTTGTCACCGGCCGAGTCCAAAATTCAGCGGTTCCCCATCTCAGCCCAGAAAGCAGGTAGAACAACTTTTGTGGTATCTTTCAGATGCCTACCGGAGCAATGTAAAAACTACCAGGAGAACTCCTGTCTGGCACCTTCCCCGGTGGAGTTGTGCATGGGGTGTGTTTGGAACATTTTGTCAACGGCCGAGTCCAAAATTCAGCGGTTCCCCATCTCAGCCCAGAAAGCAGGTAGAACAACTTTTGTGGTGTCTTTCAGATGCCTACCGGAGCAATGTAAAAACTACCAGGAGAACTCCTGTCTGGCACCTTCCCCGGTGGAGTTGTGCAGGGGGTGTGTTTGGAACATTTTGTCACCGGCCGACTCCAAAATTCAGCGGTTCCCCATCTCAGCCCACAAAGCAGGTACAACAACTTTTGTGGTGCCTTTCAGATGCCTACCAAGGTAGTGTAAAAACTACTAAGAGAACTCCTGTCTGGCACCTTCCCCGGTGGAGTTTTGCATGGGGTGTCTGTGGAACATTTTGTCACCGGCCGAGTCCATAATTCAGCGATTCCCCATCTCAGCCCAGAAAGCAGGTAGAACAACTTCTGTGGTGTCTTTCAGATGCCTACCAAGGTAGTGTAAAAACTACCAAGAGAACTCCTGTCTGGCACCTTCCCCGGTGGAGTTGTGCATGGGGTGTGTTTGGAACATTTTGTCACCGGCCGAGTCCAAAATTCAGCGGTTCCCCATCTCAGCCCAGAAAGCAGGTAGAACAACTTTTGTGGTGTCTTTCAGATGCCTACCGGAGCAATGTAAAAACTACCAGGAGAACTCCTGTCTGGCACCTTCCCCGGTGGAGTTGTGCAGGGGGTGTCTGTGGAACATTTTGTCACCGGCCGAGTCCAAAATTCAGCGGTTCCCCATCTCAGCCCAGAAAGCAGGTAGAACAACTTTTGTGGTATCTTTCAGATGCCTACCGGAGCAATGTAAAAACTACCAGGAGAACTCCTGTCTGGCACCTTCCCCGGTGGAGTTGTGCATGGGGTGTGTTTGGAACATTTTGTCAACGGCCGAGTCCAAAATTCAGCGGTTCCCCATCTCAGCCCACAAAGCAGGTACAACAACTTTTCTTGTGCCTTTCAGCTGCCTACCAAGGTAGTGTAAAAACTACCAACAGAATTCGTTCCTGGCACCTTCCCCGGTGGAGTTGTGCATGGGGTGTGTTTGGAACATTTTGTCACCAGCCGAGTCCAAAATTCAGCGTTTCCCCATCTCAGCCCAGAAAGCAGGTAGAACAACTTCTGTGGTGTCTTTCAGATGCCTACCAAGGTAGTGTAAAAACTACCAGGAGAACTCCTGTCTGGCACCTTCCCCGGTGGAGTTGTGCATGGGGTGTGTTTGGAACATTTTGTCAACGGCCGAGTCCAAAATTCAGCGGTTCCCCATCTCAGCCCAGAAAGCAGGTAGAACAACTTTTGTGGTGTCTTTCAGATGCCTACCGGAGCAATGTAAAAACTACCAGGAGAACTCCTGTCTGGCACCTTCCCCGGTGGAGTTGTGCAGGGGGTGTGTTTGGAACATTTTGTCACCGGCCGACTCCAAAATTCAGCGATTCCCCATCTCAGCCCACAAAGCAGGTACAACAACTTTTGTGGTGCCTTTCAGATGCCTACCAAGGTAGTGTAAAAACTACTAAGAGAACTCCTGTCTGGCACCTTCCCCGGTGGAGTTTTGCATGGGGTGTGTTTGGAACATTTTGTCACCGGCCGAGTCCATAATTCAGCGATTCCCCATCTCAGCCCAGAAAGAAGATAGAACAACTTCTGTGGTGTCTTTCAGATGCCTACCAAGGTAGTGTAAAAACTACCAAGAGAACTCCTGTCTGGCACCTTCCCCGGTGGAGTTGTGCATGGGGTGTGTTTGGAACATTTTGTCACCGGCCGACTCCAAAATTCAGCGGTTCCCCATCTCAGCCCAGAAAGCAGGTAGAACAACTTTTGTGGTGTCTTTCAGATGCCTACCGGAGCAATGTAAAAACTACCAAGAGAACTCCTGTCTGGCACCTTCCCCGGTGGAGTTGTGCATGGGGTGTGTTTGGAACATTTTGTCACCGGCCGAGTCCAAAATTCAGCGGTTCCCCATCTCAGCCCAGAAAGCAGGTAGAACAACTTTTGTGGTATCTTTCAGATGCCTACCGGAGCAATGTAAAAACTACCAGGAGAACTCCTGTCTGGCACCTTCCCCGGTGGAGTTGTGCATGGGGTGTGTTTGGAACATTTTGTCAACGGCCGACTCCAAAATTCAGCGATTCCCCATCTCAGCCCACAAAGCAGGTACAACAACTTTTCTTGTGCCTTTCAGCTGCCTACCAAGGTAGTGTAAAAACTACCAACAGAATTCGTTCCTGGCACCTTCCCCGGTGGAGTTGTGCATGGGGTGTGTTTGGAACATTTTGTCACCAGCCGAGTCCAAAATTCAGCGTTTCCCCATCTCAGCCCAGAAAGCAGGTAGAACAACTTCTGTGGTGTCTTTCAGATGCCTACCAAGGTAGTGTAAAAACTACCAGGAGAACTCCTGTCTGGCACCTTCCGTGGTGGAGTTGTGCATGGGGTGTGTTTGGAACATTTTGTCAACGGCCGAGTCCAAAATTCAGCGGTTCCCCATCTCAGCCCAGAAAGCAGGTAGAACAACTTTTGTGGTGTCTTTCAGATGCCTACCGGAGCAATGTAAAAACTACCAGGAGAACTCCTGTCTGGCACCTTCCCCGGTGGAGTTGTGCAGGGGGTGTGTTTGGAACATTTTGTCACCGGCCGAGTCCAAAATTCAGCGGTTCCCCATCTCAGCCCAGAAAGCAGGTAGAACATCTTTTGTGGTATCTTTCAGATGCCTACCAAGGTAGTGTAAAAACTACCAGGAGAACTCCTGTCTGGCACCTTCCCCGGTGGAGTTGTGCATGGGGTGTGTTTGGAACATTTTGTCACCGGCCGACTCCAAAATTCAGCGTTTCCCCATCTCAGCCCACAAAGCAGGTACAACAACTTTTCTTGTGCCTTTCAGATGCCTACCAAGGTAGTGTAAAAACTACCAACAGAATTCGTTCCTGGCACCTTCCCCGGTGGAGTTGTGCATGGGGTGTCTGTGGAACATTTTGTCACCGGCCGAGTCCAAAATTCAGCGATTCCCCATCTCAGCCCAGAAAGCAGGTAGAACAACTTTTGTGGTGTCTTTCAGATGCCTACCAAGGTAGTGTAAAAACTACCAGGAGAACTCCTGTCTGGCACCTTCCCCGGTGGAGTTGTGCAGGGGGTGTGTTTGGAACATTTTGTCAATGGCCGACTCCAAAATTCAGCGGTTCCCCATCTCAGCCCACAAAGCAGGTACAACAACTTTTCTTGTGCCTTTCAGCTGCCTACCAAGGTAGTGTAAAAACTATCAAGAGAACTCCTGTCTGGCACCTTCCCCGGTGGAGTTGTGCATGGGGTGTGTTTGGAACATTTTGTCACCAGCCGAGTCCAAAATTCAGCGTTTCCCCATCTCAGCCCAGAAAGCAGGTAGAACAACTTTTGTGGTGTCTTTCAGATGCCTACCAAGGTAGTGTAAAAACTACTAAGAGAACTCCTGTCTGGCACCTTCCCCGGTGGAGTTGTGCATGGGGTGTGTTTGGAACATTTTGTCACCGGCCGAGTCCAAAATTCAGCGATTCCCCATCTCAGCCCAGAAAGCAGGTACAACAACTTTTGTGGTGTCTTTCAGATGCCTACCAAGGTAGTGTAAAAACTACCAAGAGAACTCCTGTCTGGCACCTTCCCCGGTGGAGTTGTGCATGGGGTGTTTTTGGAACATTTTGTCACCAGCCGACTCCAAAATTCAGCGGTTCCCCATCTCAGCCCAGAAAGCAGGTAGAACAACTTTTGTGGTGTCTTTCAGCTGCCTACCAAGGTAGTGTAAAAACTAACAACAGAATTCGTTCCTGGCACCTTCCCCGGTGGAGTTGTGCATGGGGTGTTTTTGGAACATTTTGTCACCAGCCGACTCCAAAATTCAGCGGTTCCCCATCTCAGCCCAGAAAGCAGGTAGAACAACTTTTGTGGTATCTTTCAGATGCCTACCGGAGCAATGTAAAAACTACCAGGAGAACTCCTGTCTGGCACCTTCCCCGGTGGAGTTGTGCATGGGGTGTGTTTGGAACATTTTGTCAACGGCCGAGTCCAAAATTCAGCGGTTCCCCATCTCAGCCCAGAAAGCAGGTAGAACAACTTTTGTGGTGTCTTTCAGATGCCTACCGGAGCAATGTAAAAACTACCAGGAGAACTCCTGTCTGGCACCTTCCCCGGTGGAGTTGTGCAGGGGGTGTGTTTGGAACATTTTGTCACCGGCCGACTCCAAAATTCAGCGGTTCCCCATCTCAGCCCACAAAGCAGGTACAACAACTTTTGTGGTGCCTTTCAGATGCCTACCAAGGTAGTGTAAAAACTACTAAGAGAACTCCTGTCTGGCACCTTCCCCGGTGGAGTTTTGCATGGGGTGTCTGTGGAACATTTTGTCACCGGCCGAGTCCATAATTCAGCGATTCCCCATCTCAGCCCAGAAAGCAGGTAGAACAACTTCTGTGGTGTCTTTCAGATGCCTACCAAGGTAGTGTAAAAACTACCAAGAGAACTCCTGTCTGGCACCTTCCCCGGTGGAGTTGTGCATGGGGTGTGTTTGGAACATTTTGTCACCGGCCGAGTCCAAAATTCAGCGGTTCCCCATCTCAGCCCAGAAAGCAGGTAGAACAACTTTTGTGGTGTCTTTCAGATGCCTACCGGAGCAATGTAAAAACTACCAGGAGAACTCCTGTCTGGCACCTTCCCCGGTGGAGTTGTGCAGGGGGTGTCTGTGGAACATTTTGTCACCGGCCGAGTCCAAAATTCAGCGGTTCCCCATCTCAGCCCAGAAAGCAGGTAGAACAACTTTTGTGGTATCTTTCAGATGCCTACCGGAGCAATGTAAAAACTACCAGGAGAACTCCTGTCTGGCACCTTCCCCGGTGGAGTTGTGCATGGGGTGTGTTTGGAACATTTTGTCAACGGCCGAGTCCAAAATTCAGCGGTTCCCCATCTCAGCCCACAAAGCAGGTACAACAACTTTTCTTGTGCCTTTCAGCTGCCTACCAAGGTAGTGTAAAAACTACCAACAGAATTCGTTCCTGGCACCTTCCCCGGTGGAGTTGTGCATGGGGTGTGTTTGGAACATTTTGTCACCAGCCGAGTCCAAAATTCAGCGTTTCCCCATCTCAGCCCAGAAAGCAGGTAGAACAACTTCTGTGGTGTCTTTCAGATGCCTACCAAGGTAGTGTAAAAACTACCAGGAGAACTCCTGTCTGGCACCTTCCCCGGTGGAGTTGTGCATGGGGTGTGTTTGGAACATTTTGTCAACGGCCGAGTCCAAAATTCAGCGGTTCCCCATCTCAGCCCAGAAAGCAGGTAGAACAACTTTTGTGGTGTCTTTCAGATGCCTACCGGAGCAATGTAAAAACTACCAGGAGAACTCCTGTCTGGCACCTTCCCCGGTGGAGTTGTGCAGGGGGTGTGTTTGGAACATTTTGTCACCGGCCGACTCCAAAATTCAGCGATTCCCCATCTCAGCCCACAAAGCAGGTACAACAACTTTTGTGGTGCCTTTCAGATGCCTACCAAGGTAGTGTAAAAACTACTAAGAGAACTCCTGTCTGGCACCTTCCCCGGTGGAGTTTTGCATGGGGTGTGTTTGGAACATTTTGTCACCGGCCGAGTCCATAATTCAGCGATTCCCCATCTCAGCCCAGAAAGAAGATAGAACAACTTCTGTGGTGTCTTTCAGATGCCTACCAAGGTAGTGTAAAAACTACCAAGAGAACTCCTGTCTGGCACCTTCCCCGGTGGAGTTGTGCATGGGGTGTGTTTGGAACATTTTGTCACCGGCCGACTCCAAAATTCAGCGGTTCCCCATCTCAGCCCAGAAAGCAGGTAGAACAACTTTTGTGGTGTCTTTCAGATGCCTACCGGAGCAATGTAAAAACTACCAAGAGAACTCCTGTCTGGCACCTTCCCCGGTGGAGTTGTGCATGGGGTGTGTTTGGAACATTTTGTCACCGGCCGAGTCCAAAATTCAGCGGTTCCCCATCTCAGCCCAGAAAGCAGGTAGAACAACTTTTGTGGTATCTTTCAGATGCCTACCGGAGCAATGTAAAAACTACCAGGAGAACTCCTGTCTGGCACCTTCCCCCGGTGGAGTTGTGCATGGGGTGTGTTTGGAACATTTTGTCAACGGCCGACTCCAAAATTCAGCGATTCCCCATCTCAGCCCACAAAGCAGGTACAACAACTTTTCTTGTGCCTTTCAGCTGCCTACCAAGGTAGTGTAAAAACTACCAACAGAATTCGTTCCTGGCACCTTCCCCGGTGGAGTTGTGCATGGGGTGTGTTTGGAACATTTTGTCACCAGCCGAGTCCAAAATTCAGCGTTTCCCCAT